>NC_138905.1:38515229-38893427 GCF_965231255.1 Vanellus vanellus | reverse complement strand
ACTATAGCTGTTTCCGTCCAAACAAAGGACTGTTTAATCCTGAAAGCTAATCCTATTTTGGATCTTGGAGACAGCTGTTACTTGTGTTATTATATTTTTCAGATATTTTTTCATTGAAGGAAGCCTTGACCTGCAATTTGCTATCCTGCAAAGGCTCAAAACAAGGCCCGTAACATTAGATTTAAGTGGGACAGTCATGTAAGAACTGCAGCCACCTGAAAGATTCCTCAAGTAAGAAGGCCCTGGGGATAACAGGCTGCTAGGATTAAACAGAACTCTACCTAGGAGGAATTAGGATTGAGGCTTTGTTGTGGGGTGGTTTATTATGCATTTGCATTGTGAGGTCTGGATGTAGAGCATTACAAAATACGTGGAACTGGCCCCATCACCAAGTCAGTCTGTGCCTCACTACATCGGCAGCCCTGAATCAGAGCTGGCTTTGGAGGAACTGGCTGGCCAACCAGGCTTGCTTGCCCTTTCTGTGAGCTTGCTCGCTCTTTCTATGAGCTTGCTTTTCAGTCCACGCAAGGTTTCTTATTGCTGTTGCTAGACTTATACCGGTACTTGTGACTGCCAACTTGAGAGTCCCACACTGGACTGAATGTGCTACAGGTGACCATGATAGAGAATGACTGTCCTGTACCCTTCCACCATCCATCAACAGGACTTGGAAAACCTTGCCCCTCTCCCTTTGTGGGAGACTCATGAGAACCAAGTAGCATCGATTGCTGTCCTTTTCGCAGAAAAGGAATAGCATGCTCTCTTAATTTTAGTGATTTTTTTTTCTTTAATCTAATTGGATCATTTGAGGGCTTTATTAATAGAACTTTTAATAAATCTTTTAGGATGTCCTTTGGGAAGAAAGGGATGTATTGGTGAAGGGGGCTGTAAAGTTTATATTGTCAATTATTTAGGAAAACCTGCATAACTTAATATGATCATGCCAAAATTCATGATGATGAAGTGTGGCGGAATAGGGGGTTACAAGATTTTATGGCCGTGATTTTGTGATCATTGCATTAGTTACACAGATCTTTCCAAACGTGGCTATAAAAATTGAAGGCATGCCTTGCAGTCATGCTTTATTTATGCCACTTGTTTTCCATTTTTATTCTTCCACTGCATTTTTTGTTTTTAAATTATGGTATTCATTGTGGAAACACTTAAATTATTATTTGGTTGACATTTAAATCCTGAAGTATTTTCTAATAGCTCCATATTAGTACTTGAAAGTGAGACACAATTTTATACCAACTTACAAGACAGTTGCTAGGGCTGCATGTCTGATAGAAGTTAGAGAGGGTCTTAGATGTGCATGGGTGCTGTTTTCTTAGCACATCCAAGCTAGCTGCTACCAGGAGGAATAGAATATTTTGCATTTTCCCAAAGGTCAGAGTGGGAGGCTGCAGGCATAATAATCCATATGCTTACCTTCAATCCATATACCTTTAATCCATATACTTACTTTTAAGTACATCTTGCCCTGCTTCTCGCACAGCTGCAGGAATAAAAGTAACAAGCACATAATCTTCAAATTAAAGATTATTATTTACATACTGCAGAGAATATAGTAAATCAGCCCCCAGGATTGCTGCTAAGAGTTGTACACAAAATACACAAGCTTGCTAAAATGTACCCTTAGCAGTAGCAATCAGGGTTCACTGGAGCCATGTACACATCCATGCTCCTTTTTTAAAGCAATAAGGTCGTTCCCTGGCCTGTAAAACTTCGAATCCATCGAGTAGCCAAAAAGAAATGGCAGTTTCTTGCTGCAATTACTGTTGAGTTACAAACCTCAGCAAGCTCTAAGTCATGGTTTGGGGCACCTCTGGCATTTTATAGAGGCTTAGCAAATAGCTGTTCTTACCTGATTTGGAAAGGGTATTTTTGTCTCTGCTTTTTTTGTTCTTGTTTCTGTTTCGGGTTTTTTGGGAGCGGGAGGAGTTCCTAACTGTCACTTTTAAGTGTTCACATCATCAAAAGATTGATCAGAGTGAGTTTAAAATCCCACAAATATTAACTTAATTTCCTAACGTGAATTAAAACCTTAGCTGTCCTAAAAATTGAAATAAATATTGTAAGACCTTGAGGTTCCTGATAAGGGTTTAGAAAAAGAGTAAGAAAGTTACAAAGTCAGCTAGATGCCTGCTGCAGAGGAGGAATGGACACATAAGTGATGGGAAACAAAGATGCAGCTAACAAGTATTTGTTGTATGACCTTAAAGGGAGAATGGAACTTTTCTGAGCTTGGATGCCCTGAATTTAGACGTGTCTAAAGGCGCGTTGGGGGATCCAGTATTATATTGACTGAATTTATCTGGTTATTCATATTTTACCCTTTGCAGCGCTGAGGGATGGAGAAATCTATTTCTCACATGCAGTAAAGGCTAAAGCCATTTCGAAGAACAGATTATTAGTATTTGCATTCAGGTATGAGCATGTCTTACTCAGTGCAGATAAAAGAAACAGTAAGAAGGAGGCTATCAAATAAGTGAAATAATACATAGTTCTTACAAAGGAAAATGAAAACAAGATATGAGTGAGAATTCACAGTAGTGTAGAAAAGAAAAGACAGTTTCAGAGTTGAAAGGAGCTTTGCTGGGAGAAAATAGAAACTTGTGGGGTTTTTTGGCAAGTGAAACTTGCAACAGAATTCTCATTACCAACTGTGCCACATTAATGAGATTTGATACTATTTCAGAGCAAAAGCCTAATACTTGTAGCCCCAAAGTGAGGGAAATACTTGTACAACCTCTGACATCATTGTACAACTGTGCTAATATTATCTATAATATAAAAACAAGAACTATTTTTTTCCCACATCTAAGAAAAAAAAAATCCACAGTTAAACTGTCCCTGAAATAAACCATGACCTAAACTATCCCTCAGATAAACCATGAACTTTTATCTACTTCTGAGTAGCTACTGCAGGCAGCAATGTGTCTTGAAGGAAATTAGAGGTGCAGAGTAATAGCATAGATTTATAACATTAAAGCATTCAGAATCCTTGGTATTGGAGGGTTATCGTTATGGTACCATACCATTACTTTACTGGTCTGAACAGGAATTGAAAAAACTGTAGCTTTCTGTGTATGACATAATGAAAGGCAGTAGTTTGTCACGGGGGGAATTTGAACAATGATACAATAGACCTTTAGGCAGAGATCAAAGAACCAAAGGTGCAGTCTCCTCCTTTCATAGGTGGTTGCGTTGAATCTCGATGTTGTTTTTATCTAGGTTTGTTCCATAATGCAGCTTATTCAGAACAAGAGTGAGAATAGAGAGAGGAGTAAATCAGGAGTACAGAAGTAGCTGCCTGTGTTTCTCACTGAAGGGTCCCCTGGTTCCTTTGAGAGACCCCAGAGAACTTTTTTTTTCACAATCTCTTCAGATATACCGGTTGCTAAAACAGGGGTTTGTCCAACTTCCTTAACACTACACAGTTAGCCTGACAAGTTGCTGATGTGTAGTAAACACATAGAAGAGGAAGTCATCCTTATTTCTTGCAAGCAAGCCTGGGCCATGTGCTTTGTTGCTAACAACAATGCATTGCTCTGGGATGTTCAAAAGAGCTCGTGGGAATTGGCCTGTGTAACAGCTGGGCTTGTGCCTCCAATTCCCTTAGCTCCTGTGAAAATTCTGCTCATCCATGCCTCAAACCTAATGCAAACAGAATTCAAGGATGTTCTGAGATTTTGGGGGTGGGAGTGTCAAAGACATTTATTTTTCTCAGTACAAGAACTATATTTTTGCATTCTAACATACAGCCGGCTGTTTTTTATTCTCTTATATGTCATAACTGTTTATACATAATTCATAAACTTTAGCCTAAATTGACTTTCAAAGAGATGTTTCATTGACTAGGTTTATTGTACAGATCCATTTTCTCATGGAGCAATGAAATTTATGCTGTGTGTGAATGTCCTTCCTCCCTGGTCTTCTCTGTTTTGTAGTGTCTTTAGCCTCTAGCACTGTTGGTTTGGCTGGGCAGGTCGTCCACACAGAAACCACGGAAGTGGTGCTGACAGCTGACCCCATAGTAGGGTTTGGGATACAGCTCCAGGGTAGCGTGTTTGCTACTGAGACCTTGTCTTCTCCACCTCTCATTTCCTATATTGAGTCTGACAGTCCGGCGGAAAGGTGAGGTTCTTTCACTTGATTGCTAAGTACGTTTTGGTGAGCATTCCTTGGGGTACTTCAGGCTTGTTGCTTTCAATTCGTGATAAATTGCAGAGCCTCGCTCGATGGAAGGGTGGCAAGTAATAAACTGTTCTGACAATGATATTTCATATGTTTGATCAGCTATAAGAAGAATGACAAGCACCAGTGGTTTTATCATCCAGAATCCTCCACCAGGAGACTGGAAGTTATATTTATGCAAAAGGAAAAAAAAAAAAGTCAGAAATGTCGCTGAAGTCAAAATAGTAATAATTCAATGTGCCGTGAGGGGAGGTCATAGCCAGCTCTGTTCAGTTTTGGTACAGAACCAAATTTTTAGGGAATACTGTAGTTTTTACTTACTAATGATTTCATTGCAGCGTTTCAGTTGCATTTTTATGCTTATGTATGTCTTTAATCATGGCACGACAGCAATAGTAGTTGCACAGGCAAGTACAAGCTGCCAGTGCAGAGCTACACCACCTGCAGCCCAGGGTCATAGGCAGGGGTGATGTCCATGGGTGGGGTGGAGGCGCGAAGGCTGTGCCCCTCTTCCTGGGTCCCAGCACCTAGAGAGCACGACCCATACTGGGAGTGCTTGATTGTGTCTTGGTGCAAAGGGGCAGCAGCAGCTTCTCTCGCCCTGTGTGCCTGGGTAGACTGTTGAGCTGCTGTGCCACGCTTCTCCTTCAAGGTTAGGTTGAATGTGTTTGATATTGCTGGTTCTGGTAACGTGCACATCTGATGATCGTTTTGTATCACTGTGTACCAAGGTGTGGGGTGCTGCAAATAGGAGACAGAGTAGTGGCAATAAACGGTATCCCGACGGAAGACAGCACATTTGATGAGGCCAATCAACTGCTCAGAGACTCCTCTATCACCAACAAGGTCACTTTGGAAATAGAATTTGATGTCGCAGGTATGAATGTACTGTTATTCTGTCTTGCAAGAAAAGTGAAGGGATAAATCCCAAGTACATTGCGAGTGTTAGGCATCCAAAGTGGAGACTTTCTTCTCACATATACACCATTCAGTTTTCAAGTGACCTATTTGAAACACGTGTCTTTTTGTATAGTTTTCTCATTTCATGTAGCCCTGGAGCGTGCTTCAGAACGCAAATAGAAATGACAAGTCCTGTAGTAAGATCTGGTGGCAGGCCCTCCTCTGAGTTATTTCCGGACATTTTTCTCCCCTGTGATAGAAATATTCTGCTGAGCAGAGACAAATCCTCTACAGGCCAGATAATGAAATGTTTTACTTGACAGAAAAGTATTATAAAAGGGTGGATAAGCAGAAAACTCTGAAGAGTTTCACTTATAGTATCTCAAACCAACAATCTAAACAAAATAATGGAAATTGAATTAATAAAAGCCATAAAAAAAATTGTTTACGTTGCTGGTGAGTCTTTATTATTACTAACGGCTTTCCTTTCTTCTGTAATGAGTTTAAGCATACAGAATACACCTATAAAATCACAAGCTGTGTAAATCAAACAAGTACATGTTATGTATGTGCATTACCTCACTATGTAAATAGTAAAAACTTTTAAGACTTCTGTGCTCATCTGTCAGTAGCTGTATTTTGCATAGTGTGATTATTTTTAATAATATTATAAATCAAGATGTCAAAAGCAGGCTAAAGGTTCAGGTCGTGATTTTGTACGATCTTTTAGTATGCGGGCATCTAGTATAATGTTTTAAAAAAAGCACCAAATACAATATGTACATTCATATACATAGGAAATGAAATATGAAAAAATTTAAAAACCAGATAATGGGAAAGTCATTTAAATACACCTGAAGTCACATGTATTTCAGTCCCTGTACTTGTTTGTGCTCTCCCATTTGCTCCATGACAGCAGACTCATACTCCCAGTTAGACTCCTGCCACATGTATGTTTACATGTTTCCATAGCTGTAATTTCAGTCGCTCCTTTTCAGACCGAGTCCCAAACTTCTGCTAGCAGTGATGCCAAAAGTCAGGATTCAAATACAGTGCTGTGTGTTCGATTTTTTTTTTGCCTCAGTCAGCTCCAGGCGCTTCTCCATTAGTGAGGTTTTGGTTCCTTTCTTCCCAGTAGATGTAAAATCCATGGCAGTTGCCTTAGTGGATGGTTAAAAATGTGTTAGACCCACAAGCAGCAAAGGCCTGAAATCCTTAAGACTTGGTCTCCTGTCCTTTTAATTAAAAATCATCTGCCGGCACTAAAATTTTCACGTGTGCTCACAGAACTTGTATTCGAGCTAAAAACCTGCAGTCTCAGCTGGCTGCTGGCCCATGCAATCTCCATAAATTCAGTTAAACCTTAAAAAAAAAAAGAGTTACCGTGAAATTACCAATAGAGGCATAAATCATACTTTGTATGTCCTGCTTCCTTCACTTCAGCACCCATGTTTCATCCCTGGCTTGTGATGCTGATGTGCTGTCATCAACTTATATGTATAGTTCCATGAACTTGGAATTGCTGTGCCTTATAAATTATCTAACATTTAAAATATTTTTTTATAGAATCAGTTATACCGAGCAGTGGAACATTTCATGTAAAACTACCAAAGAAGCATAATGTGGAACTTGGCATCACCATAAGCTGTAAGTTAAAATGCTTAGTTTTAAGACCACGCTTATGAGATAATCTTCAGATAGTCCGTCCCATAGATATAGACTCATGCCTGTTTGGTATAAACTTCTTTTTCCTTTTTCTAGAAAGGGGTGATCAGCAGTGCTCTGTCTCTGATGAAGTACCATTCTGTAACAGATTTATACTCCCCTTCTTGTCATTAAAGGAGCCGGAAGTTTGCTGGGCTGAAAGCTTGACCTATTCCTTCATGCGTAGCACATATTTAACTCCCTTTGAAATGATTTAAAAAAAAAAAAAAAAAAAGAAACGAAAAAATAATTCAATAGAATTCGTCCCATGCAAAAATATTTCCATATCTGGGAAGTTTAAAGCAAAGTCTGCCATAGTCTCGCCCGCTCTTGAACAGGACCCCACTGAACTCAGTCAGTTCTCACTGACATGAGGATCCACATACATGGGGTTATTTTCTGTGTCAGAACCCAGAGTCTGAAGATACATCCTCAATCTACAGATTGTGGGCTGTCCTAAATATGCAGGTCACGTAGCAAAATCCCCTTTCACTAGGGATTTCAGAGATTGCTAAAGAAGATAATAAGGGTGTCCATTAATCAATTTCTTAAGAAGTGTGTGTTACTGCTGTTTGAAATCCAAGTGTTTCTAGACTTACTTATTTTGGGAGCAGACAGTATACGCTTTGTTAGGACTGGATTTTGACCAGGTAAACTCCAGTATACTGGGTTCAGCCCTTGATAGAAGGAAGAACAGTCCAAATGAAAGTTAATGGGCTTGTGTTTAACATACTTAATGACAGTGCAGAATCTGGTCTCACCGGAATTAACATTCCTTTACAGTTGTGGCCTTTCTTAGACTATTAGTTTTTCTTTGGAATTATTCATGTGTCTTGGGGTAAGATTGTGCTTTGACTTATATTCTCAAAGCTTTCACCAGCACAATGGAATAAGGTTAATCAAAAGTACAGCAGGGAACTCAGTGCTAAGAATTACATCTGAGGAACAAATGAGAGACACGGCAGGCCTATTTGCTTGCATTGCACGCTTGAATGAGTAATTGTTGGATTCTCTAAGATGTGATGGATGCTTGAAGCAAAATCATAGCTCTACATGTATTTATGCAAATGAAAATATTGAGAAACGAGAAAACCTGGAGAGAGGCTGTTCTATTTGAATGTTATTCTTAGGATCGGTAATGGTTTGTAGGATTATTGGAAAAATACAGTCTTCCTGGTAATTTGATTCATGTTGCTTTTTTGGAATTCAGACATCTTGTACTTTTTTTCTGTCTGTAGGAGTAAACTTTGAATGGAAAGCTAATGTTCTTGGAATTTAGTATTTAGCACTTTTCTTCCAAACTTTGCGTACCTTCCTGAATTGGAACTTAATTCCAAAAGTTAGGGCTTTATAAAATTAGTGCTTTATATAATCAGAGCAACACCTGGTTGGTCTTAGCTCTGCTCTTCTGAGTACACTGCAGTATCTTTAATATTTAAATTAAATTATCTGTTATATATATTAATCCCACTTATTAATAGTATTTAATGCATATGAAATTTGTCTAGGATTAATTCTTTATTTGATTTTAAAGGATTTATACTAATAACTAGAAGTTTGTAAATTTGCTTGGTAAAAGTCTTGAATTGCTGCATTTCATGCTTGCTTTTCAGTGCTTTGCTCTGTTCTACCTAATTAACTCCTAAATGAGGCAGTGTGATTTGAAGAATATAAGCATTTTATATTCATTTTGTCAAATTTTTGTCAGGGCACTTAAGCACATTAGCATGCCATTTATTACTGATATTGTCAGAAAGGAACATGATTTCTTTTGAAAAACAAATACTAAGGGAAACTCAGCAGAGGTGTATGACCAGGCTTAAACAGAGGTGATGGAGGAGATAGGTTTATTCACTTTTGGGCTTGATCTTTTCAAGTGCAGGAGACCTGTTTCGTCCTCTCTCTTCTCAAGGTAGTGGAGTTAATGGTGAGTGAGAAAGTACTGTCTCTATAAAAACATTACAGAGGAACGCCTGTTTTGCTTCCCATAACCCCAGTTTAGTTTGGGATTTGGATGAAAGTCAGGAAGTGACTTGACCTGACAGACAAGACAGACATTTTTTGTCAGAAGGGAAATGTAAGCCTCACTTCAGGTTGGCATCTGAACATATGCCTATTTTTAAGTCCAAGAGTTTCTCTAAGTCAGGTGTTAGGAAGCAGACATCCTGGAAGAGGAATTTATTTCTCTTTTTTTGTTGTTTTCCTTGGTAATAAACACTAAGTGTGCCTGCATGGAGTTACAGTCAGGTACTTGAAGGTAAATCTGAGGTGACACACAACACTAAAGACAGTTAAGCTAATTCATAGTCTCTGAAAAACATGGCATGTAATAGGGGAAGAGACTAAGCTTCTCTTCAGATTTATTAATGCAAGGAAAAAAAAAAGCAACCTCAAAATTCCTTTAGATAGCAGAAAACCCTAGAAAGTAAGACAGAAGAAAAGTTTCATGAGTATCATTGTTAATGTCAATCCAGAGCACTGAGTTTTGGATAGTACATGTTGGTTACCTCGCAGTATACTGGCCTTGCCCATTGCTGCCTTCACACACATACTAGACTTCTATCATCCTATCATCCTTCCCTTATCTCTGCAATATCTGTCTAATCTTCCCATTAATAGCTACTTACATTCAATAAAGACCCTATTTCATAGTTTGCAAATGTAAGTGGCGATATATTTCATACTTCAAGTGCCATAATTTTCACACCCTGGTTGGAGCAAGTAGAATGTCTCAGTTCTTAAAATTACGTCATCCAAATAAAGCATGGCACAGAAGTGTCCATGTGTGTGTGATTATGCTTTTATAACAGAACCATTCCCTGGAAGAAGGATGGCTTTCAAGTAGATCTAGTAGTGTCCAAGTTTGTTTCAATTTATTTGCCAGCGACATTGATTTTAGACCATGTAATGGAATATAGATTTTTTTTTTAAAGATAAATTCTTGTTCCACTGGCTACTTTATCATAGACTAATATTTTTTAAATCCTTGAATGATGTCTGAGAAAATGACTTACTAGTACAGTCCGATAATTGTAGTTAACAGCTGCTATTTTTTTCCCCTTATCTGTCTTTCTTAAGTAAGATTCTGATATCCTTACTGATAATGAACTGCAGCACCTTGCTTCATAAATAATCTCTCTGAAGCTAATGGGTCTACTCAAGGAATAAGAAGCTGCAAAGCTGGTAAGAATATCAGAATCTCACCCAAACTATCATCAGTTTTTTCAAGTCCTTTTGACTAGCAGCTATGCTATAGTCTGCTTTATTGCTTCCGTATTTCATCAGAATCAAGCTTTGAAAATATCTACAGATATTTAGCATTGACAATGAGAATTTACTTTCTAAAGCACGTTTCTGTATATTTTGGAATGTCACCTAGCAAACCCCAACTTCATTTTGCAATGTTGCAAGTAATTATTTTCAAGACAGGGCCTGAAGAATCAGCAGGTTTCTCAGCTGCTCCACATGAACCAATACTTAAAGAACAAAAGAGCTACAGCAGTGTAATTTTAAAAAGCTTATATCTATTTAATGATCAAGCTGTTTTAAAAAAGTCTAGTAGCTGTTAACCAGCATTTTGGATAAGTGGACTGACTTTGTAAAAAAAATATTTTTCCATCCCATGAGCATTTTCCTCTGCTTGTTCAGTTTGTTCAGAGTTTGATCAAACTCCAAAACTTGAAGCCAGGCTGAGACTACTAAGTGAGTTTTGGCTGGGAGATAGGTGAGTTGTCCACCCCAAAATCTGTTAAAGTCACATTGGTTTTTTTCTCTTTGGGTTAGCAGTGAAATAAAAAAAAGAGGGTTGTCTGAGGGTTTTTTTTTAACCTAATGGAACTGCTGATCTACAAAACTGACAACACTTCACTGAATTTGCTTTCAAGGGGCAGGGGATAGGCAGGGGAAATGTGTCTTTATTAATACGGGTAGGGTAGATGCCTGGGATGGAGACCTAGGATCACAGTTATTTGAAGAGAGAGAACAAAAAACTTGCTAATGATCAGCCTTCCAGCTGCAACACTAAATTTAGTATCTGTGCAGCCTTATGAGCTCTTCAGTCCACTTGCAGTTCATCGTACAGACTGTGTAACGTCTCTACAAAAGCTCAACACTAGGTAGACTAACAGCTGGACCAGGGAGGAGAAAAGATGAGATTTTCAGTGGACAAGCAGAATGGGACAAGGAGAGAAAATGACCGGAGAGCCGTAACAGGGAGACAGCAGACAAGGGGAGAGGCTGAGGTGTGAGCAGCTGTAGGGGAAGCTGGGACTTGAACAAGAAGGCTGGACATGGGTGAGTGGGAAGGTGCTTTGGTTTTAACTGCTTCTTAAGAACAAAAATAATTCTGAAATTAAACATAAAAGTGGGGACTTAAAGCTGTACAGTGTCACTTCAAACTTGAATTAATCCATGAGGATATATTTTTTAATTAAGTGGTCAAATATTACTTTCTCACTGGCACTCTTGCTTCTCTGCTGTCTGGGGAGAGATGAACGAGTGGCATGTATCAAAGGGGATGGAGGCAGCATAATGAACAAGGTGGAAAGTTGCAGAAAGAAAAAGGAGGTGATCTCATGGTGAAGATGAGACCAGGCACCAGGGTTTAATGCTACCCTGGAGAAACTAGGGCTTTTTTCCTTTTCTCTGCAATAGAGTTGTGCTGAGAGGAGTCATTTCATGGGGGGGAGGAGGGGGGAGGGAAAAGGGAGAGGAGATGGGGAGGGGGAGGGGGGGGGGAGATTTTCCACAGGTGGCTGTTTGATTTTCTGTGGAAAGGATTGAGATCCCGGGGTCACACTTGCAGAAATGCTGAGCATCTGCAGCTGTTGCTGAAAATGCCAGTACTTGTGCTTTGGACATAGAAGCTGTAATATACTAGAAACTATTGTGAGAAATGAAGGCATGGATATCTCAAATTGCTCACTGAGAATTGTCATCCTTTGACCTAAATGTTCTTATGTTTCCTTTCCTCATCTGTAAAATCAGGATAATAGTACTTGATCTTCTTGCTGGGGACAGCATCTGTTCGCTAGTGTTTGGGAGGCAATCTTAGGCTGTGGTGATGCGCAGTACAAAAGTTCAGGGGGAAATTAATGATTTTATCTCTGCAACACAACTTGGATAGTTTGTAGCAAGTATGTCATGAGCATTGAACAAGAATAAAACAAAGTGTGGTGTAGCTGCTTATTAAGGGCTTGTCAGCATGGGGGGATTAATTTCACAGGGGGCTGTGTTTGCTGCCTACAAAAAGGCTTTCATCCACCAGGCACAATTAATAGCCCAGGATAACTGACAAAATACCGCTGGTTCACACTCACGCAGTTTGAAACTGTAGTAACTTTGTGTGCGATATCATACCCTTTGCATCCGCGCGTAGTCTGTGGCTTCGCACTTTCAGCTGTGCGCTTTCCCCCATTTAGGTTTGTTCTCTTTTCTTTTTGGAACAATAGTGGACCGTTTTATTTAGTACCGGTAAATTTCATAAAGCAGTTTCATAAAGACAATTTCAATACTCAAATCTCAAACTGCAGACATTGTACAGTGGGTGACATATAACCTTAAAGATTTATAAGGCAAGCCAGAGGGTAAAAACATAGAATTAAAAAAAAATTCACCAAAGTGATACTTTAAAATTTTAACGAGATACTAATTGGTGAAACAAACCCAAAGAATTCAAGTTAATCATGGAACTGTCATATAACATATAGTTGACCCATGATGTGAAAGTATGAGAAACAATCTACGAAAATTACACATCTTGCAAAAAGTTTATTGCTGTTCTCTAAATTACAACATAGGCATTTTCTGAAAGCATGCTGTTTTAGACAAGTTTCTGAAGATCCTTGAAAGTCCTTGTACATCTGTCTTCTGGACTTTTAAGAGTGCATTTGAAATATGGCTATTTAGCAGTTCTTAAACAGTTCTTTGGACATTCAAAGGCTTTCTCGGTCAGGGCAGCCAAGGTTAAGAAGATCTGTTAGAATACTGTGTTGGAAAAGTCATTATTAATACACCTTGGGTTTGCTGTAGGTGAAGATCAGTCCTTTTCCATCAAAGAGAAGAATCGTGAGCTGCTAAAGTAACTGACATCAGAATTTTGTAGGTGATCCTCCAACGTGGATAGCTTTTTGGGTGATTGTCAGTTAGGCATTGGAGCCTAACAGAGAAGTGCCTTCAGTGAATGAATGCAGAGGCCTCAGTACACGGAGCAGAAATGGCTTGGGGCAGTTGAAGAACCCTACATGTGCAAAAAAACATTAGTGCTTTCAGGAGAAAACTGAGATCCTTGTACCACATGGCAATGTTTTAATATTAGCCCACTGTTTAACAGCAGTCCCAAAATTCAGTCTGCGTTCACCACATGCTCTACGTCCCAGCCAGAGCAGCTGTAGGTGGTATATGTCCTGATGGCAGAGAGCAGGTGCCACAACGTTGTCTAAAAATGTATCTTTCATCACCCTCAAGTTCTGAGCCCACTGCTTACCATATCAGATCTTCAGTGCAGTCTTCTGTCAGCAAATGGAAGAACCCTCCAAAACAATGCATCCAGTGAAGCTGCTACAAGAAACAGTCCTCTGGAAGCAGTCAGTAATCATCATCTTCTTCCTCTAGGGTAGTTAACTGCTTCCTATGCAACCAAATTCAAGCCAAACTGCTAGGCAAATTTCCTGATCAAGGGAACCTTGTCAAATATTTCTGCACAAGTCAGTAAAGAATTGCAATGACTGGCATTGTAGAGCAGAGCGTGCTTTCAACCATGATGGGCAGATAGAAAATTGAAAGATACGTCAGGTACCTCCAAGAAGAGATGAGTTAGGTGTGCAGGAGAGGACGGGTGGGGGTTTTACTAATTTGACTATTGCTGGAATTGCAGGGCTTCTAGTAGGTGTCCCCAGTACAAAATGGGGAAAAGTCCACAATGCTTATGGCCCAGCAGCAGTATAGAGGAGCAAAGTTACTCATCAAGAGAGTCGCGTGTTTACTTCAGAGGAAGCAGCGAGTCACAGTGAAGCAAGCATCTGTGTGATGTAAGCCACGTCTGTGCAGATGTGATAACTGTGTATCAGATACCCACTGGTATGCACAGCCACTATCCACAGCATCTCATTTATCGTGAAGGAGATTCCTCCTTCTCACCCAGGAAGCGTTATCTTCATACCTCTGCCTTAAGCACTGAATGAGCCAGGAGAGGATGTAAAGAACGTGGGCTAGCCCACTCTAGATATTTTGCCAGAGCAGCTCTGTTGGTCAGGGATATAATAAAATGTGATTTGTGACTGACAGAAATATTCTGGCAAAAGATCGGCATTAGTAGTTGTGCTGAAGGATTCTACTAACAGAAAGTCTTCCTTATGTGTTGTAGCTACACAGCATTTTATGATAGATCACTGGACCTTACTGTGATATCTTCACATGGTTCAGTCCTGGCCTAACCCAGAAATTAAGGTTAAATTCCCTTTGCGCCAGTCACCTTAATCCTGGCATTTTCTAATTTTGAGGAGTATGCGGTCTTACTAATATGCTGCTGCAAGTTGTTTATATTCATGTACATATAACTTAGGGGAAGGGGAGGAATATAATACAGGTAAATAATGTGCATGAAGTATTGATTTAGACAGAATTAGCCCATCTACATATCTAGAAATAAAACCAGATACTTGTTTGTATTCTTCATTACAGCTCCATCCAGTAGAAAGCCAGGGGACCCTCTGGTTATTTCTGATATCAAGAAAGGAAGTGTTGCTCACAGGTAAGACACTCAGGTTCCCAGTAAAACTCTGTTTCCATTGTGTAGCCAGCCAGACTCCAAGTTAAACTGAGGGAGCTTGTAAGAGACGGTTACAAATGAGAAGTCTGGCATATTAAGAAATAATTGTTTTTAAAAATCCATCTTGTTTCTACAATACGGTTCTTATCTTCTAAGTTACCTCACTTTAATGCTACTAGAATTTCATGTAAGCTTGTTTGCTTGTTCACAGAACTGGGACACTTGAACTGGGTGATAAGTTGCTTGCAATAGATAATATTCGACTTGACAATTGCTCAATGGAAGATGCTGTCCAGATCCTTCAGCACTGTGAGGACCTTGTAAAGTTAAAGATCCGCAAAGATGAAGACAATTCCGGTATTAGCAATGAGCCTATTGCAGATTTTTGTTTATTTTCAGGATTTTTAGAACATAGGGTTATTCTTTTGCATTTATATTTTAGTGAAATGTTTTTTCTAAACATGGCTGACTTATGCTAATGCTAATCAGAAAATGTCACACTAAAAAGAATTGTATATAAAGTTTTGAATTTTCTCAGTGGCTATATTGCCTGTGGGAGCTCCAGTGCAAAATGAGGTTTTCAGTTCCCCTCAAATGCAGCCATATAAAGTTGATCTTTTTCTTATCAGTGTAGGGAGATTTTCTCTGCTTGTGAGATTGGATTCATGGTTAGCAAAGCATGGATCTATAGGCCGCAGTTCTCCAGCAGAGTGGTGAAGTGCATGCTTTATCCATAAACTTACAAACTTGACCTCAGCATGACTGTTCACGTGCTTAAAGGTAAGTAGTACTTTACACGCTGAGCTGGATGGCTGATGGAGGAGCCATGTCTGATCAGCCCAGTGGAAGTAACAGAGCTGCCATCATTTTGCAGACCTACCTCTATTAGTATTCCTGGATCTTCCCCATTATGGATTCCATAAAAGCAGAATTTCTACCTGGACATAATAAAGCGAGTTCTGTTACGCATTCCAGTGGCATAGGAAGTTAGACAATTATAACTACCATTACTGCTGGAATGTATATTACAGCGTTACACAAAAGCATGAACTGTAGTTTCACTTGTCTTAAGCTCTATGCAATCTCACAGCAAAAAGGCACAGCCTGCTGCACGCTATTAGTTAAAATCAAGTGCAACTGTTGAAATGGTGTTTAGAATTGCACTAGAGTGCTCTTTTCCTTTAATTGCTTTTGAAAGCAATCAGAAAGTAGTTTCTCAGTATGATCAGGACAAAGCAAAAACGCATGCATTTTAACACCCTGTGCAATTCGGCTTTCAGAAGTAAATCTTGACCCAGCAAAGTGAATGGCCACTGCTCAGCAGGGTCTTGTGGTTAGGTCTCCGCAGGTGGTGAGGTGGGATTTGCCACACATAGTTGGTCCAAACTGGCCATGGGCTGTACATCCAAAGGGACACCTGACTGACAGCTGCTTTGCAAAACTGAGCCAACCAAGTATGTTATGAAGAGCAAACTGCAACTACACTTGGCAGAAGGTTGACAGGAAATATGCCAGTAGAAGGAAGTTTGAGTTTTCTCCTGCACAAGAGGGCGATTGCCTTTTAAGTGTTTATGGCACCTAGGATATCTCCTTCACCTTCTTCCACTCATCTGGAAGACTCATTCTTATTAATAACCCTTCAGAGAAATTACCAACAGACCGTAGAAGAGGAGCATGAGTTAGAGCCATGTAGAAGAAGTAATAACTTCTCCCACACTTTTAAACACTTGTGGGTTTGTCCTGTGTGTGTCGTATCGCTCCCCCCAACCCACTCCCCCTCACCTTGTGGACTTAATCTTCTTCTGCAACAGCTTCCATTTCCATTGAAGTTGGAACACATTTTCTGCTGCTGTCACTGAAATGTGGATTTCAGTCTCCACCCATGTAAAATAACATCTTTGATCTCTTAGGTATTGCACACCGGGGTAGCTAGTACAGATTTTAGTCTGAGTGGGATTCTTATTCCATGGTTTTCTTTTACACACATTGCTTATTTTGCAGTTGCATTCTATATCTGTATCAAAATTCTCACACAACTACAATGTCTTATCCAGACATGACTGGTCTAACTGAACAGATTCAACTGTACATGGACAGTTACTCAGAGACCTGCTTAACAAAATTCTCAATATAAATGGTTCTTGTAATAGTTGACTATGTCAAAGTGTAATTGAAAGTATTTATAGCAAATTTCAGGTACTTTGAAATGTAAAATGAATGCGTGTCTCCTGAAATACTAAAGAAAAAATGTTTTAAATGATCGTGGCAAAACAGTAGCAAAGGTGTAGCAAAAAGTATACCTCAATTAAAAGAAATTTTTATTTGCCATTAGTTTATTTATGAAAGTCTGTTTTCTCACAAAGGGAAGAAATGTGCTTCTAAAACTCAACAGAAAAAAATCATTAATAAATTCCTGAAGAAGGGAAAAGCCTAAAGCTAATAGATGAGTGGGTGTGGAGCACTGCAAAATAATTTGTAAATCACAGAATGAGATTAAGATTTAAACTTTTCTTTATTTCTCATGGCATGCTTTTTTGAGGAGGTTCTTCCTCCCTAGGTTCTTGTTCCTTTGCTCTCTTTCAAATGCTTTATTTTTATATTAATTTTTAAGTATTTTTAGCTTCTAGCTCTTCTTTCTTCCTTCTGTTTTTCCTTCCTCTGTTGTCTTTCCAACTCTTCCCTTCTCAACAGTTTTATGTGTCTCAGAGCTGTGTTCCTGAGAGCCAACCATGTAGGTGAGGCCAGCAGCTGGGTAGTACATGTCTTGTACTCCCCCAGACTGTCCTCTTCTTTGCCTTTATGTCTGTATTGATCAGATGTTACTCTGAAAAGCAAGAGAGGGACAGAGCAGAGGCGCTGCAGCACAGGGGGTCTACTTTCATTAAACGTGGTTTCCAAGAACTATCCACAATTGCATCACAAGAAAGCAAAGAAGGAAAATCTCAAAAACATGAGACCCCAAAACATGGTAGTTTGACTATATTTCTTCTCCAGATGGAAGTATGTTTTCAGCTATTTTTCTCTTTTTTTCCTGCCAGCTTCCCAAACTGAGGACAGTTTTACCTCCTGATTAACCTCATGGCTATCACCCTTTTTTGAATATCAGAGTTCTTTGCTTTCATGGCAAAACTGGCCTTCTTTCTGAATTCAGGCCACATGCATGCCATGTTCTTGGATAGCTCACATTTCTGCTCCCTGGAAAGAGCATTGAAGAGAAGGGTGTAGCAATTTGACCTTTGTTGCATTCTGCCATTAATTTTCTTAACTAGGGCTAACCAGACGACAGACATCACAGACCAGTCTCCTTTCCAGTCATTCACTAAGATCTATAAACTTCCAACTCCCACGTGGCAGGGCTGCTGTATGATTAATAACTTCTTATTCACTTACTGTTGATAGCAGAGAAACATCAGTATTGTGTCAACCCTTAGCAAATACTGGCTATTACATTTTCAATTAGCTTGGTGGATTACTTTTCATCCTTCACTTGAAGTCTTGTACCCTGTCAATGCCACACCTGTGTAAACGTTGTCAGCATTAGATCCCAGAGGATTTTTTGTTGTTCCAAAAATATTCCAGCAAGCAAGCAAGGGCTGCCACTCTTCTGCTGTGCAGTGGCAGCTTACATGCTGGCCCACTGAATGCCAGCCAGAGGCTTCCAGTGGGGTCTTGGGAGTTAGATGCTTCTGGAAAAAGCAAGTCATGAAGTGTAGTTGATGTGAACCGTGCCAAAACACTGATGATAACGCCCCAAGAAGGAATACAAGGCCAACACTAAGCATGAAAATCCCAGTATTCTTTGCTGAATAAACGCTACTAATTCTTCTCTCTTCTGATTCTGTATTTGTACCATTTTCTTTATGTGAATAGGAAGGAGGAAATAGGAGGGAGTTGGGGTGAGGGGAAGCTAAAGGCCTACCTAAATTTTCTGCAAATTGTGAAGAAACAAAGTAGCTCCAAAGATATTAGTGTTTCTCCAGCTCTGCTTTAAGTACCATGTTCAGCATTCAAAGAAAGAAACTCTGAACCTTTGCTAGTGATGCACATACCTTTTTCCCTTTTAAAGTTTTTCTATCTACAGAAACAGCAGTGGGTACATTTGAATTTTCTAGCTTGTCTCAGGTTAGTTCTAGTAACATTTACAGAATGTGCATCCTAGACATTTTCCACACTCGCTGAGCCATTCGAAATGTCATTACCCACAGATCTAGGAAAAGTTGCCCGCCAGGCCAGACGTCATGGCTGAATACCAATGTCATAAGATGGGCAAGGGAGCATTTGTTATTTTGATCTGAGGAGAAATCTGGCATTTTAAATTTTAAAATATCCCTTCATGACTCAGATACTACAGTTGATTGCTCTCCTGTTGTGGTATTTCTTTGATAATATGTAAAGAGCGTGCGGGAGGAGTACAGGAGCCTTTCTTGTTGCTGCAACACCTGTTGGGTATTGTTTAAGGAAAATACATTGTATTTAAGCTTACCCATTGACGAATTCTTCTCCATTTCTGAAAATTGTTTGGTGAGACTAGAATTTCAAAATAATGCAAATGACTTCATGCAATATAATGAAATCAAATTTAATGGAGTTATTATTCAACTTAGTTGATAATTCAGAATTCAGAAGCTATTTTGGATTCTGTTACAGAAGCTTAAAACTTGTCCATCAAAAACAAGGGATATATTTCAGGTTGTCTTAGTAAGACAGCTGCTTATCTTATTGTAACTTTTGATTTCTCTCACAATTCTTTTACAGAAGTTTGGTTTTAAAACTTTTGAATTATCTTTGCTCTAATATATATCTTCCATTCAGTTCAAGAAACAGATGAGTGCCAGTATTTATACAATAGTAGTAACTTGTCTTTTCTCTAATAATGTACTCTTGCAACAAAGAAGACCAACAGCCTCCTGGGCTGCATTAGGCAGAGCGCTGCCAGCAGGTTGAGGGAGGTGATCCTTCCCCTCTGCTCAGCCTTGATGAGAGATTTCTGGAGTGCTGCATCCAGTCCTGGGCTCCCCAGTGCAAGAGGGACGTGGACATAGTGGATCGGGTCCAGTGAAGGGCCACAAAGATGATAAAGGGACTAGAGCATCTCTCTTATGAGTAAAAGGCTGACAGAGCTGCGACCATTCAGCCTGGAGAAGAGAAGACTCGGGAGACCTTACCAATGTATATAAATATCTGAAGGAAGGATGTAAAGCAGACGGAGCCAGGCTCTTTTCAGTGGTGCCCAGTGATGGGACAAGAGGCAATGGACACAAACAGAAACACAGGAGGTTCTTCCTGAACATCAGGAAGCACTTTTTTACTCTGAGGAAGGCTGAGCACTGGCACAGGTTGCCTGGAGAGGTTGTGGAGTCTCCACCGTTGGAGATATTCAGAAGCCATCTGGACACAGTCCTGGGCAACCTGACCCTGGTGGCCCTGCTTGGGCAGAGGGGTTGGACAAGATGACCTCCAGGGGTCCTTCCAACCTCAACCATTCAGTGATTCTGTAACAAAATAACCTGTAGTTATATTTTAACAGGAAAGAAGATTAAAAGATTTTTAAACGGAGTAAAATTTAGGCTTAATAGAATGAGGGGAGATTTTCTGTTGACTTCAATGTAATCAGGTTTTGGCAATATAAAAGAAATTGCACGAGAGGGGTTTGGTTTTGTGTTTGGTTTTTTGTTTCTTTTTTTTTTTTTTTTTCAAAATAATCCAGTAGAATATGATTAAGAAGTGTATCTGAAATATAATCCTTTGAAAATGTTGTTTGATTACCAGTCACTAGACTGAATGTGCTGTTTTTTTCATTCCCTCTTTCATAAGAAACCAATTGCATCCCCTTGGCATTTATTGCAGATGAACAGGAGAGCTCTGGAGCAATTATTTATACTGTTGAGCTCAAGCGCTATGGTGGGCCTCTTGGAATTACAATCTCTGGTACTGAAGAGCCCTTTGACCCCATAATCATTTCCAGCCTTACAAAAGGAGGATTAGCTGAAAGGTAAATTGGAAAGCAAATTATTTTTAAACGTTCTTTTTGTCAAGATAAAGATCTATTTTGTTTACCCGAAGATGATAATTTTCATGGTTTAGGAATTTATTTTTTTATAATTCTCCAAATTTGAGTTTATAACCTTTTTGTTGTTGTCCTTTGATCATTACCAAGTTCAGGAACATGAGCAGTATCTTAATAGGATGTTCTTGCACATACTATACAAGATAGAGCAGAGGTTTGTGGTCCTTATTATAAATCACCTTGGAAGGACTAGTCAATCGAACTGCTCAGTCACAGGAACCTGCATCCTTTTAAAAGCAATAGCCTTGTATAGTACAATAAGTAAGGAAAGCACTTCATGTGTCTAAGTTTATCTGAACTTACCGTGCACACATACTGCATCTGCATGTGCACTTACATACGCCATACCGAGCATTATCCAAGGAGCAGAAATGCTCTTCATGGTAAGTGATGGATAGAGAATAATGAAAATACTGAGGTTTTCTATCGCCTGGTATTTCTAAGATAGGTAGAGTCATTGCAACTGGTACCTTTCAGAGAGAACTTTCAGCACACAAAACATGATACTGTGCACAGCCAGGACAAATAGTGTGTTTACACAAAGAGAATTTATTTTCTTCTCTTGATATGATCCATCCTGAAAGCCACCTTGGTGAAATAGCCAGTTACTTGCTCATGCTGCCGTTATCGTTTATGTTGTGAGACTTCTAGAAATTTGACTCATTTCAGAACTTATTGAGCTGTCTGAGATTGCTCTTAAACAGATGGGCTGCAATGCGTATCACCCATAGGTGATTATCTCAACTACCGCAGTAACACAGAACTCCACATCTCCATGCCTTAGCTCTGCTATTGTCACTACAACAAAGGGGACTTGCTCTAAGTGTTTCTAACAAAAAGAATTACTCTAACACAGCTGTAAAAGCAAAACGAAAGAAAGGGAGATGAGACTTTCATGCTCCAACTATGCAAAGAAATTGCCTTTGTTGCTTTTTATGCTCTCTTCTCAATGTTTTACTTCTTTCTCTTATTGTAGGACTGGGGCAATTCACATAGGAGACAGAATCCTAGCAATAAATAGTAGCAGTCTAAAAGGAAAACCTTTGAGTGAAGCCATTCATTTACTACAGATGGCAGGAGAAACTGTCACCTTGAAAATCAAGAAGCAGACAGATGGTGAGTATGGCCAAGGGTAGCATCAGTGGTCTTTAATGTGTGTGTTGTTACAGATTAACAAGCATTTAGGCCATCCTTGGAAAAGCGTCATGTCAATAGTAAAAAGCATATTCTTAGAACTGCAGTAAAGCAATGACCACCACCCCCACCCCCTTTTTATTTTATAATCCTATTCAGCTACCAGTCCCAAGAAATTCTCTGTCCCTGTGGGTCACATAAGTGAACTGAGCGATGCTGAAGATGAAACCTCTGCTGCACAGAAATCTGGCAAACTCTCAGACATCTATTCCACTACAGTCCCAAGTGTTGACAGCGCAGTAGAGTCGTGGGATGGCTCTGGTATTGATACCAGCTTTGGAAATCAAGGTACTATCAAGAATGCAATAGATCTTTAAAGTAGAAATTATCACCTTCATGCTTAACCTTCCTTTGCCTTAAAGAGAACTTCATCTGTTCCAACTTTAAACCTTGTACTTTGTAATGTGCTGATGTCTCATTATGATCACACACCTCACCAGGCAGCATGATTTCTTACAGTTGGCTGGCCTCAGATTCATTCTTTCATGACAATATGACATGTTATGAAGCATTTATCAATACATTAACAGACTTTTGTTAGCTTTACTGACATCTGAATAGCCCGGTCCATAGCTCATCCACAACTAAATGAGTTTATCCTTCACATACAGATCAATGCAAGGCACAGAGCGCACTGAAGATGCTCATGAGTTTGATGCCCATATGCAGTAATTTTTAACTTACAAGAGATTTATTATAAACTGCTGAAGGGGGAACATTAGGCATTGCTTATGATTTGTAAATCTTTTGCTTCTTCCTCATTCCTGCAGTTTTAACATGTAATTTTCAGCTCTCAAAAACAATCATTCCATTTAAAGACATGATCTTCCTTAACACTATATTTTCTACTTCTGTTTGACTATCATTTTATATCTTCAAATAATCACATTTTAATTTGTAAGACAGATTTATTTAGGCAGCGAGAGATACAGACATCTTGTAATGTTCTAGATAAAAAGAAAAATAACTTCCACACAGCTTCAGTGTTTTATTTAACTCTCTTCAAAATTTTTATTTCCATAGTAAAGCAGGTATTCCCACTACCTGATAGGTATCTGGACAGGTAGATCCGTACCTCAAATAATTTGTACTCGCTCGCTCTGGTTGCACACGTTCTTTCAATTTTATTTCGCTGTTTCTTTCTGTTGCTTTCCAGGAGCGTGGGTAGTAGCTCATGGAGAGCTGTTTTGTACCCTCACACAGAGAATTGAAGCCGAGCTCTGCCCAGCAGACTTCCCATATAGACTGAAGTTCTGTGCTGATTACTTTCATTACTATTCTCTAATGTGCCTGCTCACTGATAACACTGGAGTTGCTTCTGGAAAGCAGAACGTTTCCTTTGAAACCTGCTGAGCTACTTCAGATCAGGAAGTAGCTGATGTCACAACTACTGGCCATGTTTTTTCTGTTCTTTAGTTTTTAAGTATTCCTTAGCCTTACTGCATATATTTGGCATCAACTTACTTTAGACAAGATGGTCTCAATACATTTAATTATAACTCCTGTTTTCTACATTTTACTTTTAATTTGCAGTAACATATAACATTTTATTTAGTACTCAATACATTGGGCTATGTTCCCCCTGTATAATTTGTATTTCACTGGCATTAGAGTTGGGATGGATTTGTCCCCTTTTCTGTTTTTAACTGTTTTGGTCAGTTTATCAAAAGAAATCATGTTAGATTTTCTTCTGATATTTTTAAGTTCTAAGGAGAAGTATTGCTGAAAAAGTGCCAAAATGATAGTTTTCATTTCCTGGGTGAAATGATGACATTTGGAGCAAATTGTTCAACTGTGGAAAGGATTGAGGCCCAGACTGCTTTCCAAAGTCCTGATGATTTGGATGGCATGCCACAACTAAACCAGTATCTCGAAGCAGATTTTTTTCTACCTCCCTTGAAAAAATCAGCTCAGACTTGGCTGGGTACATGGCACTTCTGCTAACCAGCCTGAGCGTAATCAGATTTGCGCCCTATCCCTTGCTGTGGTGCGAATATGACCCACATTTCTATTAAAGTTCATTCTGTCTTGACCTGTCAAGTTGAGTTTGGCTTCTCTCCAAACCTTTCTTGGCATAAGCACATGCTAAGCAAATTGAGGAGTTTGGGGAATGTTTCTGGAGCACCAGATAATACTTTATCCTATTAGTGACTAATTTAATGCTGGTGAGCAGTCTTTTCTCTCCTTGAATTAATACCTCATTTTGTACCTTTGTCTAATGTGTCTGCTTTACTAATCCGGAGCCTTTCCCTCACAGCAGTCACATTTTCGAAACCAAAACCCTTCCTAGAATCTGGGGGTGAGTTAATGTCTGCCAATTAGCTGGAAAATGCACACAACTCCCTAGTTACATGGGATTTGAGGGAGACGGGTCTAGACTGATTTATGGAAGCAAATTGCCCTCTTTAGAGAGGTGACAGCAGTGATATTTGTTAGTCACCAACAAAATAGTACTTCCTAATCCAATATGCACATCAGAAAACACCAACTCCAGAGCTAGAAAAGGAATATGTCAAGGTGAAATACATATATAGCAGCTCTACTGTAGTGGATTTTGCTTACCAGATCAGCATCAGCTTGTGACAAGTCAATCCATGTGTTCTTGATACATCACTTGGAATACAGACTGTCGTATTCCTACATGGAATTCAAATTACACATAATTCAGTTAAAGGAATACTATTGAATTAATATCAACATTGCTTGTAGCAGAAATAAAGCACCCAGAAATAAACTCTTCAGATATAAAGGCCATCATAAAGGCCATCTTATGCCACTTACACAGCTTTGAGGTATTAGGAAATGGTTGATAGATAAATCACTTTCTGCAAGGCGAGATTTCCAAGGGTGTATACTGGTCCAGGGCATGTGTGCCTATCGTGAGATGGGCCTTTTCTCAGCTCCCGGAGCCCTAGCAAAAAGCAGTATCGCTCGAGAGCCTCTGCACCATGCCAACGTTTGCATCTAGGTAGCCATTATACAGATTGGTAGTATCATGCGTAATTGACACTAATATGTCACTAATTTTTGGCTTCATTGCTTCCAAATTTGAGAAAGTTACCAGGAGGAAGAAAACACTTTCTTGCTAGTCATCTGAAAAGTCAAGTTTATGGGTTTTTTTAATGCATCCTTGCAAACTCTTTTTTCAATAGGTCTGAAGTGCAGTTTTCGTAATAGCTTAGGTTTAATTTTGGGCGTGTTGCACATCATCACGTTAGCACATATTTAACGCATCCATAACACACATGATTTATTCACTAGTATTCAATGTATGATGTCAAATTGGAAATTGATAAATTGTGAGGGTGTCTAGAACTAAGTATCAGAAGCAGCTGAGACACAAACAGTAACAGATGTTAGATACATTTAGGTATTTTCTTAAATATATTTAAGATTTTGCTTTCAGTGGACTTTCACAAGAGAAGCTCTAGAGCACACCTAATTCCAGGCACAATTTCGGTCATAAATGATCTGACTACTACTGCAAAAAAAAAAAAAGGTAGCAATCATGAGTCCACATCCAAGTTCTAGAGAACCCAGCTTCAGAGATGTGCTTTTCTGTCATTGTAACATATACAGTGCTGTAACTATGTAATTCATCTTTTTAGGACATAGCTATCAGGCTTCAGGATACAACTTCAATGCCTACGAATGGAGGAGTCCTAAACAGACTAGTTTGTCCCCTCCAAGCAAACCACGAAACCACCCATTTCATGATACAGGGCTGAGTGATGACGAATGGGACCGACCTGCAGCAAGCAGGTAAGTTCCCATACAAGTTTCTGTTTTCTGATTTGCAGCCGTAGCAGTGCCTCAAAAATGAACACTTACTGTCTGTAACGAAATTATGTTTTTCTAATGCACCTGTAACAGCTCTTCCTTTAAATATGAGATACAGTATTTAGACTTCATGAAACTTATTAGGTGACATTTATGGAAGATTATGATGCCAAAACCAAGACATATATTTATTTTAAGTTACTTCAGACAAAAAATCACAGCATTTCTCTCTTAAGAATAAACAAACAAAAAAATTAGGGTATTCCCCTGGGTAAGCTTAGAAAAAAACTGCTCTGTTTTCCACTGCACAAAAATAAACCTACAAATAAAGTGGCTAAAGACAACTGGCCTGTTAATCTTTTCTCTTCCATGAAAATTCTTCGTTTGGGTTTGGGCAAAGAAACAGAAATTACAGTCTTCCATAAATGCTTGAGACATCTGCAGTGATTCAGTAGGAGAACAAAGTGATACAGGTAGAAATGCCTTGTCCAAAGCTATAGTAGTTTGCCATGCATTCATTCCTCTTCTTCTGAGAAGTAAATCTCCTTTTCAATGAACTTCTCTGCGGGCAAAAGAACTTCCTGAGGGAAAAATGCTTAGTTGACAATGCTTGGAGATAGTAAAAGACCCAAAAGTCTTTTATTCTCTATTCTAAGGATGATCCAGCAGTGGAACCACTGGTAATTTGGGTAATTCCTGCCAGAGAACAGTTCTTTCTCTGACAGGGGAGGACAGAGAACACAGTTAGAAAGCTTCCGTGTTCTTTGTACCCATCCTCAGGACTTGCAGACATGCATGTCCTTCATTAGAAATACAGTTTCTTGGTGTAGCAGCACAATGAGCCTGAAATCCCAGTCTGTGAGAAGTTCAGGTTTAGTACTAAAGAAAACCTTTCTGGTTCCTGTATAAACATACTGGATAAGTAAATCCATAAGGTCCGGTCTGTTACCTTTGAAATACTAATCAAGGTAAAGCTTAGATGCCAATGCTGCTTTTCAGAATCTGAATGACAAATACTCTGATACGGCAGATTGCCCAGTGGCATATTGTCTGGAGACAAGTCTGGCAAGATGATAGCTAAGATTTGGGCAAGAGTGAATTCTCAGTCCGTATCCAGCTCCTTTGGTCCCTCTTGGCCAGAAGCATACTAGAAGTTTTCATGGACTAGTAATAGACAATATTTAATAAAGGAAATGACCATAGTTTTTCTTCATTCCTCCTATTCTTCATAAGTTAATATCTTTAATTTAATAGCAGCATCTTTATCCACAGTTAAAGCCCATATTTTGTCCTCAGATGAGATGCAATCATAGATTCCAGAACACCTAGTATTTTGCAGTTACATAAGTAATAGGCTGGAAAAAGGGGATGAGCAGTGAACCGGGAAGCTGGATTGTAAAATAATCTTCTAAATTAAAAGGGTGTATTCTACTACCATTTTCAAGCACTATTCAACAGAAAGTATGTTCATTAAAGAGTCTTCTTCTACTTGTCACTGTGACTTACACCTGAGACATATGACATAAATTAAAATAATGATTATTTTAACCCTGTATCTGTAAAATAGATTATGCCACACCTGATGGTGTTCCTATACCAAGTGCTGGAGTATTTGAGAAGGGTGTGTCTATTCTTCCAGCCTGTTAACCAGAAAACCACCTTTTCTCTGCCTCTAGCTAAGCAACTTTTCTTCTTCTCTAACACTAAAAAGTAATTTTTTCTTACCTTTATTTTGTGTAGCACAGCTTCCAAGAATATGTGGCAACAGAAGGAGACTGAGACATTGGGAGAGAATCAAGAAAACCATTTAAAGCAAACTTCTGTAGAAAGATCAGGGGGAGAGAGCATCAGGAGCACGAAGAAAGAGAGCAAGATGTGGAAAGGTGCCTCTGGTGGGCAAAGGAAAGGTGGGGGGCAGCTGGAAGAGTGGAATACTTCCAGGTAGGTGACCAAAGAGTGCATCGGAGTGAGATCCGGCTGGGCTGAGGAGGGGATGGGGGCAGGAAGGGTGAAGAAAGGAAAGACAGTTGAAATGAGAAAAAGGAGAAAAACAGGGTAAAAGCAGGAAAGACATCATTAACATGCTGTTAAGTGACAATGAAATTTCAGTTGGCAAGCGAATGAAACCAGAGAGCTTAAACCACTCTGGTGTCTATCTGTCACTGGCAGGTAGGTCAAGTCTGTTATAGTTCCTGCTCCAGGGAAAATTTTTTGCACATTAAAATAATACTTACAGGAACGAGTCTGCCACATCCTAGAATACCCTATCACCTCCTGAATTTAAAAAAAAAAAAAAAAAAAAGATTTTGTCTCTCATATGGCAATAGAACCCAAATCATAGGCACCTGTGTCTTCATATCTGTCCCACTACCTCTCCTTCAGCATTTTTGTGCATCTAAATTTCTGACAGCTCTTTGAATAAGCATCAGAAAACCAAATACATTCGTTATAGGTCAAACAATATTTCACATGACATAAAATCAATCTCTCAGGTTTTAAGAAAAAAAAAAAGCATCTTGATGCGAAATTATTTTGGTACCTATGTTTTTTCTGGTGCAGTAGCTCAGCTACAAATCAGCTTATTCATGTGGCTGTAATGGGGATGCAAAAGTTGAGCACACCAGGAGGCAAGACTAGGAGAATACGCAAAAGAGGAGGTGAGGGCAGAAAAAGGAATTGCTTCAGCTAAAAAGAGTTCCAGACAAATAGGCATCATGATTTCAGATTTCACAGAAGTTGGAGAGTAAATGGACCTCCAGTTCTAGGAAATACAGTCTTTGCTGTCATGGACAATTACCTCAAATAATCCTATTCATTAATTCAAGTTCTATTTTATATTATAATATTAGTATGCAATATAAAGAAAGGTAGCGTAACAAAAAAATTAGTCTATGTTCAACATCGGCTATTAAAACAACCACTTAGGTTTATTGAAAGAGCTATTTTCAGAAGTCAAGGATCTTTCTAAAATCATGTTTTAAATACTTTCTTATCTTGCCTGGGAGGAATTGCATCTGTGATTTGAGTAGGTATTCTCACCATTGCTGCATCTATTGCAATATCTTAGAAGAGACCCTGATGCTAGATGGAGAACCACTGCAATAAGAGATTGAAATGGCTGACCATTGTCTGCTTGAGTGATCGTAACTGTAAGAAAGCATCTCTGAGGCAGAGTATCGTGTGTGAAGCATTCGAGCTGTCGTCCGTTGTGCTGGGCAATTCTCCTATTTAAAAGCTGTTCTGTTAACAGTGTTACATTCCCGCTATTCTCAGTAATACATTGTTTGTCAAGCAAGGCCTCAGATGCTTCCATAATAGTGTTTGCTCTGTTTATGTGCTGTTAAGCACCACTAGCTGCAGTCCATGGGCAGCTGCTCCAAAGTAACAGCTTGCTGCCACTAAAAGGGCAAATTCTCATTCTTTCCTTCCTCAGCCTTCCCCTGTGCCTTTCACATAATCAGCCCCCTCCCGCGCAGCAGCTCTGACGCTTGTGTGAGCCTTCATTGAGCCGATTCCCCTTGCTAAGACGGCAAAAAGCCTCCTGCTTCCTCCCCATACACACACACACTGTAATGGTGTTGCTTTGGGCTGTGTTGCCGCAGTCCAGAGTTGTCGTTTTTTAGCAGACCTCTCTTGCTGGGCAATTTCCCTAATCATCACTGTCACCAACATCCTGCTCAGGAGTGCGAGTAATAAGGCTTCAGTGCATTTATGAAACACCAGAAACCTGAGTCTCCACGCGAGACAATTGCCTCCCCAAAAGTTTCTCCGTGTTTGTGTATGAAATGACTGGTGCAGTTTATATGATGGCAGTCAGGTGAGCTTAAATTGATAATGGTAAATGCACCTTAGGCTGAAGGAATCAGGTAAAAAGCACCACCGCCCCTCTTTTGCAAAATCCAGTTTGCAAAAATGAGGGCTCTTTTCATATTCCCTGGGAGAAGTCTGTGAGGTTGAAAGGTTTTATTGCAAATATTCATTGCACAGAGCAGCTCTGCACACAGCTACGGGTTGATTCATTAGTTTTCATAGGGAGGTCCCAGTTTCAATCCAGTAAAAATGTGTATTGAATTGTTCTTGGAATCCATTTATCTCCTTACTGAACAACTCGCTGCTCAGATCCTGCCAGCTGCTAGCGACTGCCGGGTTATGAGACGACTTTTCTGTCATGTGCTCTGCATGTTCATCCAGCCTCTCCCGATCAGCGACTCTTCCCCACTCTCCTGCCCACCTACTGTAACGTTCTGTCATTCAAGTTGCAAATCTGTGGCAAGGCACGTGTGTAAAATATATTTTTTGAGGGAAAAAAAAATCCACATTTTTTTAACCTCTCCTTGTAAATCTAGCTTTGCAGGTACCCATGATAACACCGAGGCTGACCAGGAGGAAAATTTCTGGTCTCAGGCTCTGGAGGATTTAGAGACCTGTGGCCAGTCAGGAATTCTGAGGGAACTAGAGGTAGAACAATCTTAACCTTTCTTTCCAATTATAGAGAAATATAATAGTTTTGGTTTGATTTACTTTCATTTTATTTTCTCCTTTTTTTTCTTTTAAGTTGCACTAATCACACCAATTCATTTAAAAGCTTTAACCCCTCTCCACAGGACAAGGCTGACAGGCGTCTGTGTTTGAGAAACATGACTCTCTTGGTACCTACCCTTTACCTTTATATTTTTGCTTGTGCAGCTGCCTCCCCCGCCCCTAACCAGAGCTGTTTTCTGTTGTACAATGCAACCAAAATTCTATAAACATGTTCACCCCAGAGCTTTGACTTGCAGCTTCAGCTGTGCATAACCATTGATGCTGTCCGCACAGGCAGCAAGTGGCGTGGAACTTCTTAAGTGGGCATAACCTTCCTGCAGCAACGCATCCCATTCTCTGACAGACGCTTTCTGCAGCTTTTCTTAGCATGTTGTAGGTTGTCTTTTAAACTGAAACTTAATTTGATTAAGATGAACATAAAAGAAAATCAGCTTTTCAAATGTTTACCTATAATCTTACCACTCCGCAAAAAAAGCTGCCAATGCGAGAAATGCCTGTTATATCGCAATTTCTTCGCTACGCAACAAATTTTCACATTTCATCCTGAAGTTAATTGCAAATCTAACCATGCTTCATGTTAGATTGTAAAGGGGGTAGAGGGGGAAGGGAACAGAGACAGAGTAACTTTGAGTCTTTCTTTTTCTAATCACCTTTTCTCAAAGTTGTCTAATCAGAACAATTAAGATTATACTGCCACTTAAAGCTACGGAATGAAAGTCCTAAAATATTTTCTTTTATGTTCTTTCAAATTCCTGGAGCTGCATAACTGGCAGAATCTCATTTTCATTTTTATGTTATATAAAGTCCTTTAGCAGCCAGGAGGAATGTGAATGGCATAACTGGGTGAAAGTTTTTCAGTTCAGATTAATTTACTTCCTCAGATTTATGGTTTTTGTATTGCATGTATGGGTAGCAAAAGTGATTTTCATGTATTTGTTATTGCAAACCAGAGAAATGTAGGAGAAAATGTTATACTGGTTTAATTCCGTAGTTAGATATGGTTCAGTACTGCAGGCTTCTCTTGCCATTTTAAATATTCAGAGCACAATAAAAGGATATGAAAATAGATCATTCTGAAATGAAAATAGATCATTCGTGCTGGCCAGAATGCAGTTACTTCAACACATTGAATTTTCCTCGGCCTTTCGCAGAAGTGAAATTCAGAACTGTAGATGCTGTACCATTTATAGCATCGCCTTGTTGCACAACCCACAGCTCTGAAATGAAAGCAAGACTCATTCAGTATGACAGGATGCTGAGAACGGCGATGCCTCTATTTTATGAAGTGCCATTGCGTAGTCAAGGACTCCTTATCGTTTTTCATTTCAAGGTCCTCAGCCAAAGAGCAAAGAAAACTGTTGTTTGCCAAGTGCTCTGGATGCTTTTGCGCCATCAGGCAGTAATATCAGTCATTACTGAGCACAAGAGAGACTGTTAAGGCTGCAATATATTATCTTGTAGTGAAAGTAGTGCTGGAGCTGGGAGAAAGAAGGATGACAGACATGCTCACCAGTGTCAGAAGCAAATGGGTATTTGCCTGTTTTCCCCTTATTTTTACCCCCTTCATTTTTACTACACATTTTCAAGGTGGCCGCCTGCATCCTGTCCCAGTCAGAGTTCAGGTTATGGCCTTTTAATTTCCCTTTCCACTTGTCCATCGGCCCCAGGGAGAATAAATAGGAAGTTCAGCATACCTTACCCCAGCAGTGGCACCTCTGTACGGTGGCTGCACCGAAGTGTGTTTGCCTCCCATTCCCCAGAGCAGAAAGTCTTCCGCAAGGGAGGAGGCTCCTTGCTGTGCACGTGTGCTTTTCACGTCAGTCCATTCCACCCAGTGGATGAGATGACTCCCGTCATCGTCTTTCAAGATTTTACCCTCCACGTATCCTTGCATCTAACAGAAAAGGCTAGCTCTTACTCAGATTATAAACAGCAGTGAGACAGGGGCTTGTATCTCTCAAGTATCAGTGCTAAGCTAAGGCAGTTAACTCTTGCAATTTGGGGGTTATGCAAAATTTCTTTCCGGGCAGTGAGCTTACCTGCACTGAGCTTTCCCTGGCCCGGGGTGGTATCCAGGCACGCTCTCTGCCAGTGCCCACTCTAGAGCTGCCTACATATTCTGCTGACTCACATTTTTTTTTACCTTGCACACACAGTCTGAATTGCAAATACCTTCCTGTAGCTCCAATTCCAACAAATGCGATTATGCCACAACTTAAATGTCATTTCCATTTCCATGTAAAATATTTTTAAAATTAGCAATTCTACTACACGCTCTTCAGTCTGCCAGGGGACTAGCTTACAAGCATAGCCATTCTAGTGCTCAGTATTTTAGTTTGAAATGCCATCTGAAAACTTTTGCCTATAGGATTCTGTTATTGTTGTTGTGTTTTGTTGTGGTCCTTTATTTTATAGTGACTTGCAAGCAGATTGAACATCTGTCCTCTTGCCTTTTGCTGTGCCCTGAGTGATTGTGTTTTAACAAAGAATAGTTTTTTCCTACTGCTATGAATTAACCACTTACTTAACTCACATTCTGTGTTAAAAACTAACCTGTTCATTAATGCTCTAGGCCACAATTATGTCAGGAAGTACAATGAGTTTGAATCATGAAAACCCACAGCCTCGTAGCCAGCTGGGAAGACAAGCCAGCTTCCAGGAAAGAAGTACTGTAAGGCCACATTACAGTCAAGCTACTCGTAGCAACACATTGCCGTCAGATGTGGGGAGAAAATCCATGGTTCTGAGGAAAATTAAGCAAGAAATGAAAGAGATCATGTCACCAACTCCTGTGGAGTTACACAAGGTCTGTAATTCTTCTTCTGACAGCTTTGAAATAATATATTCAGCATAGGGAATCTAATTATATGGCAATACAGTAAGCACTTTTTGTAATGACTCCACAGATGTAATTTGGGGGCCATGCATATTAGTTCTTACAAACACATTAATGATATATCCTTGTGGGGGAAACAAACAAATAAGATGCATCCTTGTCTACTATTTTGTTTTACAATAAATCCTCAAAAGGGACTGCTCTTTCGCAAGGAGCATCCACTGGTAATTTGAATTGACAATACCAATAACTCATCTCTGCAGAATGTGTTCATTAAGAAAGCAAAGTTTAATTTCTAGAAAATATATTTCTTTAGGAAATTACTCAGGAGGGTTTGGGGCTCCCATTGGTCCTTTTTCAAATTAACACTCATTTTGAATCAAATACATGAGACTCGATGTACATAATATAGAATGTTATTTCAAATTAGCTGTTGCTTCTCTTCTCCTTATAATTCCTTTGCTCTAAAAAGGATAAATAATCTTCAGCCCATCCAACTTTTCACTGCTGAAGGCTGTTGAAATCACCTGGTGATTTGAAAGTGGGTCTGCACCCCAAGGAAGTTCTGGATAAAGTATCTCTAGATATGCACAGCAAACATCCTGTTGGTTTGTTTCAAGTCCAGTGAGGTCATAACAGCAACCAGTTTCCAAAACTTTGGAGGATGTTATAATGCTGTTCTCCTTGATGGGAATGAGCATCCCATCTCCTGCACCTATCTTAGAACCGTCTAGGTTTAGAAGGGACCTTTAAGATCATCAAGTCCAAACATCGACCTAACACTGCTAAAACCACCACTAAACCATGTCCCTAAGCACCATGTCTACCCGTCTTTTAAATACCTCCAGTGATGGCGATCCCACCACTTCCCTGGGCAGCCTGTTCCAGTGTTTGATAACCCTTTTGGTGAAAAAAGCAAATCTTCCTCTTAAAGGTCTGAGATCTTCCCAGAGAGGAGGCAGAAGCACAGAGAAATTTCATTAAGAGGTCACGTGTTGTCAGTCTCAAGAGAGTTGGCTTGGTTTCTAGTCTCTGCAGGTTTAACTAAGTTTAGTTTGTACTTCATTCAGTTTAGTTCAGTGAGATGAGGACTCACCGAGTATGGGCTAAGTGACTGTAGAAGGTAGTAGAGAGTGGATCTTATGTATGGAAAATGAATCCAATGCCAATGTAAACAATCAATAGGATGGGTTGTCATAGTTTTAAGCTATTCATATTTCCAGCTTGATGTGAAGTGATTAATGGAGTTAGTTACTGTGCTCGGTTTTCCTGAGCGGCGAGTAAAACAAAACTACGCCTGTAGGCATTTCATGGTGTGCTCACATTCAGCAAAGGCACAGTTTTCTCCTATGGATTATAAAACCAGACTTTCATGATTGATAAAATAAATCCTTTCCTGCAAAGGAGGAGTCAGATTTCTATTAATGAGTCGGTATTCTATGATAGCTGCTAGCTCTTAAGAGTCCTCGGCAGTAAAAAATACCCTGTCCTTGAGTTTCTTTCTCTTCAATTGGCTATTTTTTTAAGGTTGCTGTGACCTTCTGTTTTAGTACTTTCAAGTTTTTGTTCAGACAACATACCAGCTTTTCCCCTGTCTGCTGAAGCAGTGTTGCGTTTGCTAATACTGTCTGTTCTGTCATCCAGAAAGGAATAATTTCCTTTCTAAAAATCTAAAAGTTGAACCCGCACCAAGAACTTTCCAAATCCTTATAGTCATTTAAGAAAAACAGAAACCAGTGACCGGTTTTAGGGTCTGATTCACCAAAGTGGGCTTGTACCCCTATGGTCGCAGATGCAGGTTAACCCAAGCATCATGGGCTGCTTTCGTATTCATGACCATTTTAGTAAGTTCTTGTATGTTAGTTTTGTTACTGGTTCTTGTGTAGCAGTGTGCCTGTTACTTTCTCTCTCCTCCTTCATTTTTCTATTAGACCTCTAGTTTAACACCAATAACCTGTTTGGTTTACATTTCTCGTGGACAGCTTGTCCAATGATAGTTATCCAAAAGAGCTGCAATGCCACAGGAATTACTTCACTTCTCTGTCAGAGAAATGCCTTGATTTAAGTATTTTTCATAACAGATCTTGCTGGCAAATGTGCTCTGCCCTCTGCAGGCAAATGTCTTAATCAGCTGGGCCACTGACAAGACAAGCAGCAAAGTCAGAACTGTTTTGGAAAAATGTGATGGTATAAACATTAAAAATGTGATGGTATAAACATTCTTTGAAATACAAGCTAAGACGTAGCTTGCCTAAGACTTACCTCAGCAAGACATTCAAGCATGTACTTGACTGTGTGCTGCTGAGCTTTCCCAGTTTCTTCAGCAGGACAGGTCAGGTGCCTATTTACTGCCTTGATGCGATGAGTCTGCGTGCCTGTTGAGTCAGGGCCAATGAGCCCTATAGATCAGAATTTATACCTTAAGTCTGATTGCAGAGAATGGGCCAGCTAAGGTCAGTGTTCCACCATTTTTTCATAATCTGATTGTGAGAGCAAGAATATATGATTCTACCAAAGAAAAAGCCACATGTGAAAATGAAACGCATCAATAGCTGGTCTGACGGTATAGGGTAAAAGAGAGTAAGACTGGATAAAAGCTGCTCAGGCTACAAACACAAACGAGTAAGTCTAACGGAACAGATTGGTGAGCAGATGACATTACTAGCTTGTCCTTCTCAGATATATACCTGTCAGAAAGGTAACACAGCCCTGAGGATTATTTTGCTGAATGCTGCAAACTTTGCAGCAAGTTAACCTGAGTTCTTCACTGCTCTTTCTTACTTCACTGCATTACATTCACCGAACGTGTACTTGAACTGTCTTTGTCCTGAGAAAGCTATGATAAGTGTCGTACAAATCTCTTCAAACATTGGTTCTAGATGGTTTAATAAGTAACATTCAATTTAACTAGACAGGATATTGCTGTTATCAGTACCCACATTTAATTAATGCCTTTAATTGATTTTATCTACCTAGGTAAGCATACAGATTAATATTTTTCTAAAAATCATAGCGGATGATTTTTTAAAATTTTCATAGCGCACACATTCCTCTGAGAGCAAAAATATGCACTAGACATCTGATAATTTTTCAATATTATTATTGTGAGTAGTCATTAACCTAAAATTACAGTCGGTTAAAATACCTCAATAGCTGATCTGTGCAAGATGTATGAATTTAAATTAAGCATTTTCTCATAGATTTGAGAGGGAGGAGAGGCATAGAAACAGACTCAAAACTTGTACGCCTCTGTTTAAAATTTGTAACTATTTAATTGCTTATGAAATATGAATTAAATTCCCATTTCAGCTTTCTTCTTCCCTTAGGCTCCTGATGTAAATTTAAAAGTCTAACAAATTGCCCATAATGGAGATTTTCCTATTGCGATCAAACCTTCCAAAGACTTGTGATCCAGAAGTGCAGATAAAACAGCATGATTTAAGTGTTGCGTGAATTGCCTGCAATCTCATACCCTTCAGACAGGGCTGCCCTCCTGGCAAGTGAAGATGAGAAACCTGTGTGTTAAGGCTTTGCCCATACACTGTTATTAAATAAGAATCTGGGTATTTGAGATAGCAGGGTTTTTACTCTGAGATGCTCTTTTAAGAATATAAGCTGTCCTAAAAAGAAGCAGCCCCAAAATTACAACCTATAATACAAAAGAAAGTTCTCTGCAGCTGACTTGCACCTAAAAAAATGTGCCAGCTGTCAAACATGCAACAAAGTTAAATCACAAGCACATCTCTTAAGTGAATAATTATGAATTTCTTTAATTTCCAAGCTCCTGATAAATAAACCAAAAGTCAGAGAAGATAGCCATAAGCAAAACAGTTTTTAAAAATCTTTTAAGATCTGTAGAGCTGAAGAACCAGAGAAATGACAAAATATTTTTTTACACATAAATTCTTATTGCAAGGTAGTGAGTAATTCCCTTCCAGAGTGCTCAGTCCATATAAATCAGGAAAGTCCAACCTGAACAATAAGGGGGGGCAATAGAAGACTTTGGATGATCATTCCTAAGTCTGCTTCCCTCTGTGCCCCACTATTGCAGTAGTTCCCAGTGTCCTGCAAACACAGGTCCTCACCTCCACAGCAGAACTCCTCTTTCATGTCCCCTATCGTTTGCAATGCTCCATTTTTTGACTCAGCAGCTGGGCATGAAGTAGCATGTGGATTCCCCAGGTGTTATTATAGACAAGGTAAGGTGAGCTAATGTGGAATGGCACCTCCTTAGATCTGTAGAACAGCATTGGTATGTATTTTGTTTGCTAATAGACCACTCACTAAAAATAAGAAAAAAGCACCACTGTCCTAGACCATACAAACAGGGCCACCATCTGTAGTACATGCAGAATTATTCTCCACTGTAGCTTGGCTTTGGTAAGGTCTTGACTGGAATAGAGTGTCCAGTTTGGGGTCTGAAGATTAAAGAAGAATGTTAACCTACTGAACAAAGTCCAGAGAGAAGAACAATCGTGGTTTCACATCGCTGCAGAGATGGAGAGAATAAAGTGATGTTGTTCTCTGTAGATAGCAGCAGCGTTAACTTTCAGCAGGGGTGATTTAGTTTAGACCGAAGGAAAGCATCTGAAGCACTGGAAAGGATTACTTTAATAGACTGTGGAGTCTCCATCCCTGGAGATTTTAAAAAGCAGGCCAGATAAATGTCTCTCAGAAATGGGTTAGATGCAGTTGATCCTGCCTTTGGGCAAGAATACAGTCTAGATGACTTCAGAGAGTCATATGTTTCATATGTTTTTGTAGTTCATCTGAGGTTGGATCCAGCTCCACTTAACTCCAGTGCCTGAAGGAAGAGGAAGGGGAAAAGAAAAAGTGGAAAGGGGAAGTTCCTTTTAAAAATTGTACCATCTGTGCTAGAACAGTGCATAGTATTTTAAGTAAGTCTTCTCTTCTTAGGCATTGTATCACATTTTTACATTTAGGTTTCAAGGCTTCTTTAAGAAGCAGTTAACATGAAACACTCCTATCCTTTGTGACAGTGTGGGAAAAAAAAGTTATATCTCATTTGAGGTGAATTTCTGTCTTGGTCCAGTGCTAATTATTTTTCATTCTTGCTAGGAAATGTACAGAAATATGTCAATAACATATATATCCCTCCTTTACTTATTTACTTATTTTTTTTAGTCTTGCAGAATGGTAGTCTTACAGTACTTTCATAGCAGCTTCAAACATATGTCAGATCAAAGCCATGTTTTGACATGCTATGATATCACAAACAAAAGCCTCTGTTGATAACAAATTATTAGAAGTTTCCAAGAGTCCTGCTGGTACAGCAGCTGTTGATACAAATTAAAATCATTCTATGATGAATTATTTTGGTTTTGCAGATAGGTTTTTCAGTAGCTGAAATGCCCATTGACTCCTCAAATTCATGCTGAGGTGGAGGAAGTATGACAGGTTCAGCATGGGGAAGATGGGAGAAAATAAAGCACAGCAGTCACTGGGAAGTTTAAAATTACAGCTCATACCCAAAAACAATCACTGGGAGAAAGCCTTCAGCTTAGTTAATGGGACTTCAGGTGTGGCTTTCTGCTTTCCCGTGCTGTACAGAGGGAGAAAAACAACAGAAGAGGAGGAACAGGTGTAAAGTAAGGGACAAATACTGTGTGTGGGCATTTGTGCTTACCCTGGCATGAGATAGATGTGTTCACAGCAGCCCAGCGATGCATTGTCCAAATCTACAGATAAAGCGGTGCTAATGCTGCAGCAGCTGGCATTACATCTTACTTCCCTCAACTGTTGCCCAGGATAGCTACCAAACTTAGCAGTGAGTCTGTTTTCATTCTGGTTAAAGCACTGTTGGTGATACATCACTGAAGCCAAGTAAATTCAAGAAAACTGCAGACAGCAGAGGAAAAAAAAACACACACAACTATCTGTGCTCTTTGTTGACCTGACCAAATCCTTCACTCCTTTTTGAGACAGCCTTGTCTGTTCTTGCTTACCTTTTCACAACAGCAGTTAAGGCAAGATCTCAGAAGCTTTCTCAAGGCAGCAGCAGCAAGTGTCATGCCCCAGCACTGCTGTGCCTTGGCACTCTTCTATGAAATTCTGACCAAGTCCTTGACAGCCCAATCTGAATGTAGTCTTCACCCTGCCTTGAACAGGAGATTGGACTAGAGCCTTCTCGAAGTCCCTTCCAGATTGAATGATTCTGTCATTCAGAAACACCAGAAAGGAATTCAGCGGCTGGCACGCATGAGGATGCAGCATATGGAGCATTACTGATACCCAGCCATTACAAAATTACAGAGCACTCTTAATGTTGTCATTTTATTAGCCAAGGTATGTTTTACATCAGTATTTTGAACCCAAAGTGAAAAAATTATAGCAGTAAAAGCCTTGCGTTGACTGTGTGACTGTATCTGCACAGATATTTTGTGCCAGCATCAGTGTGTCAGTCAGATGTCACACCATTGACTCACACAATTTACTTGCATAAGTCTGCATTCCTGATGTGAGAGAAGCAAGGAAAAAAAACCCAACACCCTCACAGAAAAAAAAAAAAAACAAACCCTAAGCATACCACATGCCTACAAAAGAGTCTGACGCCTTTTCTATCAAATAACTGACTTCACAAAACTATCTGGAAGGACTTGTTTACTGAATACCTGAAAAACCTTCTCCTAACAAACAGTTTTATTAACTTCTATTTCCTGCTTTTGAATGACTGTCTCTTGGCTATGTGACTGTAAGAACGCTGCCCGCAAGCTTTTGCTGAAGGAGCCTTCATTCATACTCTCTTAAAAGATTGCATTATAACTCTCATACTGAGCACTTTTGAGATTAGGCCTTACAGGGAGGACCACTGCCTGGCCAAAACCAGGCTGGCTATGGTGCATTTATGCCCTAGGGAAGTTTCGGAAGACACGACACCAATTGAGTGGTTGAGGCGACGTCTTTGTCCCTGAAGCAAACCTGAACTTAATTGGATGACCAATTGGCTGCTTGTACTTAGATCCTGGCAGAGAACAGGGTAGAAAAAAGCTTAAGACTCCAAAAAAATAAATGACACCACAGAAGGTGGGATAAAACCCGCAAATTGCCAGCTGGCAAGCAGAAGTGAAAAGGGCTGCTTATTATGGAAAAATAAGGAGGCTTCTGAGAATATTAATATCATGTCAAAAGGGCAACAACTCTCATACAATACTGTAAGTACCAAACAGTAGGTAAGTGAGCTCGCTAATGTGGCGAAAAATAAACCAAAACACACTAGGAAGAAAAAGCCTGCCTAGTGCTTGTAGAAATGGGGACAAACTTTTCTTCCCCTCCCACCCCCCTTCTCATCATGTCACACCACCTCCACAGGTAACTTTGTACAAGGACTCTGATGGAGAAGACTTTGGGTTCAGTGTCTCAGATGGTTTACTGGAAAAAGGCGTGTATGTTAAAAATATTCGACCAGCTGGCCCTGGCGATCTGGGAGGTTTAAAACCATACGACAGACTTTTACAGGTAATGCTTCTGGCTCCACGCAGGTTTAGCATGAAGGGCCATGACATGCGGATTACATTGTAAAAAGATTTATGACCACGCTGTGGGGCATTTGTGTTGCTGTGTACACAGACCTGATTGTAGAATTGCATAAAGTGTGTACGTCGCTTATTTGGAACAACTTATTATCTACATTGCTTATTATATCTTAAATTCTGAGCAGTACTGTTCTATTTCTGCTGGGAAAGGATGCACGTAGGGGGACAGAACAGACGAATTATTGTAATGGCTCTGCGCCAAAGGCCATGTAAAACACAGATGCTCAGTAAAAAAAACCAGCACTTCATAGTGACTGACTTTTATGCAGTGGCACTAAGGCTAGATTTTGCTGTAAAATCATATTCAAAGAACCAAATTCTTTCAGAATGTTAGATATTTCAGAACTCCAAAGGAGACGTAGAAATGCTCACTGGAAAGCTGGAATTTCCTGAGGCATTTCCAGACAGATTTGTAATTTTTGCTGTTCTTCATAGAGATTTGAAAACTGTTTCTGTGCTCAATCCAAGTTGTTGATCGACATAGTCATCATAGAGTAATTCTTACTGAGCACCACACTTCCCCCACTGCCAAGTTGGATCGTGACAGAAAAGCTCAATTTTTTTGTCACCTAGCCCAATAAAATACTATATATATTAATGAAAACCAGAGAAGACATGAACTGAATTGAAATTTTAGATGTGATCTACTGCATTTAAATTAATGAACACCATGAAAGACAGAATAACTATGTGCTGTTAAATGTCATTTATGGAGTGGGCATTGTAACAGCTGCCAACAGCCATCAGGCAGCAGTGTAAATATGCGCCCTTTAGCTACATTCTGTTAAAGGGTGAGTAGAAAACTTACTGCTGTCTTCAGACCAGACACCATGGTTAAGAAGTCTTGTATTGGGCAATTCTCTCCCTAGAATATTTAAGTCAGGTTCCATGCTCTCAAGGATAAATCTGTTTCTCTTGTGATCTCATTTCTTTTTCCTAAAACAAAAATCCATCTTCTAATCATTCAGGTAAACCACGTTCGCACCAGAGACTTTGACTGCTGTCTAGTTGTGCCCCTCATTGCAGAATCTGGCAATAAGCTGGAACTGGTGATTAGCAGAAACCCACTGGCATCTCAGAAAGGAAGCTCAGAACAACAGACCGCAGCGAGTGGGGAGTGGAGCGATCAGAATAACGCCTTCCTTCAACAGAGCGGACACGCTGATGTTAATACAGAGACACGGGATCCTACAAATACATTATAGCAGAACACCATTTTAGTGGGACATTTGGTAACGAAAGACAATTATGGTGCTAAATCCCTTTAAGATTTCTCTGACGCTATATAGCACTAAAAAGCACAGGAGGTCAGTCTTTCTGTCTCAAGGCTTATATTAATTCATGGTTACTTAATTCTTCATTAAGTCAAGTCATTCCATTCTAAACAACCTAGCATTAATAACAGTATGAAAAAATCGTAAGGGCCTTTTTCCCCCCCACATAAGAAACTGGGGAGATGTTTTAAACACGATTTAAGTGTTCCTCTCCCTTCATCAGCAGCTGCTGTTTGAGGGAAAAGCATGGACTTAACCCCTGCTAATGATGGTGTCTAGGCTGTGTTGTTTTTAAAAACATTTTATCAGAAAGGTGCTGTCTAATGGATGAGGAAGAGTGGAAAACTGCACCAGATTTCCTTGTGAAATGGCTAGATAGGTGATTTGGGGGAACTTTATCCTGCTGGCAAGAAGGGTGCACTCTTCAGACAAAGGACGGTTTAGACGTTTTAAGAAAATTATTGTAGGAAGCTGCAGCATGGGGTGAACATTACTCCCCCACTTTGGTAAATTTTGTTAGAGCATATGTTATTCCCTATGCAATGAAATATTTAACGGTATGTCTTGCAACCCGTGGGGATTTTTAAGCAGAGATTTTTTTAATGGGATAAAACCTCCGAAGAAGGATTACTGACAAGAGTAAAACTGAAATGAGTTCAGACAAATTAGAAACATTTTAACAGAAAATGGCTTTTTTAAAAACTCTGTCAGTAGAAGATTGATACAAAAGCTCTTTAAAGATCCATAAACCTGTGAACATGTCCTGTCACACATGAGCTTTTTAAGTCAAACAGTTTCTGTAAGGGACAAAAGTCCCATTTAATATGCTTTGTTTTTAGCCTTCTTTATGATAAAACATTACCCCCCCGCAACACATTTTTAGAATTTAAAATTGTAAATATATTTTATGAACACATCACACAAATTCTCTCCTCTCCCCTCTCCCCCCAAGCAATAAAATACTGCCAGTTGCTTTATATGCTCACCAGCAGCTGCTTAGGTTTATTCCGGTATTCCAGTTGTTATTGGTAATTATTGTTATTGGTGAATATAAAGATACTGGATTTGTACATCTGTAGAGTCTCCATATCTAAGCAATCACCTTACAGAGTTGTTTCTGGTCAATTTAAACTGTTTAACTGTATCCCTGTTGCTGTTTCCAATACATGAACAAGCTCACCTGCCCTGCACACACAAGTAGCTCCGATTTCTATTTCAGCACTGCCAGAAAAGGTCAGAATGACATTCAATGCTGAATCATGTAAAAAAAAAAAAAGTTCATGAGTCACTTAAATATGTATTTTTATTTGTAACAAATAAGTATTAAACTGTAAAGTATTTTTGTACAAATTTAATACTTTAATAGCATGATATTTATCGTCTATGTTATGTTTTTTGAAATTCAAACTGTTGCAAATATTTGTATGGAAAAACTGTATAAATTGAAATAAACGGTGATTTAAAGACATTAAAAATGAGGTAGCGTTTTCCTACTTTATATTGTTTCCACAGTCTTAGCAAAAAAATACCATGTTTAAACTTGCGGTATTTTTTTTTTTCTATGGCAGGAGAAAAGTGCTGAAAGCAAGCAGGCTGGCAAGCTGTCCAAATTTTAGTAGTTTGTCTGAAGTTTGACTAAACATTCAGCTTATTAATCTCAAAAATTACAATGCAGCAAGACATGCAGTACACAAAGGTTGAAAGTGGAATGTTATTTGAACTCTTTTCTTACCAAGTTGATTATCAGCATATAACTATTCGGTAGAGCAGCAATGGCAAGCTTTACATCTCTTCCGGGTACAAAGCGGGAAAAGTTTTCTACATCACTGATTGCAACTTTCTTGTTCTATTTATAACAAGATTAAATCCATAACCCATCAAAGCTTCATGCCCATAATTCTGCCACATTGGAAAAATCTGAGGCCCCCTTTGTAAACTTCTTGGTTTTTTGACTCAAGAGCAAACTGCAATTTTGGCACATCAATAAAGCTTCTCATCAATGCTGTAGCATAAGGAGATGGATAAATCTTGGTATGCATAGCTCGAATCTTTACATCAAGAAATCCCCATGTATTTTTTAAGGGAACGCATGGATCCTGTAAGACCTGTAAATTCATTCTTCACTAAAACAAAAGAACAATGTAATTTTTTATGACCAACACACTGAGAAGTCTCCTACTAAAAACAGATCACTGAAAATATAAAAGGCTCACTTTAAAACAAGCTGTTCTTCATAGAACATGCAAATACAGGAAAGCCTTTGAAAATCATCTGCGTACCCGGCTTCTCTGTTCCAAAAATCTTGAATGAAACAGGTTCAAGAAAGGTTCGTGAAGGGGAGAGTTAATTGTTTGTTAGCTTTTGAAAAGCTTCCTAGGAGTTGGCTGTCCCAAAGTTAGATTCTTAAGTTTGGAAGACCCAAGAGGGGAATCTTCTACTGTTGTCTGTCAAAACAAAACAAAAGCATTACCAAAATTTGAACCAGAACTAAAATACAGTAACCTCTTCAATAAAAGCTTTTTCCCCCATGACAGAGCTCAGAAATTAGATATAATGAAAAAATATCCATTAAGCATGTTTGACTGTATAAAAACGTATCTACTTCAACGATAAAATTATATGTAAATGTTTCACAGCAGTTCATCTCCTAAAACTTGACTTCTGCGCACAAAGAATAAGGTAACAGACCAATAGGCCAACAGACCACTGCAACTAGTAACAAGATGTATATATTTCCTACTACTGATGTAACTTATTTTTCCCTATTAGTCATATATTACTTTGGGAAAACAGCTGCCAAACTTGACTGCTTCACCAATTACTGCTCATCTTGAAAATTATTTAATAAGTAATAATAAAACAATCGTAAGAGCATCCAGGCCACTTGTGGTGGTGAAAGAGAGTGTGGAAGGTTGTTTTATGTTTTCTCAGTAAGGAGATACTTACAGAGGGTATTTTTGTAGCGTCCTCAGAATGCTCTGCAAGACTCTGTTGTCTTTTAGATGGACTTTGCTGCAAATTGCCTGTCTGTTCTTCACTGAAAACCGCTGACCTTTCCTGTTTAATCAAGCCAGTTAGAGGCTCAGGTGGGTCAGGAGCACCTTGAGTTACTGAAACAGACGGAGACTCGACCTCTTGACTCTGCCAGCTCTTCGTCAGGGGAGAGGAAGTTTGTTTGGGACAGTTGCTTGTTTCTGCGATTGCCTCTCTCAAAAATCTCTGTAAGCGAGTTTTTCTGGGCACATTCTTGTTAGTGACTGCTCTCCTGAGGTGCATCTCTTCAGCGATAACATAGACACGGCAGCGGCCTCTTGTCACAGCTGTGTACACGTGCTGCCAGTGCTGACGGCCAGGATTGCCAACCACATAGACAACAGTTTTTTCCTCAGAACCCTGAAACGTTTAAGAACGCCTTAATAAATTAAGATCTCCAGTAAGTAGTTATAAAAAAAAAAAAAAAAAAAGACAGCTTACAAGAACAAGGAAGTTGGAGACAACCAGGGACACTCTCAAGAGTATCTTCTATCCTGCACAAGAATTTTAGTTTCAAGAGAGCTTCTAACTCTTTCATGTGAAAATACAGTGCATTGGCAAAATAAATCCACAAGCAATTTTTATTTTTTTATTTTTTTTTTTTTTTTACCTGAAACGTGTGAATAGTTCTGGCCCAGGCGTGTTTTATATGACATAGCTTCTTCAGTGCCTTATACCGCACGGTGAAAGTGGAGCCGTACGTGCTGCTGATGGTCAATAAGCGCTGTTTATCAATTTCTACATCCTAAAGGAATAGAACAAGAACACTCAACAGCAAGCTCCTATCAGCAGTTTGATCAATGTTTATACATCTGTGTGTGTCCATATTATAGCTTTCCCTGAAATTACGATAGCTGCAGTGTCAACTGAGTGAAATAGTTTCGGAAGACGCTAAGCCCAAAAGATGGCTATCTTTCACTGACCACCTTCAAGGAAAATAGTTTCACTGTACAGGACTCACCCCAACTCCTTCCACTTAGTAAGAAAAATGCAGAGAAAGGCAGTTTTAACCCCCATAAAACTTAGATTATTGTAGGGTACAGTGACATACAGCAGAGAAGCCTTTTAACAATTTGTTGCCGCACAAGGAGAAGAGCCTACTCTCCCCAACTAACCCTGCAGGGTCCCCCTTTCCCATGCACAAATACTGACACTTTCACTGGACCCTCAGCTGAGTGAACTCAACTCCCTGAACCCAGCAGAAAAATACAGGGGGTTTTGTTGCTGTATTTTTTGGTCAGCTTAGTTTTCTGCCAGGGGAGAGCTCAAACTGTAACGCTAGCTTTATTCTTTACTTAAAATTATGTTTCTACCTATATCCAAAACATTATGCATTTCAATTACAATACATTTGAGTATTTACACCGGACAGACCAACTGAAACGCATTTTACAAAAACTACCAGAGATGTTTTTTTCTTTAATTCTCTATTCTGAGTCTGCCTCTTCCTTGCCTTTCACATGATAGTTTAGCAGAAGAACTAGGTATATATTATGGACTAAAATTTTTAAGTATGCACTGTTTTGTTCTGGGGATTCAACAAGAACTGAATCAGCTACCACTGGGTTTTTCTGTGCAAGTTCTTGCAGCAAGGACTTACCTCTGTTATGAAAAATATATCTCCATTGCATAGTCGTTTGTCCCCGTCAGCAGTCTCCGTAGTGAGGGAGGTTTGGCCACTTTTGCATTCATGGCAATTAGGATTCTCTCTGATACCACGGTCTGGCAAGAGATCCTTGAGATATGTATTCCGCATGCAGGAAATCTTGTCATCAATTTGAAATAAAAGTCGGTTTCTGTGGTCTCTAGGTTAGAGAAAGAAAAAGGGAGAAATGTCTTTACAAAGTACACGTTTACCATCTCTCAGTATTTCTTCTCTTTGCCCTCTCTATACTTGGGCCAGATTAAAAGTCTTAATAATGTTAAAAACAGTTAGGACAACTCACATTTAAAAGGTGTTTCTGGAACTTTTGTAAAAAGTTTTGGTAAAAAACAATAATACGGAATGGCACGAAAATCCTGCTTTCAAAAATATTTCAGAATCTATTTAGAAATCATACAGTGGCAAAAAAAAATTATTAACCTTAAGGTTTTTTCCAAGTTGCTTTTATGTCAATTTTAAATATTCAGCAGTAACTCAAAATCTTGGCATTCACATAATGACAATTTAAATGAAAGGCAAATGCTTATTTTGTGTTACCTCTGTTCACAGTCCACGATGAGATTAAAGAATCCATCAAAGAAAGGTTACTGTATAAATGATTTCTAACATAAATAATCAGATCTAGACAAAATACTAAGTTTTTAAATTTTATCTTGGGTTGTTGGCCTGGCTGTAATACTTTCAAAAACAAAGTGAGATTGTTCACAGGAAAAACTGCAAAACACTGGCTTACCTGGTTACGTGATTCGAATAGTGTTGGCAACAAACTTCATTTATTAGATCGCAATCTTGCCTAAATCATACAAAACAAGAACATGAAAAAAAACATTATGTACTTAACGAATACAAAGCATACAACAATTACATGCGATGTCATATTAGCATTTAATTAAAAAAGAAAATGGAAAAATCCTGTCTTAGCTATGATGACCTTCCACCAACAATTAAAAGTAATCACCGATTCAGAGTTTAGAGGATACAGCAGTAAAGCAACAGTTTTGTCCAAATAACATAGCAAGTGAGGCAAGGTTGTTTATCGCATACCTAGACTTGATTTTCAGAGAAAGAACAAAACTAAAGAAAAATTAAAGCCTGGATATATTATTTCCTGTCTGTGGATGTATTAAAAATAGACAGAAAAATTATTTGCTTCTTGAAGACCTGGAATTTTAACTTTTAAATGCAGATAGAAGAATCTCACATGGAAATCGTTAATAACAGTATTGTTGCTGAACACAGACTGAAGAAAAAGAATTGATTTCAGAGTTACTCAGCATTCACAACAAACAGGTGAACTAGCTAAAATTTATAAAATGCTTATTTGCACACTAGTAACTTGTAAGTCGTGGGTGTTTTTTAATTGCTGAGAAAAGATTCTTCACAAATAAAAGTGGAAGAGGTTTTCCTTAAGTACCCTTTTGAGCAGAAGTGCAAGTTTATGGGCTACTGGTACTACTGGACATTACATTTATCCCTTCACTGTTCCTGTGAAGCCACCCATACCATTCACACTCCTGTGACACTTCACATCATTGGTGATTACTAAACTTTATGATCTGTCTTGAAAGCGTTAGAGCCCTACACACCCCGCTTCTTAAATGATCAGTACTGTGCTTCCAAATATCCAAGCTGTAGGCACCTGCCACTGCCCAGCAGGAGCACTAGTGCACATCAGATTATATGACTAAATCTGGCCCTCATCCCATGATCAAAATGCAAGGATCTTCTGTCATTTGGTCCATGTCCACCCGTGTCAGAAGCATACAAAGACAGTAGGTTAGGTATTCCATCATGCACCCTGGAATTCACCTCTGCCATGATGTTTGAATATGGACGTTACATTGTATTTAGCGGGTTCCTCTTGCAGTCAAGCCCTCACCTTTTGTTTCTGAAGAACACTGCACTGTTATCAAACACCAGAGCACAGGCTCTCAGAGAATCTACTACAAAAACTGACTGCTTATGTCCATCCTTTGTTTCTTTACCAGAAATAGTACAGATGAACATGATCACAAAGGCAGAAATCATGGCGCAAAATAACATTAAGCTTACAGAAAAAACAAGCAACTCTCGGTGGAGAGACCGGGGGCAACAAGAAGGCATAGGAAAAGTCACCTGGCCTGTTTTCTCTCTAGCAATTTTATGGCATTGCCACTAGTCCCTCCAACTCAACACATTCAGCTATTTTTAGATTGTGGCTGCTAGCAAGGATTTTTTCAACGTCTGCCTACATGCTCCATTACCTTCTGAAAGCAATGAACTGCGATTGTTTGGCATCCTGCAATCCCGGTCCTTTTTTAAGTAAAGTCCTTATGGCGGTTTGCAAATCTGATTTAGAAGACATAAAAGGTAAGGCATAAAAATATGCAGAACAAACAATTTAAGAAAGAAAAACATAATTCGATATGAAATTGCCTTTCTTGCTTCAATGACATTTCAACTTGTTTGAAACAAAACCCCTAAAATAAAAAACCCCAAAATATACATCCCCCCCAAAAAAGCCCCACACCACAAAACACCCACACATATACTCCCCCCCAAAAAGTATCATGCAGTTTTCCCACTGTTAAAATCTGAGACACGAGTGATGTGTAAGGAGAGAAATTCTTATCTCTCTTTTACAAGAGATGCATAGAGCATATTTCACGCAAATTAAGTTTTTGATACAGCACATTAAAGAGGTATGGAGAGAACATTTTTAAGCCACAGACCTATACATTCAGATTTCACAGAAGGCATCCATTTTTAGTATTCTGTTTGCTCAGTAAGTTACTATAGTAAGATAAGGTGATAATATTCACACTATTTTTTTCCCACATCCCCCTTGAAGCTTTTTGGTGCTTTTTTTTGGTGCCACTCAATCCACTTATCCAATAAAGGTCAGAGAAACCTAAAACAGTGGCCTAACCCTGACACCAAAACATTTTGAAAGAAATTCTGGTGTCCCCTCTGCTTTCATTTTCCTAACTTGATTCTAGAGTTGTTAGAGCACACTCCTGTCCCAACACACCACCCTGTTACAGTTGCTGTTTACTCAAACGGTTCATCTCTGAAAAATTCAATCTTTTAAGGTTTGACAGCTCCAGCTACAACATAAAATGATGATCCCATTTGATTACATCGGCAGAAGCTGTATCACCTCCATTACAAAATCTGACTGGTGAGCTGGAGGTCTACAGCATATCCTTTACAGTGATGGTCTTGCTGTGTGCACTTACAGAAGGCAAAAGGTAAACTAAGAATCTAGCATTTAAATTTATACCACAAACAAAACCAGACGAAAATCTTCCCAAAATGTTAGCTCCAGCCAAATAGTCTATGCTTTATCAAAATAAAATCAAGATCACAAACGGACTGGACACACGTACTGTCACAACCCCCGCCAGGAGGCAAAGCAATAAGAATGAATTTCTTCTCTGGGCTTGGCATTGTCATTTCCTCATTCCAATCAGAGACTTTCAGCACCTCATCAAATTCAGGAAGCTGCCGGTGAGAAATTCTTGACCAGAGCAGTGAAAGGAAAACAGAAAAGAAAAATTATTTCCAGTTAAAGGATTCCAGTGTATCGTCTGCATCAGCCTGAAGTTCACTATTTATAAATTTTTGGTCATCTACACTACATACGCCAAAAACTCTTCTGAGCATAACTTAATTCCACATTTAAAAATTAGTAATTTATTCTCTAAACCATTCAGCACTGCAGCAGATACTTAGTATTACCCATACAGTTGTTGCCATGGAAGCAGACTGGAGTAGTACAAAAGTGTTACACTCCCAAAAAAAGAGTGAGCATTTGTAAACTATTTTGTCTGGATATCTTGCAAATGTTCAGAATATTCTCAAATTCCAACCAACATCAAAAGGTCTTGGACACACAGATCTAGATTTTGTTGTTTGAGGTTTAAAAAATAAATAATTCACTGACAGTAAACAGGATTATTTCCAGACCAAGAGTAACACAAATGCTGGAAACATTTAGAGATTCTAGATATTAATATAGAAAAAAAATATAAAGAAACTATGATTTAATGGCCCTTGACATCTAAACTCTCAATGTAATTCAGCCTGTTTTAGCTGTTGTCACACTTACCAGCAAGGTCTTTAAAACCTCCTTGTTAGAGAAGCAATTGTAAGTCATTTCAGAAGACAAAATGATTTGTGCATGCACAAGTCATTTGAAAACAACAGAGAGTATTTGATAGCGAAATATATCCCATAAAATTCAAGAGCATTCCAGCACACACATTTTTTCATCCAATACATATACTCCTGGAAAAATTTGGGGGGCGGTTGTTGTTGGTTTGGGGGTTGGTTTGTTTTTAAAACCAGTGTTACTGACTTTGAATAAGAAACCGTAACAGAAGCAGTACTATAGAGTCAAATCTGGGTGCACTACTATTTTGCAGGTAAAGGACCAGGCCTACTACAAGAATGCTTCTTACATACAAAATGGAATCCTACCTTGATGCATTATCTACAATTAGTTGCGATTCAGCTCTGTGATTAGTTCGCAGTTCCACAGAAAAGCCTCTTGATTTTAGACCCTCAAAGATATCAGCTAACATGTTTCCTGGCTCTATGCTTGGTAGCTGTCTAGTATCACCTAAACAGAATGCAAATTGGTATTTGTGAGAAGCAGTAACAGAATATCTGTTAAAAACTGTCTTAAAAAAAAAAAACACTAGAATTAATAAATACTCAACTCTCTACACAGTAACATGCTTCCTCAATACAATTCGCATGAAATGACTGTCAACAATTTAAGAAACTTTTTTGGGGGGAAACAGATTGTAGTATAGTCTAAATTTTTCATATTCCTCACTCTAATACTTCACTAGCAGCTACAAATCACTGTATGATGAACACCAACAGTGATCACATCTTATTCAAACACAATGCCATAAATGTCATGCCAAAAAGCAAACCTTTGAGAAAGCAGAAAATTTTGATTTTACACTTTGTTTTCTTTGCTGAATTAAAAGAAGATGACCCTAACATTAAAACAACATGAAACATCCCTTCTAACATTTGAATAATATGCTAACACTAGTTTCTTTAAGGAAATCAGAAAAGTTTTCCAGCTGCAAGATGTAATAAGCTACTACACAGAAGTCATAAAACTTTCAGAATCAGACAAAACACTGCTAAACAGAGAACAGAGATACCGATACTTTCATACTGAAAGTTGAGATGGAAAACTCTTGAAGAGCCCAGTCCATCTCATCTGACCTTATGAATAAGCAGAAATATCCAAGTACAGAACAATGTAACATTCAGGGGCTTTTATGAGACTCAGTGAGACCAGTGGCAGTTTTGATACTTACACTGTGTATTATGCATTATTAAATATACTCTTTTTTTGTTTCACTTACCTAGAATAATAAGTTTGGCAAGCTGAGCATGCTCACACAAGAGTCTTAAAACTAAACTAAGAACGCGTACAGACACCAAACTTCCTTCATCCACAATCAGAACTGTCACAGTAGAAAACTTCCACGGCTGTACTTGCTCACTCTGCCTCCACGATTTAAAACTATAGATGATCTACAAACAAATTGAAATAAATCAAGCTTAGTAAAGCTTAATAAAGCAAGTCTTATAAAGGTATTCAGAGTGCGGTATCTTCTAATGTATTTAGAGCTATTGTCTGAAATTCTGAACTTAAACCTGTAAAGACTCAGAAGACTCAACTGTTCAGTCTCATTTTCCTCCTTGGTGAATACATTTCTAGCTGAGATTATCAACACTTACTTACATAAAAGCACAGAAATGCATCCTTTTTCTTTTATTTTTTGCAGGGACCCTAAAGGATATAAGGTCAGCCATTAGGTTGCTCAGTAACAGAACACCTCCTACTACAGCTTGATGACATTAATAAATCCCCAACATTGCATGGAGAAGGGGAACAGGCAACTATCCAGTCCCCAAAGATAAAACATGCCCACAGTACTTTTTATGTTATTATACTTTTGATTTATACAGGTTATTCCACAACTGCAACGTCCTCTTGGCACCTTTCACTACCTAGGACAACAGAGACTTGACCTAAGTTTATTAACAAAGAATTTGCTTTCTACTTTTTTCTAAAAAAATTTGCACAATATTTAACAGCAATTAAGAAAATATTATGAATGAAATTTATCTCATTATTAAACGCCAGGCTACTATTCTTTTCATGCATGGGCAGGTATCAGTATGATTGCTAGGCAACAGGACACTAGAAAACAGCTCTGACATCTAGAAAGTATTTCCACTCTAAATTAAAAAAAAAAAAAAAGAGAAGCTAAAAAGACCAGATGCCCTAGAAAGGCACAAGTTTGAGATGTGTGTAAGTAGGAAAAAAAAAAAGTTACAACAAATAATTTATTTCAAATGATTGATTTATCATTCCCCAAAACATAACAGTGAATTTAAAATGCTGACAAGCTATACCCAAGCATTAACAGCTACACATTTTATTAGGAAAGTTCAATAACAACTTTTTTTTTTTTTAAACAAGAACCTACAGTGCCAAAAGGTCTTTCAGAACACAATTTAAAAAAAAAAAAGAATCCTTACCTGATGCAGTGTATATGCAGGAAGCTTAGTTTTTTCACTCAAAAGGCTTGCTGCCCTCCCTGTAGGTGCAGTAAATAGTACATTCAAAACTTTCTTTGTGTACATATTCTCTGACTCCCAATTATGATCAAAGGTACTCCACTCCTCAGATGCATCCAGGTCTTCTTCAAAGTCCTTAGAAGCAGCTTCCACTTCTTTTTCCATCTGCTTTAAGTGACGAAAAAGGCAGCTAACTATTGTACTCTTCCCACAGCCTCCTTTTCCACTTATGATTGTGACAGGGTTAGAACAAATCTTTTCCACAGCAATCACCTGATCTAAGTCTACCTCTGCTTTACTTTGGGTACATAACATAGATCCCACTTCCTTTTCAAGAAAGTGATTTTCACAGCTGTGATTGTCCAGACTATTTTCCTTCAGATGTTCCATTTCACGAGACTGGGTAACATTCATTTTGTTATCTACCATTTCTCTTGATGTCTCAGAAATGTTAAGTATCTTTCTCACATCAACATCCAGTTGCCACGAATGGTTTGACAGAAGGCCACCTATATACATTGCAATATCTTTTTCAGATTTGTAAAGATGAGGCAGAAACACTAGTTTTTTCTCCCTAATCACTATGTTCTGATCTTTCAAAAATTCAAGAGATTGCCAAGCATGCTCAATGGACATATCTTTAGATACAAAACGAGCTAATTCATCTTGATCTTCGTAAGTGTGTCCCATTTCTCTACACTTTTTCTTGAGTTGATCATACAGAATTAATGCATTCTTCTGCAAGTCAGGAATCTTCCAGAGGAGATGTTCACACTGACAGAAGGCGGCCCACGTTGCCTCACAGTAAGAAAGGTTCAGTTCCCTATAGGTAATCTTCTCCCCAAAACGAATAAAAGCAAACATATATTTACTTCATATGTTAGCCTCTTGCTGAACAACATTCCTCCTAGTAAACACAAATTGCAATTCAGAAGGTGGAAGTCTACAGAAGTTTATGTATTTTTCATAAGGTACAAAGTTATAATGCTTTTCAAGCTATAGGAAAGCAAGATACTTAAAAGTAAGATGGAATGATAATTCCTCTCAGTCACCCTTCTGTATAAAATGGAAAGTTTAAAAATCAAAAACCCGGCACAGAAATTTGGCATTAGGGAGAACTTGTGCACACCTGATTAGCACAATTTCAAGTAAAGGCACAAAAAAAAAAAAGGTAGAAACAGAGCACAGGAAAGGCATTAGCCAGAATACTGTACCCAATTCTGAGCATGCTACTTCAAGAAATACACAACCTTTACAGAGACTACTGCACAATAGTGAAAGACTGAGATGTGCAAAAAAGATGAACTACTGAAGGAAAGAAAAATGAATTGGACTTGCTGAGCCTTAAGAGAAAAAGCTCAAGAGAGTCTTCAAGCAACAAAAAAACTGCAGTGAGAATGCAGATCCTTGGTACAAGAAACAAGAGAGCAGCAAGTCTACATTGCATCAAGGAATAGTCAAACTGGACATCAGGAAAAGCTTTTTAAAGGAAAGGATGTGAAATACTGGAATATATTGGCTAGACTGCTGAATCTCTGAAACTGGAGGTCCTAAAGACAAGTCAGAATATCTGTCTGTAAAAGCACTGGGGGCTGACGCAGAGGAACTAACTAATCACATTTCTGAACTATTAAGCTATAGCTCACAACTGAGGCAGAGAGGTGCTAAGGTGAGGTGCAGCAGCAAATTCACACAGCAAGCGCAGCAGAGGAAAACGGGAAGGTAAGCAGCAACTGCCAAGTCCCATTCTAAAGCAGGAGAACCATTAGACCAGATGACCTCTTACAGAGTAACTTATCTACCTTACTATGAAAGCATAGATACGGTTCTATGTATTCTATGTATTTGCCGGCATAAAACCGAACAGGACAATTGAGGGTTTTAAATTAGCTTTCTTATTTTTGGCCTAATTACCTCAAGTATTTACTTTTCCGTTCCCCATAGAAAAGACTGAAATGGTTGTAACAAAACCACTGTTAAAATCTTCTGAGCTTAATTTATTGTAGACCAAAAAAAAAACCTTTGCTAAAACTGAGTCCAGTACATCATCCATTTCCAAATGAAGTAAGCTTACCTCCTACAAATGCCCAGTTAATACACTGAACATAACTGAAACAGCACTGTATTCTAATGAAGCTCAAACGTAGCAAATACCACATTTTTCACCCTGCTTAACATTACTTACCCTACTGAATCCAAGTTTCCATGGCTCATTCTTTAATATCTCATCCAATTTTGTTAGCATCTTGTCTTGAAAATGTACTTCCTCATCATCCATACCATTGTTTTCTTCAGTCTTTCTTTGCCAACACACCATATCCAACAGACAGCAAAAATGGCGTGGCAGAAGAATCGGCAAGAATTCCAGTATCATCGGAAAAGTCAGAGCTACCAATACTGCCTTTCCTGCGACTGTATGCACCATAAACCAAGAAAGTTTTAAGCAGTATACAAAGATATTTGTAAAGGCAATTTAAGCTGACTCTAGCTTTTATCCTTCTGCCTCCCCTACACCCAAACCACCCCAAATTTCCTTCAGTTTCTTATTCTTTGTAATCCTTTTCAAATTCTTTTAAAGTCTGTTTTCCCCGAACTGCCTTAGGAAAAAAAATAATGTAAACAGATGACGTAAAACCAGCAACAAAACGTACTCATTTGGAAAATATGTATTATACACTTGGTTTAAACTGCATACTCAATAGCATTTTGTAGAAAGTCAGTTCAGACCTCACCACACCTGGCTCTTACCTAAAGATAATTGTCATACAGATGTACAGAAGAATGTTTAAAATCCAAAATAAGAAAAGAGGCTTCTAAATTTGTAGTATCAGATCAGTAGAGGAACTTGAGAGAGCCAGTGGAGAGCACCAGTTTCCTAATGACCCCAAAATTAAGCTATCACTTTCCCCATTTGGATCAGTCTTGGGATCTGCAAAAGGGGGATAATGAAACTGATTTGCTCTATAGCCTACTTTAAAAAACAAATTTCAGAAGAAAGTGAAACAAATTTCAGAAGTGAAACTTTTAGAAAGTTTATCTCTTGGCCAAAAACAAAAAAAAAACAACACGCAGGTTTTTACTTAAGTCTTAAGGAAACTTCACCTCAGTTAAATACTTTTTCTGATCACTGTCTTACCTACGGAAAGGCAAAGATAAAAACTTTTCATTTTAAAGCAAGTACTTAATTTACATGTGGAGAATCAACGCACACTATTTCCACAGATAAATATCACGAAGGCTTGAAGAATAAACTGCTCGAGCCCATAACGATTAATGACAACCAGAAACAAATGACAACAGTAATAGCAGCAACATGACATACGGGGGCGGGGAGGGGGAAGGGGAGGAGGTGTTTCTATTGCCCCATGACAGAGAAAGAAGAAAGCTTAATTTGTAGCAAAGTAATTTAAGTTAGATATCAGGAAAAATCTACTAACTACAAGAACAGTGAACAGGATACCTAAACACACTGTGCAATCTTCACCCCTGAAGATTCATGAACACACCGGACAAGCTTCAATCAAAAGTGATCCATATATCCCACTAAAACTCACACAGTGAACTAGATCTGAGTTTCTAACACTATTGATTCCCATCTCTTTATGGTCATGAAAGGATTTAAAGTCCATAAACAGGAGTTAAGAACTTTTCTACCATTGCGAAAACAGGGTAAAAAGCCTGAAAGTCCATAGGACTCTGAAAATTTTCCTCTCTTTACACATGTGATTTGGAGTAAAGTCAGCTCAAGTCTAGCAGAAGCTTTGAACTCTCCTGTTAGACACAATTTGACCTCCGAAACAGTCACCTCCATCTTTTGACCTGACACTGCCCAGCAAACCAGGTACTGGAAGACTTCGTTTGCTTGCATATAACAGTAGAGAGACCCAATCTCTCCGTACAGATTTACGCACAGCTCCGGCTGAATTTAAAAGACCTTCTCCAATTCAGAGTACCGAGTCCCACAGCACTGACACCTAAGTGGTTCCACACAGCACCAACCCAGGACTGCCTTTGTCCACATCAGGAACATGGTATAATGTAAATGGATCATCAGAGCAAAACAAGAGAGCTAGTGGTGAAGACACATCTCAGACATCTTGACCTTCTGTATTTCAGTGTTTTGCTTCAGACTAGCTACAGTCTGGCCCCACAAACTGAATGTCCATTAGGGGTTTGATGGACTACCTTAGGTGTGCAACTGGAACACATCTTTTGGGTGTCATCCAGCAGGAATACACTCAATAGCCCTCATTGTGTTGCAGTCCCCGAGACAAGAGGGATGCTTGCTTCAAAAGCACACTCCTGATCCAATATCTAACACTCACATAGTCACACCAACATAGTCCACCACAGGATCCTCAGCAGTCCTGAACTACCTCCATGTGGGGACAATCCGGTGTTTCCACACTGCTCCCCAGCCATACCAATCTGCTGATGGCAGGATTCAAATATACTCAGATAGCCTATTTAGTGCAGCTGATTTGGACTACGCTGAGTTCATTTACTGTTTCCCTGCACTATGAAGAAGTGTCTAAACTACTTCTGAACACGTGTTTGTTCCAAAAAGCCGTACCACCATGCTTAAGCAGTGCTGAACCCATTTTTTAACAAGCCTTGTTATAGCTGAATAAACTACAGGAAGCCAGCACCAGTGCCTCTGCATCCCTAGCACAGACAATTCCACTTAATAAGCCTACAGAATTCAGGAAAGTCCTTATGTGTTTCTAACTGTATGCCTCTCTGTAATTGGTCAGCTGCCCTCAAACTTAAGAAAAAAAAAAAAAAAAGAAGAATCTTTGCATGTTCAACATTCATTTGAATATGCACTTCATATGAAGACATGTTAGCTTGAACAGGGCATCTGAAACAGAACTCATTAGCTTATAAATCAAAATAGCACAGAATATACCTACATGATTTTGAAACATAGTAGAAGATGTCATAATCCTTGGTATCTCTTTGTTTCTTCCCTGTCTGTAAGTGTGAAACTTGGAACTGTTCTAGTTTTTCTTCAAGATTTCTAAAACTCAGCACAGACTCCACAGGAAGCCAAGTAAAAAACTTTTCCTTAAAATCCTCGGGAACAGCACATTCCTTAAGAAAAAGTGAAAAGACTTGTCGGTTGTTTTCTTCTATATCAGTCCGCAGAAAATATGATGGATATCCTTGCACAAAGTACTTCAACCCCATTTTCTTAGCTTTAACATTAACTCTCCACCAAGGGTCAACTAATGGAAAACGTCCAACTACTTCATACTCCTTTTTGGAGGAGTCTTCTTGTATAAGAACTGAATCATTAAAAAGAAAAATAAAACCATTGTTAATCAATAGTCATAAAGATTAAAGGTTTGGTTTGATTAGAAGAACTTTGTTTGTTAAAAGCTTATTTTTGTCTTCTGCATAAGTTTCAGTAGTAAAAGTAAAGCAGGGGTTTATTTCATAAACTTCCTGATGTCCATCTTTCCAGTAGTTAAAAACGAAAGCAAAACCAACCTCAGAAACAAGCACTAAAACTGCTTCTTTCAGTGTCAGAACTACAAAATTAAACTTGCGTATGAATATTTATTAAGCAAATGAAACACACTGACATATGGTTTAGTATTACACAATTTGTGCCAATCAAGTTTGCAATCCAATTTTAAACAGTTTTGCCACAAAGTATTGCATCATGGTGCCTACATCCTCTTCAGGTACATTTGGATACCAACTGAAACCACCAACATTATAACCAATTAATATAATAAACTCCTAACATTTTGTATGACCTGGTTTGCCTCCTCTTTCATCCCCATTCCCTCACAAAAATTAATACACCATTCCTTGATCCACGACTGGGGACTAAATGCTACGACCAGAATGTTTAGCAGGACCTTCTTCTCACCAAACCAGAGTACCAGCATCTCTTTGGTCTACAAGAACCTGCCTATTTATTTTCCCCTTGTTACCTAGCTCAATTTAGCCATTTTAAAAACAATTTTCGGATAAAACATTCTTGCTAGGCAGAAGTTGCTCCAATGTCACCTGCTTTTTTAAGTACTAAAGTGAAAGTAGGGGATCGTTAGTGTCGAGTATGAAGGCTCTTCTATGTCATAAAAGAAAAAAAAAAAAGATAATTGTGGTTTTTTTGTGTAAAGTTAACCTGAATGGAAAAAACTGTTTTTTCTTACTGTTGCGTACATGGCCATACAAAAGGGCAAATCACACAACACTTCTACTACCTGTGCGAGACTTATCACCTGCTTCGGACCATTTTCCCTCTCTACTTCTTATGAATTCAGTAATCAGAGAAGGAGCGAGTTTCCCATTTGATTTACAACACTCCGCATTAGCGGACAAGAGCCTCCCGACCCCGGCGAGGCGGCTGTCCGGTACGAGGCCAAACACCCGCTCCACGGCACAGCCGCCTCTCCACAGCCGCCCCCGGGCCGGACCCTCCGCGGACTCCGGGTGCAGCTCACCCGTTTCAAACACGGCGCCCCCGCCCGAGCCCAAACCCCCCTCCGAGGTAGGCCGCGGGCAGGGGGGGACACCGGCGCCCGCCCGCCCGCCCGGCCCCGCTCCGCTCCCGCCGCCCCTCACCGGCTCGGCGCGGGGGTAGCGCGGCCGCCAGCTCCGGCCCTGAAGCCTCCAGGAGCGCGGCCTCCTCCAAGTGTGGGTCCTCCTCGGCCTCCTCCTCGGTCTCCTCCTCCGAGCCGGCCGCCGCCCGCCGCGGAGGCAGCAGCACCCCCCACAGCTCCACCACCGCTCCCGGCTGCCGGCCGGACACCGCCATGACCCGGCCGGACACCGCCATGACGCTGCCGCACGGCGCCCTCCCGCGGGATCCCTCCGCCCGCTTCGCCGCGCCCGGCCTTCCCACAGCCCCGCGCCCGGCGCGGAAGGAGACGTCGAGCGGGATGGGGCGACGGCAGAGCGGTTGGTCAGGGGCGGCGGGTGTTATGTGGTGTCGCCCGCTGGGCTCCGGGTGGCTGTCGGTGGTGGCCGCGGCCCACCTGTCCCCCCCCGCGGTGGCAGCGCCGCCTCCGGAGGTGAGGGCCCTACCGGTGGCTGGAGACTGGCGGATGAGGTGAAGTGAGGCAGTGGGTAACGCAACCAAAACTGGCGCCGGTGCAGCGGCGGGCAGAGAATGGGTCACTGCGGGGTCACCGCTCGGGGGTGGAAAAAATACGCGCTGTACATGGGCAGGGCTGAGCCCCACCATCGTTTCTACCCGTACATTGGTACCCCGCTGCAGAAACAGTGCAGTTTTTAACAAATCGGGTGATAATTGTATGTCTTTTCGTGATCCCAGTCACAAAACCACCAAACCATAAAACCAGATTTGCGATATATCCTATTATATTTCCCCCAGCTGCCCCCCTGTCGTGGCTTAGGCCGAACCTGCCATTGTACGAGTGACAGATGCTCCCCCCTACCCCTCTTCAGAGAGACAGGCAGAGGAGGGATAGAGAGACTTGGGAGTTTAGAAGAAACTACTTCAATGAAATATTATTAATAAAATAAAAAGAAAATAATGAAATATATACAAAACCATATCGAGCTCCCAGGATGACAATCATGTCACCGACTGGCACTAGGGAAGCCCCAGACTGGACTCAGTGATGGACAGGAACTGGATTCCAGATCTGGATTTAGGATCGGGGTCAAATAGAACAGACATAGTCCTCCTCGGACACCAGGTATTGAAGAAAGAGGACTGACCCTTTGATCCCTCAGCTTTCATAGTGAGCATGAGGCAGATGGGATGGGATGGAATACCCTGTTGGTCAGGTTTGGTTCACCTGTCCTGTCCGCTCCTCCCTGCAGGTGGGACCCCTCTTCACTTTTCAGCCTCCAACCCCACAACGGGGCAAGTAACAAAGTTATCTGGCCTTGGGTGTTATAGCAATAAGTATAAGCAAGAGCCTCTTTGCATACCGTGCCTGGGCATCAACTATAAACATAGGTCTTATCACTGAGAGGGAACAGTGTCTGGACAATGTGCCGTTAATTTCAGTAGTTAAAATAGGCCCAGCTAAAAAGTAAAGGTACTGAATAAACTTGGTCCTGTTTTACCTCAAACCAGGACACCCCCAGAGTCATACAATATTATGTACAACTGGCAAATCATTTTCCAGGAGGTCCTCATTTAAAACCACCCATACTTCCCCAGATCATAACCTGAACAGTTCCCGTAGCTTCTTAGTCTTTGCTTTTGTTCAACACTGTAGATCTTTGCCTTTTCTGAAACTTTATCAAACAGTAGTTTTATGTTTTCTTGCAGCTCATCAATGAAAATACCAAACTTTATCATTTTTAATATTGATCTCTGTTGAAGTCCACCAGAAATCTTGCTATTCAGTGATGAAAGCAAATATTTCTAGGATCTGTTTTAAACCATTTTTCACTGGTTAGTAGTTAACAGGTTAATATTTGCCATGCTTTTACATAGCTCTGTTTTTTTAACAAAATGCCACATAGTTGTATTTCTGTTTGATGTTTTCATCAAAGAATTAAATCAACTTTGTTTGATAAGGTTTATTTTCTTCATTTTGCTGACTCTTATGTTTTCATTTGCCCCTTCTTTAATTTTTTAACTGTATTTTCTTCCAGTTTCTCCTTTGTTTGAACTGATATCACACTAACTGAACTGCAGGCCACTGTGAGTGTCTTGCTGCCACGTCAGAGCACTGGCGTGCAGGTTAAAGGAGATGCAAAAGCAGTAGGTGCTGGTGCAAAGACTGGTGGATCCTTGTGTTTGAAACTAAGTAACTGGGTGGTTTTGCACCCCAGCCCAAAGTGCAAAGTAGAAATGCCTGATATTACACTAAATAATGTGCCAATCTAGACACAGCAGCAGATAGTTTGCCCAGCTTCTGAGAAGCTGTCAGCAGCCTAGGCATACCCTTCAAAACAGTAGCAAAGGTTGTTTGTGCATCTGTTGAGAAAAAAGTGATATATAATAAAATACATCAATATACAGCATTTCCTTTTGGTCTAAGCTAAAAGAGACCTGATCCTTTTTAATATTGTTTCATGACTGCTTGCATGCATGATCCAGGAACCTTTCCACCCAGAGGACTACTCCACAAAGAATCATGCTCTTTTTGCCACCTTCTTGCCTACAAAACTGAGGGCCTTCAGCTCAATCAGACATCTAAGCGTGGACTCTCCCCATGTCGCAGTGTGGTTCTCTACCACCTCTCTGTTTCTGGAAATACCTACATTACTGTGTCAAACGATAGCTATAAAAAGACAGAGACGTGTAAATACAATTTTTATGATTTTTAAAACCAGCTCAAGTCTCATGCAAACAGTCTCAAGATGGTTGTTTTCAGTTCTTGTGTGAGTTAACTTTAAATAATGGTATTCTTTCTTCAGCCTAATTCAAAGATAATGAAATAACTCCTCTCCATGGCAGTCTGAAAACACATGGCCTATAAATAGGAGACAGAAGAGGGGAAAGAGACATTCATGTTAATTTAAAAAAATTTAAAGCATTAGCTTACTGAAGTGCTTAACGGTGTTATGCAGTGATACATTTGAATCAGTGCTTTAAGTGAAATTGGATGTCTGAGTACCTCAGTCTATTCTGAAAATACAAACTTAATCCCATATTCAGCAAGCCTGACTCTGGAATTTCCTTGCGTTTCTACAGTCTGTACTACACATGCTGAATTCCTGTACAGTGTCTTACATTTCCATTCTTCTTTGTCATTTCATTAAGGAAATACTCTATTTTGTAATGACTGAGGAACAGGTACTGAGGGTTCAATGCAGCCTGATCACGAATGGCTTTCTGTGTGCCCAGCTTTAAATAGGTAAGCCTTGATTTTCAAAAATGTGACTACTTGCTGCTCAGGTGAAGTAAGATTGGTTTTCTAGAGCTAGGTGTTCAAAAACCAAGATTTAGAGGATCCTTTTGAAAATTTGGGACTAAATGATTTGCTCATCTCCACAGCGTAGCCAAGTTTACGGTTCCCATCTGCTTGGTTCTCTTTCTTCCCTGTACTCAATACTGCTACCCATGCAGTTAGAGAATAGAAGCTAAAGTACATCTTTGAGTTTATGAAGTCAATGGTAAAATTGTTAACTCTAATACAAGAAGGATTTTGCCCATGAAAGTCATGTCTTAAAAGTGAAAAAAATAAAAATAAATAAGCAGTTGCACAGGTTTAGAAATTTGTAACACATATGTACAAGATTGTTAGGCATTAAAAACCAGAGGAACACAAGGCCAGGAGATTCCATCAAAAATTACTCTGTTATGAAGGTTTTAAATCATAGCTTGAAAAAATACTTTGAAATCTTAGATCAGCTTTGGGAACTGGCTTTTTCTCAATCATGTATCACTTCAAATTCCACCCCAAAAGCCAAGAATATACAGTAAAAGGAAAACACGCTTTGACAACCCTATGACTTTACCTCCTAATGCCCAGTAATATCACTACCATGATAATTCATGACTCAGAGTATAATCTGACATGACACTACAGAAGTTACTACTCTTCTGTCCATGGGGAAAAATCTATTTATAAATTTGAACTCAACATTGCTGCATTCATTGGGGAAAAAAAAAAAATCCAAAGCCTTAAAAAGCAAATAGTCACAATGAACAAGGAGAGATTATTTGCGCTGTCTCTTACTGCTTTGTGTCTTGACACACAGTAACAAGTTCACTTAATAAAAAGTATGCACATACAAATTTCCATCCTTTAAATGGGTATTTGAAATCCTACTCTGAAATTTTTCAGAACTTTCAGGCGGGTCCTATTTATACACTGAAAGGTTATATTACTTCCAGTCTCCAGAATTAAAGACTGGCTACCTTTCTTAGTGTTGTCCCATGACAGACATCCCTTTTAAAGGGATGACTGGCAGCTCATCTTTGAATCTGACTAGGATTGGAGAGGGATCCCCCTGTCTCACATTCCTTTGGATATTCATTGCTCCCCGCTACTCTGTTGGGATTCAAAAGATTCCTGTCTGCTGAACTCCAAAAGCAAGTCTGGGATTGCCATGCAGACACATCAACTGGAAGCCGTCGGAGCATGAAAGCAGATGATGTATACAGCACATCAGGAGACAGAAGAAGCAGAGAGAGGTTTAAACTTTCATTCCTGTTGAGGTGGAAGGGTTTTGCTTTTCCCTATGTTTTTTTTTAGGGGGCCATAGAGGAAAAATCTCCACAGTGATACTGTTGAGGAAGTGAAATTATGGACAACAGCAGCCTACCCTATCTGCCTCTTGAGATGCTAGATTCAAGCACTGGAGCTGAATGACAGTGAGCTATCCTTACTGCTAGTAATGAGCTTCCTGCAAGATGGCACGAGGCCCAGGAGTTGTCAGCTACAACCAGCATGACCTAATACTAGACGATGGTGATTTTGGAGGTCCAGGACCCCATAAACAGATGCCAATGTAGGCAAGCTTTTGGAGAGTGGTGGCTAGTGAAAAGGGGCTGTAAATTGACCACAATGCTTACCAGAGTTTCTCATGTGAAATCTTTGCACAGCTGGATGGGATTTCTATAGATAAGGCAGAAAGTGATAATTCCACAGACATTTTTTCCCCAGACAATCAATTTCAGAAGATGTCAAACATATCATGAATGAGATATATATCTCACAGGCTTTATTAGGTACTAAACTAGCAGAGGTTGAGATGTATGTAAACATTGAAAAAAAACCCCAAAGTAAGAGCTGTTATAAGAACATCATATTACAGCACACTTAATCATTGTCTGGAAGATGCACTTTCTGAAAAGTTGGGGGTTGTAGGATAGACCCCCCGGTCAGGACAGATACAGTGATTTGACTTGGAACTCTACCAATATAAACCATAGCATTAGCAATAATGTTGAACTATGCTTGGAAAACATACTTGGCATTATCAGAGCTTTAGGAAGCAAGACAAGTTCTTTGCATTTAATTCAAAGTTCTGACATAGGACTGCTCCATATTAAAGGCTTCAGAAGAATCTAAAAACCAACACAAACTTTTCATTATCCAAAGAAAAAGCCTGATGAAGCCTTGCTCTGCAGACTGCATCAAATGCTTTGAAATAGATGTCAAAAATCCTACTTTAAAAGAACCTGTTTCTAAAAAGTAGAGGAGAAGCAAACATGTTTGGTAATGTCATAAAGCTTATAGTCCTCTATATAACCCATGTAGTCCTCTATGTAGTGCTCCACAATGAAATCCCTTTAAAAAAAAGTTCAGCAATGACTTTTTTTTTTTTGTGCCTTGGCTACTGGGTCTTGTTTCATAGCTGTGTGTGGTGTCTCAGCATCCTCTCATTCTTTTGTCTGTAAGAAACATAAGACAGAAGCTGTTTCAGCCAGGGCACATGGTGTTTAACATAGAAGCCAGAATTGCTGTGTCAAAAAGCAAATGCTAAACTGTTATTGCATATAATCAAACCCTTAATGTGTACATTTTCTCTCTTCACGTGCTCAGGCTAGTAACACTTTTAAGAATCTGATGTGGTGTGTAGTATAAGACCACTGTTGTGGAGCAGTTGATTTTGTATCCTGCCAACTATGCTAATTTGTCACAAATTTAAGTTTAGGATTTTGCCGACTATGCTAATTTGTTGCAAACCTTGATTTTACACAACTATGAGGTAGCAGCAATTTAAGATTTATTAACACTGTTATGGTACATCACAGGATTAGATTGTATGATCCTTAACAATACTTAATCATTAGCCAATCAACAGAGTGATTTAACAAAATTTGCTATAATCAACACAGCAACTTAGAGTTTTGAAAATGGCAGGGTTCACACAGGACTTATGACAGAGTCTCCTAAATCAAATCACACACACAAACACAGATATAGAGGTTAACCTATGACCAAGGTTTTTCCTCTTTTTGCAAATTGTAGTAAATTAATAGTACCAAACAATCTTTGAACCTGGCAAAATCTAAATGTAGTGAATTATTCACTCTTCTCCCTCATTGGCATTTCTCAGCAGACGATCTTCGAACTCATCTTCTTTGTCAGCATCTGTCAGCAGACAATCTTTGAACATCATGAAATCTACCCTGAGCGGCATCCAAGCTCAAGGTCACAACCTGCCAAGATCCCAGATAGCTCAGAAAGTCTCACTTAGGATCGCAATTTATAGGATGGCAAGGTGATTGACTTTAGTCAATGTTTTTCTGTTTTACCCACAATTCTTGTCAGGTAATTCTGGTACCTTCCAGATCAGGCTGCAATCCAGGCAGCAGCAGTTTCAGGTGTGCTCAGGGAATGCCTGATAGTCCCAACTCACTGCACTTGTAACCAAGACAAGAACACAAGATTGGCTTACCCTGACATTGTATTGTGGCCCAAGGGGGACTGCACCACAACAGGCCACCTATCTTGTTCCTTGCTATTAATGCAGCCATCCTAAATTTCCTCAAGCTGTCTAAAAGGGATTTGCCAGTATCTCACAGTGACATCAGCTTGTGCTGCATCAAAATGCCAAGTACAGCGTGTTTGACAGACAATAGCGTTATCTCTTGATCAGACACAAGAGAGACAAACTTGATAGTTTGTCTTGATTCAAGGGCCTATGAATACTAAGTAGGACTTGTATTCCTAGGAGTTGTTAATCAGTGTGTTACTTTTGAGGTGAGTGTGCTGAGATTAGGTACGTTACTGACAATTTTTTTCTTTTGCATAAGATATTGGAAACTTGTTATTATAGGAATGTTAGGCTTACTTTTAAAAATCAGTACATTTCTAGTCTCAAGGTTTTCAAGAAAATGGATACTAAGTATGCTCTGAGAAGCCCTTACCTGCCTTTCTTATAGGCAGTGTTCTTTATGGCCATTTATTTGCTATTCAACGTATCATAGATTAATTTTTTAAAGCAAATTCAAAAATACTTTTTTTGGTGTTGCAAGGCTAACTTCCACCAAGAAACATAGCAGGAAGAGACGTCTCATTCTTCTTTCTTCCCAAGACCACAAAATGTTTGCAGCATCTGGCACATTCCCCTTACAGAATGGTGACCTCATCTGTAGGATCAGGGTAGCTTTAACTTAACCACACGTTTGCTGAGCATTAAAAAAATGGTGTTGCAAGTTTCTTTTCTATGTCTGATGAAGGAAAAAGCAACCCCAACACAAAAAACTTTCTGAATAGAATGACTGCTGCTAGAGACTTAAAGATTTTTATAATTAAATGTATGAGTACAAATAGTTCTGCTTGAATATATTACATTCATTCACAGGCTCCATGTCATGCTTACAGGTTTGTACCTCTCAGGAGAGAAATCCAGAACTGTTTTATAATACTCCAGGAACAGATAAAACCTCCTTTAACAGTGTTTTGTAGTGGATAATACTTTGTAGTGCTGTTTCTAAAACAGTCTATATCTTGCTGGCTTATTAAAAAAAAAAAGACCACAGTATCCCAATGTGTTCCATTAATAAAAAGGCTAAGGAAAACAGAAAAAAAAAAACAACACAACTACAAAATCAAAGACCAGCCTTCCTATGAAATTCCTGAAATACCCCAGAGCTATTTGTAATTAAAGTTTGGGTAACTGTAACGACCATGAGATACTATTTTGTTTTGCCTTTTTTTTCCCTACAGTATCCTGTCACAATTAATGGTTTGGAAGAGAAATAAGTGGTGAATTGCAGAAGTCTGCATTTTTGCAAGAGAATCCAAGACTGTTCATTTATGTTTATAATTTACAGAGGTATGTTGTTCTGTAATGGTGTAATCTGTACATTCCTGCTGAATAAAACAGCAAAGACCTAGTTAATAAACTCAAATTTTAAAAGACAGGGGTCTCAGAAAAGGAAAAGTCTCCATCTTTTGAGACTGTCAAACAAAAGGATATTAGTATATACATTTTAAATACTGTTCTGTACTTGCTCGTCTTTGCTTTTCGAGATTTGTCTGATAACAGGGAGGAATAAATGAAGAGTATGTTTCTCTCAGGATTTGGCTGAAGACTTTTGTATGTTCTGTGCTTAATGGTGTTTGTTTTACATTTTCCTAAGCAGAAGGCCACTTTACTGCCAGCAGTATGATACTGTGCAACTGGTGGGACGTGATTCTGGGCCCAGTTTACATCTATATTTGCAAACTAACCAGGGCCAGAGCAGGGGCTGGAGCAGAAGTGTGCCATGTGTTGCTGTGGGCACCCTGGCTCATTTTGGCCTGTGCCAACAAGCACCATCCCAGAAGATGGCTGGGTCCTGAGTGCATTTCTCCCCCTTCTCACGGTTCAGCTTCAGGACCAAAGAACAGATCCTGGCTGTTTTCTTTTCTGGTCCAGAGGTAGCCACACTAAAGCTTCCCAAGAGAAGTCATTTACCTGTGTACAGTTCTACTTTCCAGCTGTTTGCCACCAAAGGCCACTGCTCACATTAGCTATATAAAGCCTTGCTTGATACTCAGATCTGGAAAATATTTGTAGCCACTTTCCCCCTGTTTAATCTTTAACTGAAGCTTTTTCTTGAACAAGGGCTAAATAAAAATGAGTAAGGACTTTCACAGTCTGAGGTTTGAGCTTGCTTCCAGAGGGTCCTTTGAGACCCTTTCCAATTATTTCCCTTCAGCTAGGCTCCGGAGTTTAGCTATTAATCTTTCTTCATAAATAAATCACTGTTGTGCACTAACCCTTTTTTGTTACTGTTCCTTCAATTTTTCTATACTTTCCTGGTAATGAATTTAATGCAATATTCTTCATGTGGTCTTACAAGCATAATAAGCAGATGGAAGTGCTAGGATTACAGCTAAAAACTGCTTAAATGCAACTGTTCATCTTCTTCTGTAACAACAAAATTAATGAATACAAAGATTAACTTCTCACTAATTTTCATTCTTCTCTTTTTCCTCAAACAGCCATTCCCAATAGGTATTCCGCTGGAAAAGTAAGGGTTTCAAGGAGGATTTACAGAGGAGAAGGGATGGGGCGGGAGCAGATGAGAGACAGTAATAGACCCCAGCATTACAGGAAAGAGCCTTGCAGTCCTCCCATTCATCCCAACTGCTTCCAGGTCTGGATAGATAGTAACAAACTGTAAACCGTGTCTTTTGGTTTTGTGTAAGGCACTCTGATACAAGCGGCTTGTGAATAATAGAAAAACTGAGAAGAGTGGTGAGATCTTGTTAATTGATGCTGTCAATGGGCATAGAGGTCAGGAGGATTTTAAATCCACTGGGATTTAATGACACTATGGACTTTTCTCTGTGACCAGCTTCCATCCTAAGTAAAGCACCTGCAGATGGAAGTAGTTCTGCCAAGAGGGATGTGGCAGCTCTGAACTTAATAAAAAGTTTAAATGCTCACGTAACACTGTGCTGGGTCATGCATCTAATATGGATCAGAAGATACTCATGGAAAATAAATGCACAATGACAGCCAAATTGGTCAAAACACGGGTTTTTTTTTAGCATGGGAGAGAGAGTAAAATAAAGAATAAAACTCCTTTTGGGGTCCTCACACAGAGTGAAAATTAAGTTTTCCAGACCAAAATGCCAGAGACATTACGGACTGATAGAAATGTGCTGTGTTTTGGGATTGATACAGTGCTGCAGCTAATATCCTTTTCCTTTGGAAATATGTTAGACCTTTAGTGATCACTGCAGGCCAGAATTTTGTCACATCTGAGAAATAAAGTTATAGGATGATCTTTCAAAACTTTAAAGATTTTTGACTCTTGATTGCATGTAGCAGTTCCTTTGTGACCCTGAAACCAGAATCTGTTTTCTTTACTGACATGTTTTCTCCCCTTGTGTTGACACACAACGATCTTAACAGATTGTGCGCTCTGGTTTTTGTAGGGCTATTTCCTAGTTTTGGGTTGGTGTATTTTTTGCAATTAACTTTTTATTTCTTTTGAAGCATAAAATTTGACATGACTACGGCAAATAGACCGAGGTAAAGTAGAAGGGTGAGTCTAACGTGGATCTCTAACATTTCCAGTTTAGTCAAGATTTCTCTCATAAGAGAGATGGAAGAGTTTGCACTGGTGGCCGTGGTCTGTAGGGGTCTCCTCCCAGCATCTCCAGTCATGCAGCACTCTGGGGTAGCCCTGACAGAGCAGGCAGAGCTGGAGGGATAAGGACCAACACAGACAAATCTGGGTGCTACCTTGAACTGTAAGTTGAAGAATTTTAGAAGATGCCAAATTATGAAGGAATGGAGGAAGATGTGAGCACTGAAAAGAAAAAGAGGTCCTTTCTTTCTGAAGATGCAGAAGGAAAAAGTAGAAAATTAATCTAAAACAAAGCAAAGGAGGCAGACTTTCTATAGCAGTTTTTCAAGGAAAAAAAAAATCCAAACCAACACTTGAAATCTCAATTCTTAATAAGCAATACTGTTCCACCTAAGCTCATCAAGACACCAGCTCCTGGCTAGAGTTTTGATTAGTAATTATAAGCAAGTTTCCTTTCACCTTCAGCTTTCCAGGGAGAAAGGCAAAACATTGACTGAATCCACTGGTAAATCCCACATCTTATGAAGCCAGTAATGAATCATGATTTCTCTCTTATTGTATTAGCACAACTCACACAGTGTTCATAATGCCCCGAAGAGTAATGATGTGCATAATCTATACAGTGAGACCTTTGCATCCAAAATTATTTGTTTAATAATAAGATGGTCCCAGAAAAGCTTGTTTTAAGATGTAAAACAGGGAAAATTATTTATTGACATGACATGTGGCAAAGGTTTTCTAACAAATAAAGGGATAATTTTACACTTTCCTGCCCCATTGTGTATGAGTCTGCTCATGTAACAGCTATTCAGAGAATAACACAAATTTGTTAATGTGATAGATTTTAAAATTTTAAACTCTTCTCACATGCTTCCTTTTTATTTAAGAGAGCTGCTCCCATGATGCATAATTACTTGTTAATATATTTTTGCTTCTAACAAAGAATGGAGTTTGCTATGTTCTGACTTGTTTCGTTCACAGGTGAGAGTGCTTACAGGAGAGGCCCTGGATTCTTTAAACCAATATCAGCAGACAAACCTCTTATATTCAGACTGCGTTTTTATTACTAAGGAAGTCAGGAATTTCACAGCCTGGCTAGGATTTCAAGACTGTTAACTGGAACAAATCTTTGAATTTGTCATGTATTGAATATGATGTTGAATTAATGAAAGAAAATACACATGCAAATATACCAGGTCATCCTTCCATAATACTTTCACAGTAGAACTCAAATTTCATGTGTGTATTTTGAACTGTGCTGACATATTCCACTGCTAATAAGATTAAAAGAAGAAGGTGCTTATGAAAAAGGTTTTTTCATTGGTTGTGACACCAGCCTGATGGTATTCAGGATGTTTACCTTTCAACATAGTATTGGTCAGGAACAGAACTGTTTTTTCCTTCTTTCATAGTAATAATGGTTTCTTTTTTAATTATTTCCATTAAGACTTTGATGTGTTGATATATTGCTTACATCACTCTTGATAAACCACAATTTTACCCAGTTGCTGTGGCAGTAAAGGTTGGAGCTGAGACTTTAGACTGTGGTTGGATGGACCAGATGTTATCACAGCCCATTCGTTTCTCTTCTTCTGTCAGTCTCCACCCGGGCAAAGGCAGACACACAGCACTCGTCCGCTCCTGTGCAAAGTCAGTCAGTTTAGTTTGGCAGCTTTCAGCAGCAGTTTAATCTAAATGGCCTGGTTTTCCAATGACACAGATGAAGTGCGTTCGTGCTAAGTATGATGAGGCGAGCAGACACAACAGTTTGGAGGTGATACCTTCCTAAATTCTTTCACCTTAAAGAGTCTCTCTGATCAGTTACCTATGCTGAAGGCATTTTGGCTTGCTTCCTGACTTGTCACAGGGTTCATGGGAGAAATCCAGATTCATTTGAAACAGCTCTGAGAACAACAGTTTAAAAATATTTTTTGAATATACCATATTTATATCTTCTGTTATGCAAGCATTATTTTCCTTCATTCTGATATCAGAGATGTGAACTTTCTTCAGAGAATGAAATACCACCTCAAGGTAAATCACGCAGCTTCTTATTAATGCTTCTCTATCAGAGCATCCAAATCAGTGCTAAGCAATCTAGCAAGTGGAGGAAATGGTGAATCATTATTAAATTTATGAGAAGCTGGTTCATAAATCCTATATAATCACTTTCTCTGAGCTGACTTGGGAAAATCCTTTAAAGCTACCTCATTCTATTTGGCATCCACAGTAGCTCAGTGTGATAGAAAAGATTTACCTTTCCCCAGACAACTTCCCAGAGCCCTTGCTTTTCAGCTGACAGAGAGGAAAAAGCTTGTAGCAGTGTGTTTCATATTAGAGTCAGATTTAAAATCTTCGAAGGCACCTGAATTTAAGCCGAGATTAGGCACATAAAACCAAAATTACAACTCAAGCCCCCTCTGTAATTCCCTCATTCTTGAATTATTGAAACACCCTGAGTACCCATCTTATTTACTTCAAAGCTTCCCATGTCTCTGCACATGGACCTGATCTGAGCAGCCCAAAGCCCAGTGAGGATCCAGAGGTGGTGTGGTTTTCCTCCTGACTTGACCGTGGGGTCTGCTTTAGCAGCCCCCCTAGATACCTAATTCCCTAGTAAGATTAAAGGTTTCTTGGTGGAAAGTAAAAGAAAAGGAGCAAGATCAAAGCCCGATGTTGTGGGTTGGTCCAAGCCAGTGAGGTCCCAGGGTCTCAGTGGACATCTTCTCTGATGGCTCTTTCATGCCAGAACAGTTCCTCAAGCCTCTCTCCCAACCCGCAGGCTCCAAGCTGATGTCCATGTGCATCTCCAAAGACAGACAGGGTCTCGGAGCATGTATGGCCCTTGAAGTGCCCTGCTGGGTGCTCCTTGCTGGCCACCTCCTCAGGCTCTTGGCCTCACACATGGCCCGGCTGCGATTCCTGGCAGCAGTATCTGCCTTGAAACAAGGGCAGAGGTCTGGAGTCAGTTTCAGTGCCCAAAATATGGAGCGCCAGAGCCTAGCTCCAGCTTGAGCTCTCAGCAATCCAACCTCTGGATCAGGAGAGGGGTCTGGGGCTCACAGAGCCTCACAGCGGTGACTGAGTTTCTCCTGAGTCGAAACCAGTGTGGCAAGCCAGAATCTGCAGAAGTAGTGTGCCAAGAGGACTCTTCAAAGCTGTCTAAAGCAATTATTTTATGTAATCTTTTTGAAAGATTAAGAGTTATTCTTCATCTTAGAATTGCTGAATGAGAGCTACATTTTTTACCTCCCATAGCTTTGAAATTTTTCCCAGTTTCAGGACAGAATTCATTACCTTGTAAATTTGGCGCGCGCGTGTGTGTGTGTGACATTTTTGATGACCATCCCTCATTTTTCTCCTAAGACACTTAGCTAATCAAGAGACCTACCAGGGTATGTTCCTGAAATATACTGTATTTATACTTTCCATCAGTGACTACCAGCACAGAATCAAAAAGCCTAATTGGGATTAAATATTCATATAAAACAGAGAGCAGTGCAAACAACAGAAGCCCAAATGTGCTGGAATGACTGTGTTACCTAACCTGCGTTACTTCTTCATCAGTGTACTGTGAAAAACAGGGTATCACTTCCTTGCCCTCAACTGTAACCATGACAGGTTCCTGGCTTCACAATAACTGCCTCTCCCTCTTTTAGTCCATTCTTATCCTTGACTTTACAGATTCCTCCTTGTCACTGAGTTTATATATAGGGTTTTTCCTTCTTTGATTTAAAATAGCGGTTGCAAGAGCTTGGCAGCTGCCAGGGTTGTTCTTTTATTTAAGCCATCAGACTCACTTTGTTATATTAATAAATGAGAGAGAGTTTTCTTCAAAATGCTTTCCTCAGATTTCTGCTAGCTCAGGGGCAATTTCTCTCAAAATTTACAGGGGCTGTGAAGATGAACAAAGCTCACAATTGCTCAATTCTCTGTAAGCATAGCAGATCTCTGCTTGAAACATGATGACCACGTAAACTATACATTTAATGCAGTGTGATTTTTATTTTAAGGTGCTTCTTATATATCTCATGATCCTCTGCTACAGTATTATTAGAGAAGAAGGTCTTGTTTGTTATTGTCTTCCAATAGAAGAATTTATTACGTTTTCATTGACGTAACCAAGTAATAACTAGCAATTGATGCCTGCAAAGAAAGTTACTAATGCAGGAATTTTACAAATAACAGACAGAAAGCAATTTAGGAATAAGTTATCTAGAACTAGCCCTGAAGTTTGGGGGTTTGTTTTTTTTCCTTGGTTAATGGATGAAAATGGTAACTTATATTTCTTCTTATTCAGCTTTTTTTTTGTTTGGATTTGTTTATGAGTATATTGATTTTATTTATCTGCATTTTTTTCCTTTCCTTTGCAGGAACTCTAAAGATAATTCATTCTTCAAAACAACTGGCAGGATACAACACCAGCAGTGTGCAAATATAGATTATTAGGACCTTAAATAACTTTTATGTTGCGTTCAGTGATCTGAATTTTCATGCTGCAGATGTAAATGCCATGTTCAATTTTATTTTCTGCTTCTGTAATGGAAGTATGAATATTTCCATTTTCTGTAAACCCAAAAAGATCTGGCAAGATAACACTGCTCCTGGGCTTGACAGTGATGGCAGTGTTTCAGCTTCCATTAAACAAATGGGAAAAGACTTTAAAAATTTAACACAAAGTTGAATATTTCATAGTGACTTTGCTAAATGGGACTGGTCTTCGTCTTCCAGAGAGCTGTACAGAAAGTGACCCCTCGTGGCATGCAGAGACGTGATGTGTCCGAGATGTCTGTCTGCAGGTGTGCCAGGGAATCCTGCACCGCAGCGCTTTTCAGGCAATGCTTTTCCAAGCTGCCTGAGCCAGGGGAGCGCAGCCGCGAAGATGTGAAACCCAGATGTTGGAAAAGACGAGCACCATAAAAAGACTGGAGAAGTACTGCTGCTCCTCAGCACCTGGCCTGGTTTTTGTGTGACTGCAAGATCTTCAGATACCCTCCCCTTCCCTCCTTAAACCATGAGAAGCTGAGATGGATCTTACCTGTGAATGGGTTTAGATACAAGCTGAGAAAATTAAGAAATAATGACTGGGGGTTTTGTTCCCTTTCCATGACAAAAAAAAGTTTCCCACAGTTTTCAGGTGCCACGTCTTAATTTTTTCCTTCCAACTATTTGATTCCCAGATCCCTGATGTAATTGGCTCTTGTAGTACGTCGGGGTGTCTGAAAGGTGGAGAGGTGGCTGTGGATTGCAGGTGTGTGGGGCCTGGCAGCACGTGATGTGCTCTCCCTAGCACTGGGGAAAACAAATAATTGCAACAAAAAGAGTCGGGGCTGCAGATGCACCTGTACAGTCATTCCGTCAAATGGGGGATGTGTCAGTGGTTGATGAGACTGTGGAAACAGAGATGATGCTTGTTCAAGAAAGCCAAGGGGAGCCCAGTGAGGAATAAGGTGATGCTCTTCAGCCCATGATCCCACCTGGGCTACTCCGCAGTGCGGAGGACACTGGATGAACTGAGGCATCTCTGCTTTGTAAAGCTAAATAGCCATAGTAAAGCAATCTCTGTACCTTATATCCCATTTTACTTTCCATGTGGACTGAACAAGCTCCATCACAAAATAAATAGCCCAGCAAAGATCTTCTGGAAGGTTAAGTGTTAATAGTGTTTTGAGGATGTTCACGTTTTCTCTGTGCACTTTCATACGTATGCAAGCTTGTACTGGAACTGATCCCCTAAAAATGGCTTATTGCTAAAATATTCTACATAATATTTGATAAAATTTTATAAAATGCAGCTCATAAAATGCAGCAGAATGTCTTGTATGATACAAAGCTGTGAAGTGCATCTCATAAAATACTCTGAAGCCTGTATCTTGAAGCAGAGGATAGATCAAACGCTGCAGCAAATGAATTTGGATGACACCTGGCTTTCACAGTGATGGGTTTATTATTGGAATCTGCTGTGCTGGTAGAGATGTGAGGAGGGAGGGGAAGGCAGGGGGAAGGGAAGCATGGATTGCCATCTTGTGTGATGAGCCACCCCCAAGCAGGGAATATTTATATACACACAGGAACAGCATTACTAGAAACGATTCCCCTCCATTCCTCCCAGGACAATCGGCATTCTGGGCAAGTAGCAAAGCCGTAGAAATCCCTCTCAACTGGGCAAAGCATTTATCAGCTGCCTGGAATGTGGCAAACGCTATGTCTGCCTTCCAGTCTCTTAATCATACATACACATATTTGTATTGCTCTGTGTAAGATGCCACAAGGAAGAAAATGGCTCTGGCTCCTTCCTTGGGGCTGTCAGGATGAGTGGATGCCAACCATCATGTTCATGGAGGGGTTTTGTTGGAGGGAATATTTTGTTCTATGGGCAAGGTATGCACCTCACAGCATCCGGGTATCTGCCCGACCTCTACAGCCCTCATTTCTGTCCACAGTAACACTCAGTTCAGTGTTGACATCCGAGCTCGGAATCCTATCTATAGGATTATTCTTATACAGACTGCACATTCTCAGAGCTCTGATTTGAGGTCTCAGAGGTGTTACCAACTCCTTAGTGTCACATGTGGTCATGGGGTTCACATGTGGTCCCCATCCTTGGCCATTACCCTGGCAGAAACTTCTTGTTTCAATGCCACAAAAAACCTTTGCTAAAAAAAAAAACCCAAAAAAAAACCAAACCACAAGGAAGCCAAATCTCTGGACTGGAGAGGGGTCTCCCATGTGTTTTATCCTCCACGTGTTTCCCTCCCCTTTTACTACACACCCCCTTGTTTGCCTTTCTCTGTCCTCTCTATCATACAAATTGTACTCAAAACCAAAGCCCAAGACCTAAATTCTTTGCTTTTTACATATGAATGTTCTTGTGCCCCTGGCTCTGCACTGGGAAGAACCTGCAATGAGCACCATGACTTTCTCACAAGCAACACCAAAGGCTTTTTGCCTGAAAACCCTGTGCTTGCTTCCAGACCCAAGATCCCAGCATAGCCAGCTATCCGGATCTGCTGGCCAGCAGGATCCTGCACAGAAAAGCCACAGCCCTGTGCTGCAGAAAAGCAGAGGACTGCCTCGAAGGGGCACTCCTGGATGGTGGTAGGTTGCAGCAATCTGGTAGCATACCCCTCTTTAGTCACTTGCCCTTGTCCTTGCCTGGAGAGCAAAGGGTTTAGAGACATGGGGCACGGTACTCCCTTCCCTGGTTAAGACATCAGATTACTACCCACTACTGATATTTCAGGTAGGTGGTGATGAGGTAGGTACCAGAAATCTAAAAGGGCAATGAAGAATGACTTTAGGGCCCTGGGACGCATGGTGAAGGGATTGGGAGCACAAATAGTGTTCTCCTTTATCCCACCATTTGCAGGGGTTGACGAGGGGATAAATAGGAGGAGCCAGGAAATTAACTCCCGGCTTCGAGACTGGTGCATCTGGCAGGCCTTTGGCTTTTTTGACCATGGGCTGATCTACAGGAAACCAGGTATGCTGGCAACAGGTGGGGGAAGCCTAACCTGTAGGGGAAGAAAGATCCTGGGACAAGAATTAGCAGGGCTCATTTATAGGGCTTTAAACTAGGTTTGAAGGGGGATGGGGATGAAACCAGGATTACAAAAGTGTTGCCTGGGAGCAGCGTAACAGTGCTTCTGGGTGAAAGTGTTAGCAAGGTCTTGCAGCCTGTCTCAGTGATGGTGGGGGTTGGTGAATTGTGTGGCAGCAAAGACATGAGGGGTAGTGATAATTTGGTAACTACAGTAGTGTCCAGGCATGATCAGGTCCGAATTAGGGCTTGTCCCCCCTGAGAAAGTGGCAGGACAATTAGCCTAGCTGAAGTGCATCTATACTAATGCATGCAGCATGGGGAACAAACAGGAGGAGCTGGAGGCCATTGTACAGCAAGGAAACTGTGATATAGTTGCTATCACAGAAACATGGTGGGAGGACATACACAAGTGGAGTGCTGTAATTGATGGCTACCAACTCTTCAAAAAGGATAGGCAAGGAAGGAGAGGTGGTGGGGTGGCCCTCTATGTTAGGGGCAGTTTTGAATGTCTGGAACTTAACAGTGTGAATGACAGTGTTGAGTGTGTATGGATAAGAATTAAGGGGAAGGCCAATAAGGCAGACATCGTGATGGGAGTTTGTTATAGACCCCCTAATCAGGATGTAGAAACTGATGAAGTATTCTCTAAGCAGCTGGCAGAGGTCTCACGATCATCTGCCCTTGTTCTTGTGGGGGACTTCAACTTCCCAGATGTCTGCTGGAAATACTACGCAGCAGAGAGGGAACAGTCCCGGAGGTTCCTGGAGTGTGTGGAAGACAACTTCCTAACACAGCTGATGAAGGAACCAAGTAGGGGAAGTGCCCTACTGGACCTACTGTTTGTTAACAGAGAAGGTCTTGTGGGGGATGTAAAGGTTGGAGGTCGCCTTGGGCAGAGTGATCATGATATGATAGAATTTTCAATTCTTGATGAAGTAAGGCAGGGAGCCAGCAGAACTGCCACCTTGGATTTCTGAAGGGCAGACTTTAGCCTGTTTAGGAGCATGGTCGAGAGTGTCCCTTGGGAGGCAGTTTTGAAGAGCAAAGGTGCCCAGGAAGGCTGGGCATACTTCAAGCAGGTGCTTTTAGAAGCACAGGAGAAGGCCATCCCCGTGTCTCGAAAAACGAGCAGACGGGGAAGAAGACCAGCCTGGCTAAAAAGAGAGCTTTGGCTGGACCTCAGGAAAAAAAGGAAAACTTACATTCTCTGGAAAAGGGGGTTGGCAACTTATGAGGACTACCAAGATATAACAAAGCTATGTAGGGGGAAAATGAGAAGGGCCAAAGCTCAATCAGAACTCAGCTTGGCCACTGCAGTTAAAGACAATAAGAAGAGATTCTTTCAGTATATCAATAGAAAAAGGAAGACTAGGGAAAATGTAGGCCCACTGATGAATGAGGCGGGTGCCCTAGTGGTGGAAGACACAGAGAAGGCAGAGTTACTGAATGCCTTCTTTTCTTCAGTCTTCACTGCTAAAGCTGTCCCTCGTGAATCCCATACTCTGGAGGCAAGGGGGAAGATCTGGAGAGAGGAAGATTTTCCCTCAGTTGAGGAGGACCGTGTCAGAGACCACTTGGCCAAGCTGGACATTCATAAGTCCATGGGCCCTGATGGGATGCACCCGCGAGTGCTAAGAGAGCTGGCAAATGTTATTGCTAGACCACTCTCCATTGTCTTTGAAAGGTCATGGAGAACGGGAGAGGTGCCTGAGGACTGGAGGAAGGCTGACATCACTCCGATCTTCAAAAAAGGCAAGAAGGAGGACCCAGGGAACTACAGACCGGTTAGTCTAACCTCTGTCCCTGGGAAGGTAATGGAGCGACTCATTCTGGATGTCATCTCCAAACATGTTGAGGAACAGAAAGTTATTGGAAGTGGTCAACATGGATTTACCAAGGGTAAATCATGCTTGACCAATCTGATAGCTTTCTATGATGTTATAACTGGTTGGCTGGCTGAGGGGAGAGTCGTAGATGTCATCTACCTTGACTTTAGCAAGGCTTTTGACACTGTCTCCCGTAACATCCTCATTAGGAAGCTGAGAAAGTATGGGCTAGATGAGGTGACAGCGAGGTGGATTGAGAGTTGGCTGCGGGACAGAACTCAGAGAGTTGTGATCAGCGGCACAGAGTCTAGTTGGAGGCCTGTAACCAGTGGTGTCCCCCAGGGGTCAATACTTGGTCCAATCTTGTTTAATATATTAATTAATGACCTGGATGAGGAGACAGAGTGTATCCTCAGCAAGTTTGCTGATGATACCAAAGTGGGTGGGGTGGCTGACACCCCAGAGGGCCGTGCTGCCATCCAGCATGACCTGGACAGGCTGGAGAGCTGGGCAAAGAAGAACCTAATGATGTTCAACAAAAGCAAGTGCAAGGTCCTGCACCTGGGGAGGAAGAATGCAAAGCACCAGTCTAGGTAAGGGGCGGACCTGCTGGGAAGTAGTTCTGAGGAGAAGGATCTGGGGGTCCTAGTAGACAGTAAATTATCCATGAGCAAGCAATGTGCCCTTGTTGCCAAAAAGGCCAATGGAATCCTGGGCTGCATAGGGAAGAGTGTCGCCAGTAGGTCGAAGGAGGTCATTCTCCCCCTCTACTCTGCACTGGGAGGCCACAACTGGAATACTGTGTCCAGTTTTGGGCTCCCCAGTTCAAGAGGGACAGGGAACTGCTGGAGCGAGTCCAGCGAAGGGCAACTAAGATGATTAAGGGCTTGGAGCATCTGCCTTATGAGGAAAGGCTGAGAGAGCTGGGACTCTTTAACCTGGAGAAGAGAAGGCTGAGGGGAGACCTTATTAATGCTTACAAGTATCTAAAGGGTGGGTTGAAGGAGGATGGAGCCAGGCTCTTTTCAATGGTTCAAAGTAACAGGACGAGGGGTAATGGGCACAAGTTAGTACACAGGAAGTTCCGTTCAAATACACGGAAACAGTTCTTTACGGTGAGGGTGACAGAGCACTGGCACAGGCTGCCCGGGGGGTTGTAGAGTCCCCTTCTCTGGAGATTTTCAAGACCCGCCTGGATGCAGTCCTGAGTAATGTGCTCTGGGCAATCCTGCTTTGGCAGGGGAGTTGGACTAGATGATCTCTAGAGGTCCCTTCCAACTCTGAAAACTCCGTGATTCCGTGATTCCGTGATACAATGAAACGGTGCTGCCACAGATAACTCTGGGAAAAGGCACGTGAATTGCAACGAGACTCACTCTGCTCCCATGCCACACACCTTACAAAGAAAAGTAACAATTAAGTGCATTTTTAACCTACTTCCAACATAATCTAGAAGCCTACAACAAAAATGAGAGCCAGTAACGTGTGACAGTTGGGTGCTATGGTCACCAACTGTGACCAGAGCAGGACAAGCCTTTGTCATTAGCCAACATGTCAATAACGCATCATATAACACGGTCTTGGCAGAAATTTAGCTTACTTATGTAGGGCCTTCTGCATGCTCATTTTCCATGGTAGGTCTGGTGTTCCTGGGGCAAGCTGGATACTACCTGTCTACAGTTCTTTAATACAGCCTATTACCGAGGCTGCTATAGACATTTCAAGGTAATGACAGGATATTAATCTGTAATACAATACTTCAGGAAAAAAAATGTAAAATATACATGAGGAGAAAATATTAGCATGTAAATAGACCGTATTTTGACCAAGGCAATGGCAAAGGAAAGGTAATTTATATATAGCTGGATAAAAGGTGGTTTTGAAATTCAGATGTGCACCACTGGCAACACAAAGGGAAAATAACTGCAATTTTGGAAGTCTCCTTCTTTCAATACAGTAGCTACTGTCCTAGGGAAAAAAGGGTAGAAATTAACATTCCTACAGAGATCTTACACTTGCACATAATATTTAGAGTAGACACTCAGATGCACTAGTCAGCTATTATCTGACTCCCTGGCTAATATGGTAGTGTAAGGTTCTGGTATTTCATTCAAAAGGAAAACAGGGAGACAGGGACACTGTGCTGAATTCCCCATGCCCACATCACAGACTTACAGCAGTCCCCCGAGAAGATGAGATGCTGAGATGTGCCATGACTGTTACATGGGAGACACGGACAGCAAGGGTCTCCCGTGAGTGCTAGCGTAGGCGTATATCCAGAGCGTGGTGGTGGATGGTGAGCTGGGAAGGTTGGAGCATTTTGCCTCAATATTAGGCTCAAGGGTACATATGAGCGAAGCCCTCAGCCATGCATGGACAGTGTGTGAATCACAGCCTGTCCCAAACTCACCTCATTTATTTCGTGTTCAGACTACCTGCTACAGTGGAAGGTAGAGCACACCATTTCTGGCTGCTATTTGGGCATTAGGACTGCAATTGAATGATTTCTCAGTCTCTTGCCATACTGCTACTGCCTTTCTTAAGGGATTATTTAGGTTTTCTTTCCTTCCTTCCTTCCTTCCTTCCTTCCTTCCTTCCTTCCTTCCTTCCTTCCTTCCTTCCTTCTTTCTTTCCTTCTTTCTTTCCTTCCTCCCTTCCTTCCTCCCTTCCTCCCTTCCTCCCTTCCATTCATTCTCTCTCTCTCTTTCTTTTGGTGGTCCCATTCTTCAACTGGAATGAATCTTTTTTTACACCTTAAGGCCGCCTGTTTTCACTTCCAGCACTCGATGCAAGGTCTTTACTTTTAATAGGTCGGGGAGAGAGTTGGCACTGCTTTTAGTATCTTTTCTAAATTTTTGCCTAATGCTGTGTCTAAGCTCCACCTGAATTATTCTTCTTTAACTGTATGCATCCTGAGCTGTAGTATACATCCATTTGTTGCTAAATGTCTTCCCCCCTTCCTGGGATGACACCTTTCTGGTAAACCATCTTCTTGCCCCTTGTTCTGTGAACTGATTTGCATTTCTACTTTCCTGCCTACTCGAAAGCTGCTTCACTCAAAATGTTGCTAGATAAAATTTGATGCTATTTAATCTTGTTTTATAAAAATATGTCCTCCTATTCTAATGAAACTGTTTCCTTTCAATACTTCAGCTGTTAGAGAACTTGCTGAAGTCCAGTCTCAGAAAAGGATAAAAGAGGAGCGTGCCTGGACTAAACATCAAGCAGAACATCCTCCTTGTCTTCCTAGTGGGATCCTGCATGCTTTTGCCAATTCAATTGCTTTGTCTTGATACAGTTCCTCTAATTGAACAAATCCAGGAGCACCTCTTGAGTCAAAAATGGAGGTGTTTGGGGTAAAATCCTTCTCAGTCTTATTTCCCCTTGTGCAACGCAGGGGCAGCGCACATGCTAACACCTATGCAGCCCCACAGCACACCAGAACAAGGGAGCACGCACTGGGACAGAATGCGTATTTGTACCTGCAAAATAACTCTCACTGGGGATTTTCGTAGTCATCCCAAAAAGCTGCAAAGACAGGCGTGCTCAAGTGGAGCTGAGGCCATGGGAGAAGGTTAGACAGTCCTGAAACCCTGTCTGTCCGGTGATTTCTTTAGTGAAGTAAGCAGAGAGACTTCACCGTGTAACTTCAAACTCCATTTTATGATGAAGTTGAATGAAGCAGACTTTTTTTGTGTGTTGAAAAACAAGTTCAGCAAATGTATTGCAAAGTTGCTGTGTATCTGTGCACATACACAGTAGCTCTCAGAGAGGATTTTGTTGACCATTCCCAAACTTGCAGAGATATGCATGTGGTAACTTTGGATGAGGAAAAAAAGCGACAAATAGCAGAAAGCTACAAGGTCCTTTACAGTAATGGCTGGTTTATCTATATCCCAACATATAGCAATTAAATCTGCCCATCTTGTTAGTGTTATCTTGATGATAAATAATCTATAATATTTTTACTTTGTTGATACTGTCTTCTTAAACCTCCATTGCATTATAAGACAGACATTCAGGCACACGCGAACTTAAGCCTATTATGAATTTTCTATTGAGTCCCCCTGCTAGAGAAATCGATTGGAGCTGTCATTGATTGACTCCATGCTGGATTTCTCAGTTTGAAAGACAGTTCAGGAAGCATTGCACTGTTCAATTGCGTGGTTTAGGAATATCCAGAATTGCCAGCTCATCCTCTGAATCTGGATCTGTGGTCTCTTGTGGAATCAAATATAACACAATTAATTTGAAGCTTTTTCTGAATTTTGAAATTTTATTATCTTTTATGCTTTATCAAGGTATACTTTATTTTTTGTTGACTCATTTTGACATCACACAATTTCTAATCTGAGCCTTGGTGGGTTTTTTCAGCTCTTCCTTGCTCTGGAATATTATCTTCTGTAACATTTGTCCTAGGCAAACCCACCAGGGCTTCACATTGTCCCTGCTGGCACTCTGAGAGTCAGAGTGACTGACTTTCCCCACAGCTTTCTGAAGCACAACCCTTGCATAGGCAGGGTTAAAAGGTTGCCTGGTAATTTCTTTCTGCACCCAGCTTAATTTGACAGAAAAGATCTTTGGCATCTGGGACTGAAAAAGACTTGGTGGATTTAGCTATATTTCATCAGCGGTTGGCAGGAGATACCGTAATTATCAGGTGGCCTTTGAAGTCTAAAGGACTAATGCTGACCTGCAGGTTGCTTGGCTTTCTGTCACTGTAGTGCTGAACCCATTTTTGGCTCTTGATTTGCAGGATACTATCATGGATGCAATCAAAGTGGATTTAAGATTAAAAAAAAACAAACAAACCTCAATGCTTTCTAACTTGCCTGTTTTTACTGATTATAAATTTTGTTGGCAAGGGAGTGGTATGAATGTAATACATGTAGATATCTGTGTGAGACAGGACCTAGCGTAACATTTTGACTAAGCAGCTAAAGAGATGCCAACGTCATGCATTAAATGGACTAACCTCTGGCGGATCCCAGGATGAAAACTGGGAACCTTTGTTAAACAGGCCTATTCCTAAGGAAATTACTTAGTTCTTTACCATTAAAAGCATAAGTGATAAAAATGGACACTCGTCTAAAAGTTATGTGTTATGTCAATTACAGTTGGATTTTAAGTAAAGGATTTAGGGAAATCCTGAATCTTGCATTATGGAGAAGACTAGATAACAGAGTGTTTCTCACCTTCAGATCTATTAATCTCATTTTTACACTGCATAGAGAGCCTGGCTGATATCCAGCCACACTGAAATCCGTGCAAACCCTGTGTTAATTTCAGTGGGGCACGGATTGATTTCTAACATCTGGTTTATGTTATTTAGGTTGTAAACTCTCTGAGGCACTGGGCTTTGAGAGTCTCCATTCATAGCGTGCTGAGTACAATGGGGTCCTGGCCAACAGTTAGTATTGCCCTTGTGTTCATTTCGCTTTTGCAGTTAGTGAAAGCTTCATCAAGATATGATTCTTTAAGCTTGATGCTACTCCATTATAAATCCAGATTTGCATCTTAGTTTACAGAATTTGTATACCTGTCAAAGCTATCTATTAAATGACACATTTTTGGCATAGGATATTTCTCTGCAGTCTCTTGCCCGTGTTCTATTCAAAACCATAACCCAATGTTACCGGGCAGCTTTAATTGCACCTACATGATGTGATGTGTTGTGCTTTGATCTGCAATTCTACATTGCCAATTTCACTGTCTGGCAAGTTCATGTTTTTCCCCAAAATTTGTTCTGTAGCTGTCATATGGTGGCTCTCCTCTCTCTTATGATTTGTGCTAGCATATAGTCATCTCTGTACTGTACTCGTTTTGTGCTGTTTTGTTTTTTCCTTATGTCTTTCTTTTCACTGTATCCTCTCCCACCCTATTTTAAATCCTGATTTGCAAAGACTGTATGTGCTGTCTCACTGAAATTAGTGACATTCTGCACTGGTTGCACCTTTACATTGTAGGCCCTGGACCACAGCCTGTCTTGACGTTTGATTGACTCATTTATTTTTCTGTGTTGCATTTCTATGACTTTGCTGATTCTCTGTATGCATATAAAAATTAAGTATAACTATTGACATAGAAAAAGAAAAAAGTGCATGTATACCTGTGTGCACCGATTATCACTGCATCTGAATAACTAGTAAAATATGGAGTATAAACCCATGTCTCTCTGGAGAAAGATGCTCCCCTTCCTCCGGGGAAGAGGGGATGGAAAAACAGAGCCTATTAAAGCACTTGGCTGTTCTGCGACCTCTATCACAAAGCAGTCGTGCATGAGATGTCAAGCTGTCACATTTTTGTGACACCGGCCCACACTTAAAACATGTTTGAAATATAAAGCGTTTGAGAAGCCTTGCTGAAGTTGGAGAGAGTAATTACGTAGCTGAAACTGCCTACATGGCTCCTTGGGCCATGCTGGCCTGAAGGTGCATTGGCACCGTGGCCGTTGCTTTAAGCATACGTTGGTCATACATGAAACTCCTGGCATTCTTTCAGTGTCTCAAAGGTCTGTGCTCTCCACAGCAGACAGCATGAATTTGCTCTGATTTTTTCCGTTTGAAGTTCCCACCGCTGCAGCCCGCTGGTGGAGCCCCGCAGCAGAGCAGGCAGGTTTTGATTGCTGGGACGCGGGGACCTGATCTGGACAGGTTTCTGTGACACCTTGTAAAAGCACCCGTCGTCTGTCTGCAGCAGTATTTGCCCCATTTTAAGCACAAATGCCACTTCCACATTGCTAAAACAGCTCTAAAACTTCCCACTGCAGAGAAGGCCGGAGATGTTGGGCTTCCCCACCACGCATCACGAGGAAACAACCTTTGCCTGAGGCTCCTATTTTCACATTCATTTATGACTCTGTAGTCTTCCCACTGCAACAGAAAAAAACCTGCCAGAACCCAATTGTAGTCACTTTGTACGCTCCACTTTCATCCATGTATTTCTCCTTTCTGTTTTCTAATCAGTTTATCTTTCTTATTGGGAGTTAAGTCCTTCCCCCACTGCCCGAATCCCCAAACTTGTGTAGACTGCCTCATATTTTACAATGACATAATCGATGCTTTAGAGAAACTTTCCCTCAAAATATGTAAGAAAAAGACAGCGTGTGGGAGCACGGACCACCCTGTAAGAAACCCAAATTAAATAAAAGTCCCAATTCACATGTAACGAAGGCATGCAATTCTGGAAACTTTGCAATTATTTGTTTCAAAAGTGGAAGAAGTTATGCGAGCTTAAAAGAGCAGACAATCAGTTTATGCAAAATATGTTAGGCTGTCCAGGGACATCTCATAATTCTCCTCACAAATATAAGTAAAAACAACAATTATACATTAATATAAACCCAGTGCTGAAGTCAACTGACAATTTAAAATACTGTGCTTCATAATAATAAAACATGAAAAAAAATGGGTAAATTGGGTGTTTAATAGACCAGCAATTGTATTTTAATTAGGCTGTGAATTTATAAAATGACATAAAATCATCTCCAGTGAATAATTAATTTTAAAAGGGCTATTTATATGTATATTGCTTAGAAATAACTCTGAAGTTTTTAGAAGACTCTTACTATGGGAGGAAATGCTACTCTGAGGTTCTTTTACTCTTCATCCCGTTCTTTCCAGTATTGAAACAACTGGAGCTTTACATACTTCACCTGTGATGCAAAGTTGCCTACTGTCTTACCCAAAGAAAATGTTTATTATACACTACCACTGGTGGTTCAGGCAGGAAGGACCTGGATGGAGTGCTGGGGTGCCAGGGGAGGATGGGCTCAGCAGACAGCACTGGAGTTAGACCCCTGCTCCGCTCTGCACCGAGGTTCAGCAGCGGTGGTCCAGGAGACCCATGCGATGCTGTGGCTGTGCTCAGTTGTGCCACAGACTGAGCAGCCCAGCTGATGCCTGTGGGACCTCTGCCAGGTCAGAGCCTGGCCAATCTGAGCACCAAGGACTCGAGGAGGATCTGCTCAGATATGACATCAGTCTAGACAGAGTGTGAGAATGGGCCTGTACTCCTGCCAAGTAAGCAAAAGCACCCAACGCAGTGTTTAGGCTGGCTGCTCCATGGGCATTTCTTGCATCTCATGGTGCCGTCTGAGACATCAGGTCTTGCTCATCTACCCACCTGCTGCATGGCAAGATGCAATGTTTGTAGGATGATGACCTGGGAGACCAGTCTACTGAGATCACCCACCACTCTGATGGCTTTGAGATGCCATCTACCCAGCATCGCTCCATCCTAATTTCTCTGCTTCCTGGATGCATTATGCAAACTGTGCTGAGCAGTGGCATTATCCATGCCTGGCAGCAGTCTCTAAAACAGCAACACCAATGCATGCGGTCTACCACCCGTTCCTGCCCATCATTAACCCCATACAGCAAGAGATGGTGCAGGTGGCTGCAAACTACTCCCCTGTTTCTCATCCAAATCATAGAATCATAGAATCATAGAATGGTTTAGGTTGGAAGGGATCTTGAAGATCGTCAAGTTCCAACCATGGGCAGGGACACCTCCCACTAGACCAGGTTGCTCAAAGCCCCTTCCAGCCTGGCCTTAAACACTTCGAGGGATGGAGTTTCCACAACTTCTCTGGGCAACCTGTTCCAGTGCCTTACTGCCCTCAAAGTGAAAAATTTCTTCCTAATATTTAATCTAAATCTACCTTCTTCCAGCTTGAAGCCATTCCACTTCATCCTATCACTACATGCCCTTGTAAAAAGTCCTTTCCCAGGGCTCCTGTAGGCCCCCTTTAGGTATTGGACTTAGTCCTGGGCAAAGAGGATACAGACAGGGCTGTAGCTCTCTACTCCACCCTCTAGTGCTGCGCTGAGGCACAGTTAAAAGAAGCAGCAGGGAGTGGGACTGCCCCTTTCTCAGACCTTCAGTCACTTTGCATCCATGTGCTTCTCCAAATAACCTGTGTCTAGACCAGGCCAAGGCGACATGAACAGACAGACACTGCAGCATCAAAGACCCTGCTGTAGTCACTGTCAAATGTAGCAGGTGTACCAAAAATGCACCACAGTCCATTAAAAATGAAGAAATTTAGCATTTTCTTTATTTTCCAGTGCAAAAGAAGCTGACGTCTTTCAGTGTTGATTCTTCATTCTCATAAGACCATGACAATCTTGGTCCAGTGCTGCAGTCAAGTAAAAGGAGATGGCAAGCTCTTGTGGGTATCGGGAAGCATGGTCTTTTCAGGGCTAGGCTGGAGAAATGTCCCATTCCCAGTCCCCTTTCAGTGGCATTTTTCTGCTAATCCTTAAACTGTTTCTTTTTCTGTCCAGTCGCAGGAATGTAACTTCAAAACCGCTATGGTCAAGAGGAACGTTGTTTGCTCACTTGTCTGTTTTCAGGAGGAGAGAACAGAAAGTTTTAGTGCTTATTGTTTTCTACAGATATATTTTAATGGCAGAAGCCTGAAAGATGGAAGAGTGTGAAAGACTTCAAAGATCTTGGCTGACTGGCAGGGAAACTCAAAGTATAGAGAGAATTTTCCAGTGTTCAGTGCCTAAAAAAACCCAATTAGATGGAGAGACAGAGTCATTGCAAATGAGAATATCAGCAAATCCCAAAGCTGATCTCTGTGACGCTGCATCTTGAAACAGTGCAGAGGGACTGCAGGTGTTCAAGAGCCCAAAAAACTGAGCTGTGAGAAACAACTCATATTGCAACCAGACTTGAGCTTTTTCCTCCCTTGTGCATTCTCCCTCTGATTTCCTACATCTCTCACCATCTTTCCTTTTAACTTCTTGTTGCTTCTTCTACTCCCAAATTCCTCCCTTCTGGATTTCCTACTGCCCTTTTACAGACCCTTTGAATACCTTCCTCCCTCCTGTTCTGTCACATATGGTCGCATACAAGAAATCAGAAAGTGGACGACTGTCTAGCTGAAAGGACATAAATAAAATCTTTCAGAGAGTGCTCTAAGAGGTTTAACTCAGCTCAAACACATTATCAACCCGAAGTAAGTAACTACCATCATCTCAAGCTGCCATCAAGAGCCAGTAAAGTTATATGCATTCATCTTACGTGAATATATAAAAATATGCATTGTTTGCACGAATATATAAAACATGGATATAGAAGGACTTCCAAGTGAGATATGCACATCACTAAGTCAGCCAGGAAAGAACACTTTCACCCTTCGATAGGCTGATGATTTGATAATAATGTTGTTAAGCACAAGGGCCCTTCGTTAACAAGTTCTAATGACTGGTGGTACAAGGAAGAATTGCACTAAGCCCAGGACCGGTTACAAAGCTGTGATGCTGCTGCCACCTGAGGTTTTCTCCTGGAAATACAACCCTTGCGTGGAAGGGGTTACACAAAAATGGGGGTGTAGGTGGAAAAGGGAACCCGAGGCTCGTTAGTGCCAGAAGAGCCTCGCCGGTGCAAGACGAAGAGACTGTCCTCATGGGCATTCCCATGCTGTCACCTTTTCCAGCTCTGCCCAAGAGCTGTACAAGCGGTTCTCAGCGCAAACCATCTGCAGTGCTGCCCTCCTGGCTGCCCCCACCTCGCCTTCTGCTTTTGCAGCCTCTGGCCGAGACAGAGCAGAGAAGTTATCCAACTAAAATCAGATGGGTTTTAGGCTGCATCTAGAATACCACGCACAGATTTGGGTCCCCCAACACAAGCAGAAGGTATCAATGCACTGCAGCAAGTTTAGCAGAGGGACACCACGATGGTCAAGCCTGGAGCACCTGTCCTGTGAGAAGAAGCTGGTGGACCAGGGCTTCTTCATCCTGGGAAAAAGACGGCTACAGGGGGACCTTGTAGCAGCTTCCCAGTACCTATAAGGAGGTTATCAAGAAGGCAGAGGCGGGCTTTTCCCTGTGGTGTACAGTAAAAGGACAAGAGACGAGGAGTGTAAGTTGAAAGAAGCTTCAAAGCCTTTTGAAATTTCCATTATATCCTAAAATATCTCAAAATAAAGTTAGGCCTTTTTTTGAGATCATGAAATATTAATAAACCATGAATAACCAACTATAGCTATTAAATATCTTTTAATAGTTATCTTTTTCAGCAAATGATTTTATTCTTTATTGCTTACATTCTTTATAACAGTAAAACCATTGCACAATATTTAACAGTAAATCAAATAATCGTAAAAGATTAAGATCATCCCCTCTCCCAATCAGATAACTTAGAAAAAAAAGATTTGTTTCTTGCTTTACAGAAGTTGATATTTCCTATTCCATAGCTGTAGACATAATTTTACAGAGGGTTTGACCCATTTTAATAACTCCTCTGGCGTGTATCTCAAGAACTTACTGGTATCCATACGTTCAGTGCAATTCTGAAGTACCACATGGGATCTCAGACATGACACAGCAAAACTCGATAATTTTGGTTGATTATGGTCATCCAAAAGTATGTTTGTACTGGAATTCTGTATAGATGTGTATAAAAATAGCTTACCTATGAGAAAAGGGGGGGGGGGGAGAGAGAAAGAAGGGAGGGAGGGTGAAAAATCAGGCAAAGGAAATTCAATACTTACATTTTCCTAACGCATCAAATTCTTCCTGTTTTTTACATAAATATTTTATTGTGCATTACAGCTCCAGTGAAGCAATCCCATTTATGTACGTGCTGGAAGAACAAGCTGAAGAAGTCTATCACTTTCCGTGAGATTCCTTAAATTTTTTCAAGTTGAGCAGATGCTTAAAATAAGCATACACTGGGTCAGTGCCTAACCACACTGCTCGGTATTTATTAGCAGTAGTGCATGGCTAATGTAATAGTTGCTTCCATTCTAAATTCTCTCTTCAGCTGTTCATAACTTCCAAAATCAAATTCCTTTTTGACCTTAAATTCCGAATACTTGGCCTCATGCAAAAAAGCTGATCTTTGTATACTTGTTTTTCTAAAATCCATCCCTCTGAATTCACACTACTTGGAGAAGACAGAAGTGATAACCATGAATTCTAGCTCAATTTTTTCATTCATATAACTAAGAATAGCCATGAAGTTTCAACAACGGTTGAAATTGCAAAATTCACCCTCTTGTTTTACAACGAGACTTCTGCAGGTGCACCATGACTCCCACTCACAGGTTCACTGAGCTCGACAAAAATTTGAGGAGGATCAAGGTTTCATCTGCATGATGTTTAGGGAAGGACTGAGCACCCACAGTCACTGCAAGGGGACAAGAGCCGTGGGGCATGCCCATGGGGGATCTCCAGGAGGGTGAGCAGGCCAGGGCCCGTCCCACCAACCCAGCAAGGGAGCAGGACAGGCGGGGGGACAGGCAGGGGCATCCCCCAGCCCTGCTGACAGACCCATTTGTGGTGACACAACAGGTCTGAGGCCAAGCCAGAAAGTCAATCTGCAAGTCAGGGTCTGGGTGAGAAGGGTCTGCAGCCAGGCAGGGCTGGGAGAGGGCTGGGGACTGGGTCACACACACACACAGTATCACAGTATGCTAGGGATTGGAAGGGACCTCAAAAGATCATCTAGTCCAATCCCCCTGTCGGAGCAGGAACACCTAGATGAGGTTGCACAGGAAGGCGTCCAGGAGAGTTTTGAATGTCTCCAGAGAAGGAGACTCCACAACCTCCCTGGGCAGCCTGTTCCAGTGCTCTGTCACCCTCACTGAGAAGAAGTTTCTTCTCAAATTTAAGTGGAACCTCTTGTGTTCCAGCTTGAATCCATTACCCCTTGTCCTATCATTGGTTGCTACTGAGAAGAGCCTGGCTCCATCCTCATGACATTCCCCCTTTATATATTTATAAACGCTAATAAGATCACCCCTCAGTCTCCTCTTCTCCAAACTAAAGAGACCCAGCTCCCTCAGTCTTTCCTCATAAGGGAGATGCTCCACTCCCTTAATCATCTTAGTTGCCCTACGCTGGACTCTCTCCAGCAGCTCTCTGTCCTTCTTGAACTGAGGGGCCCAGAACTGGACACAATATTCCAGATGCGGTCTCACCAGGTCACCTGTACTGTAGCTGGAGAAGGGACCTACAGCCCCGGGCTGAGCTGAAATGGGGTCCCCTGATGCAGCAACAAGCCACTTTAAGGCTTTTCATTCTGCTAAGAGCTCTTCACAAAACCAGGCAACTGGGCAACACTAAGTAAATGATTTATTGCCCAAACATTTGAAACTAAATTTTTTAACAGAATTAAACAGCTATACTCTATAGGGCAGTTGCTTTCTAAATACATGTCATGCCATCCTGGTTCCTACTGCTCTGGCAACGTAAGCGTACTATACAGCATGTATGAAAATGTATTTCTATGACATACCTTGCTATTCTGCCACATATAACAGGGCAGGACTGGAGAGTATGCAAATACTGAAAAGCTTCGGCTATTCCTATTAATATATTCAGACATGTTTGCTAGGGTAGAGAGAAACCAACACTATAAAAAAAAAGACATTAACTAAGTAAGTACTCTGTATAATACAAAAATTCCGCTTCAAAAAGCACAACAGCAGATGACAATCTTTAAAAAAGACCATATGATATTTGCTACCTTTCTGGTTTTGAATATAGACTGGATATTCACTGAAGGACTTGGATATACAGTCTACTCTACATTACTCCCACCTAAATGCTCCGGTTTGTTTTTCTTCATTAAATGCCACACAGTTGAGTTTTATCATCAAAATTAAGAAATAACCTTGTAGCATTTTCAGAGGGGCTGAAGTTCATATTACTCTTTTTCAGTACAAAATAATGACACTACTTCTGGACAAGTACAAATGTATTTGCAATACCCATACTCTCAACACCTTCTTTTCTTACCTTTACAAAAAAGAAATGCTTAAAACAGACAGTGAAACAAATGGGCGGTGTGAACACCAGTGGATAACGGAGAGTGGTTTACATTGAGTTGTACTGGAGGCTTTCAAAGCCCATTTAATCTTAGGAAAAATCTATTGCTATTGCAGATTTCCATTATTGGCAACAAGGGTTTCTCAACTAATGTTGACAGGGCAAATTCATTCTCAGTGCAGTTATAAAAGGACTGACAGAGACATGGGAGATTATGCGCCATCCCATGTCTTGAAAAGGTGCTGAAAATGCCGTTGTTCTGTACATGGCAAGATTAAAGAATTTTTTGCCTCTCTACCCCATGCTGCTCCTCTTACATCAGAGTAATTAGGATAAACGATCTCCCATTTGACCTTTTTCAATGCCTGTGGTGCATATAAGCATATAAGATAACACAGGTGCTACACTTAATCCCCAGTTCAGCAAAGCACTAAAATGTATATTTTGAGACCTGATTTAAAGTTATGTTTAAAAAGAAAAAATTCTTAATGGCACTGGTGAATTGGGGCCTTAACAGACTTTCACGGTCATTCCTCTAGGAAACCACGAGTTGATGCAATTTTGTGGAGAGCAGCACTTCTTCCATGCTTCACACCAGTAACACAGCTGGATTGCCCAGCACGGTCTGCCCCTGGACACTTCACACCCAGGTTTTGCTCCATGGGGGCCTTTGCTCTATCGCATGCGAGTGCTTCTCCTTTCTCCACATAACAGGTTTCCTCAGGACCATCATTTGGTGGCATCTACCGAGAACCAGCTTACATGGATATTGTCCAGGGTGGAAGTAATGGAACAGCCCTGGTGTCCCGTCACGTGGCAAGATGTACGCAGCACTGTGGAGCCTCACATGTAAACAGGAAACCCCAAACACAAATCTAGATCTAATTCTCAGACCAAAGGTACTTTCCAGCAAACATTTTTCTTCAGGAATACATTTTAATGTAGTCAACAACAGGATACCTGGTATAGTACAAGCAAATATTTTGATAAAGTCTAACACAAAATGGAATTCACACAACAGGTGTCTTTATGTACATCTACAAGTGTGCAGAGCTATGTCAGTATTTATTTGTAACTTAAAACTTCCACATTATTTTTTCTTAATATAAAGCAGAACAGCCCATGCTCTGAGAAATATCCATCTAGTTCAAGTAAGCTTGGATGAAGAAACCTAGGCATAAGGCAGATTTTGAATCCTTGATGGCTCAGTAGGAAGAAAAGGACCGGTATTTTATATGTGCCAGTGTGGTCTCAGGAAAATCACTTTCACAGAAAGTCATTAAATGAAGTAAACAGTCATCTTAGATAAATCTGTTATGAATTTGAATGTAAGATTGGCTGATGACAATACAGAGAAAATAAGACTATAAATGAAAGCTTAACATCAAATGTAATGGCTTTGAACTTCTTCTATAGCGTTCCAAGTGCAAATTGTTTTTTACCATAAATAAATGTTCGGTGGATAAAGCCTGCAAGATTTGCTGGCACAGATGCACGGCCAGAGCTATAAATATGTGGGAAAATCTAATAGTTCAAATTTACTCCAAAGGTCATCTGGAGTATAAATGTATTCTCAGAAAAATTATGCAGAAATTTTATCATTCTCTTCTTCACATGGGCTGAGATTGCAGGAAATAAGTAAGTCCTCACAAAATATAATGACAGGAAGAGAAAAATGCCTGTGCTGTGACTGAATCCAGTTTCTTCTAACAAATTATTATGTGTTCTGTGACATAAATTCCAACCATTAACCACTTCCATAGGCATGAAGCCAGAAGAGCAGTACTGTTAAGACCGGTTTCAGCTAACCCCTGGAATATTTTACTTTTGAAAAGGTTGCATTTTCTAGACAAAGGAGGTTTACATGCGGCTTGGCAAGAAGTTAATGTGAAAAGGAAAAGCTAAAACATAAAATCAACTCACAACTGCAAAGTTTCAGTTTCTGAATGAAAGAGTTTCCACTGTTTCTTCATATGTTTTGCATACATATTAGCCAGGAAACATATATAATCAACATGTGAGTTACAGTGCACAGATGTTCTGAAGACTTGTTAACGTGGGATGCAACTCCTCTATCATAAAGGGAAAATGCAAAGTCCTTTGCCTCGCTTACACCCGATACTCGCGTCACAGGGGAACGCGCAGTAAGTGGTGTGTTTGCCGGAACAAAAGGTAAGAATAAACATATGCCAGGAAAGATAGCAAAGACTTTTCCTTTTCCTTTGCTTGCAGACAGGCACAAGGTCCCAGGAGCATTCTTGTGTCGGGAGTGTTTCCAGGACGGCTGTAAGAGATCCAGTTCGCACTCTTGTCCATAATGAATGGGAATAAGTTACACTTCATGGGAGCATGTCTATGTTAATTAGTACCATTTCTTCTGCAGTTATATTTTAATTAAACAATCTTTAACAGAAATCAGACTGATAGCAAGTCCTCCCAAAAACAAGCACACAAAAAGCCTGTGCTAACAGATAACACCACGTAACAAAACCCAAGAAAATGATTACAGTATTTCCATATGTACATAAACTAAATAAAACCACGTGCAGATACTTCCTATCACCTCTGATGTCTCAATACCGCTAGCCAATGAGTTATTTGTAATATTATTTTCAGCAAAAGGCAAGTTAGTTTTCCCTTCTTCTTTTGTTCTGTTCTAAACATTTATCCTGGGGAGTGGAATTTCAAGGCATTTAGTTGACATTTTCCTCCTGTTAAAACCACCCAGCAGCCTTCAAAAACCCACACCAAAATAAACATAGATAAAATTAACACTTGCGAGACTCAGATTGCATCTGAGTCAGGTTACATCCTGCCTGGCCTGCTAGCGTGCGCTAGTAAATACTAACTCAAAGGGATGGCCACTACTCTCACCCAAAGGCTGCACATACACGCGGTGGAATATAAGGGCATATCTCTCCCGATTCCTCCTTCGTTATCTCAGCCCCCATCAGTACAGAGTAGGTTCAAAGTCCCCTTACTGATTTGTAGTTATTGCCAAAGACGCTCACCCCAAATTTCAGAAAACCTGTATTATTTAATATTGCACTGCTCATGATGTTTCTTTTCAGTCAGACCTGCGTGAAAACTATTATTATTTAAAGCATACTGAAATCAAACCTCAACATGACCAGGAAGTTTGAAAGAGTAGAGCTGAAACATGCACTGTTTTCAAGATGTTCAAGCTGTTCCTTAACATGCTTGGAATTATAAGCAAGGTCAGTCTCTAGGCTTCTGTACTCTTAAGCACCGGCAAACAAAGAAAACTAGAAAAAAATCACATTTCCTGAATGGGATTATGCAAAAAATGAATGTTTTGGACATCAAGGTGGAGTAACCATTATTAAAACATGCAACTATCAATATTAAACCAAAATTCAGCCTTATTTTAAAGTTGTTTCTTATTTATATTTGTATTTTTCACACACTCTGGACTACTTTGCCAGAATCCACTGTTAGATTCAGACCAACATTTCCATGTGAAACTTTTGACAATTGCACAGGTAACAGTCTTAGAGCTAGTATAGATCAAAACCACTGCCAGAAACAATGGAATATCTCATCAATATTTTCAGCACCAGATCATTCTTTGGAAGCCCTAGCTTATCCGCGTGCAACATACATTGCCTGAGAAAGTTAAGACTGTTTCAACTGAGAAGATAAAGAAATATTGGGCAAGATCTTAGCAAGGCAGCAATCTCATTTTCATACAGCAGCATTATTTTTAGCCTACACCTGCTTCAAAAAATTAACAGCAGATGTTTGTATCTCTATGTGTCTGCTTTGTGGACTTCAAAGAACTTTTCCTCTCCAACCAGCAACTTTTCACTGAAATTTTCTGTTGTATCTCTGATGTTTTTGAGTTGATATGGGGGTGCAAGGTTTTTTTCATACAAACTGAGCATTATTTATCAACCATTTATAGAATTAAAAGATCTTCATGGTTCTTTTCGCCTTTTTTTTTGTCACCGCTGTTACACTCTTTACAACTGCTGTGTCCGCAGAATTAAAACTAATAATCTAAAAGAGAGTGGTACAAGGATGCTGAAGCTGGTCGCTGGGACTATGAGGCAGAAAGAAAAGTGAGACTCTTTTGCAGGGGATTTTCCCTCTCTCCAGATACCGCAGTTCAGAGCAGCGATGCCGTGATTCAGAACCAGCACAGCCGGCAGGCACTGGGGACTCACCTCCTACACCTGTGCTGAAGGCAGGAACACAGCTGGGGACACGTGGGAAACTTCAAGCCTCTTTAATTTTCCTTCATTTTGGAGCTTTTCAATCTCTCCACTTCTTCAGTCTCTCCAAAGACCAAAACGAGGTTTACGACAAAAGCAAACAATGATAATGAAGCGGTAATGCATTTTCAGAAAGAAACAAATGCTAAGTAATAAAGCAATGTAAAGAAAATAGCATTATTGCTGTTCATTTCTTTATGTTGCCAGAGGCATGGTGGATGGTTTTCTGTCCTGTCTTTGGGTATGAATCCATGATATTTCACAAAGACTTATATTAGCCTATTTTTTCACCTGTGTCACAAGGGTGATGTTGCTGAGTTGGTAATGAACTTACCAGGAAAGCAAAATATTTTCTTTTTTTTGTGTCTATTTGAAATTTATGTAATTTTAAAAATATTAATTTAAAAACATTTTGAGTTTGAAAGCAATACATACTTCGTATGTACTGTGTACTTTCTCTATTGTCAGAAACCTGATTGGGGTTTTGTTAATCGAAAGCCTTTCACACAAAATACACTTCTGTCACAGAAAAACACAGTCCCAGTGTTAATTTTTACTAATTAAAGTAGAAGCTTTATCCTTTGTTAGTTCAGGATGGTGTTATCAGTGGGAGGGGACGTAGTGGTACATGTCTAGTGTAACCTAAGAGATGCAGCTACAGTTTCACAACCAAAATAAAACTGTGCAAAAGTTAGTCTGTATTTAGAAATACCATCAATGATACCATAAATGGTATCTACATATTGCTAAATTGTTGATGAATTAAAACATCTATAAAATTACAAAAACGCAGCAGTTTTATATTTGTTTTCTATTCTGTGTAGAAGTAACAAACTTCACAGACGCAGAATGACAGTGACCCTCTGAAAGAAAAATCTACATTTGTATTCTGAGAACTAGAAGGCACTTAACATGAGTTTTGTAATTTATTGCCATCATGGGAAGCATAAATTTCAGGAAAGCATGTGAGCTTCTCAAACTATATTCCCAGCATCAACCTATTTACAGAAAGAATTTCAATGAGAATTATAATTATATGTGGGGCTGACGAAAAGCATCATTTCCCACACCGGGGCTGATAGAAACTGTCAGCATATTTTAGTATTTTTTTACCTTAATGATGAGATTCAGGGATGCATGCTACACTAATTGTTTCCTAAAAGAAAAAGAGAAAGAAACCATTGAGTTCTATATATTTTTATCAGTGCACCATTAGAATTTTATAGCTTACCTTAGTGTACTAAATCCTCTGCAAAATTCAGCACAGCACAGCCAATTAAAAACATTAGTTAAAAAAACACATATGTTGCAAATTGGCCTCTGGAAAGGTCTTGTCTACAAGCAGCAGCTCATCATAACCAGGGCTACAACTGCCCCCCCCAAACAGAATGCGTATGTGCCTGAAGCTCTGCTCCGACACATCTCTCTGAAAAAAAGCTACAAAATATTTGGGGTCATTTATGCAGGTACTATATTTCTGTAGTGCCTAGCAGGCACAACAATCTTCCCTAATATTGCCTTCAAATGCCATTAAGACAAACTTAAATTAGATAATCAAAGCCCTCTACTTCCTGGAACGTAGGATGCAAAGAATGTTTAGGTAACATTTTCCAGTAATGCAAAATTTACTTTGTTTTTTTTGTATTGTAAAGACAAAAACATCATGAGGTCAGAAGCTTTTGTTCTCCTTAGCTCTTCAATAAAATCATATCCATTTGAAAATGTTCCAGATGCATATTTTAGATGGAGGAGGACTTGGGATTTCTTCCCTCAGAATAATGTCTGACAGGACCGACACCTTCACCTGCCTCCTAAGTGCTTCCCAAGTGTAACCACAGCAGTGCAACCTCTCAGCCACGTGCAAACGTCATAGGAACGTGATGAGAAAAGCAACACGATTTTTGGAGAATTCACTATCCAGACAACACCTAACTTCTATCATCCACTCCGCACAGGACATAGACGTGGACACAGCAATTTTCAAAGCATTTTGAGATTCCCTGTGCATTTCCATCACTGGGCAAAAATCCCAAGAAGCCCAACATGAAATACCAGCCACAACATGTATTTCTGAGACTGGCAAAGAAATGTTTGAACTGTTGGTACCACAGCATGGCTGAGAACCAGCTGGTCCTGCCATATACCTTGAGCCACACACTTTTACACTGGTACCTGGCGTGCACCAGAACTCCAGTCCCGCTGCACAGGAAAAGTTATTTTCTCTGATGCTGTCCCAAGCTTAAACACTACCGAAAGACTAATTTTTGGCTCTGAATATTGTTTTAACGTGATAGCCACAAAGGAAATAGTTGGGCCAAGTATTAACTAAACTGTGACTTTATAATTAGTTTTAGCGGCTGGAACACAGGCTGCCACCCCAAAAGGCAATGCCCTCTCCCTGCCACCAACTCCTGTCTGCCCATCGCCTTCCTCCTGCGGGCACAAACAGCAGCCTCCACGCAGATCAGCTCATACTGATTATGATCTACACATCAAGTTACTCAGTACGGTGTTATACCAAAATACGGTTGCCTGTCAAAATTTATCTTTGGAAATGTCCGCTCTTGAAGTTCTTCAGGAAGAGCTGCTGCGTTTCCCATCCACATTCCTTCTAGCCTAGGCCACCATTCAGTTGGAAACAAATCAGTGTGTAAAAATCAAACAAGCAAACCAGTTTAGGAAAGAGCAAAGTCATATACGAGTCCCAAGTCCATGCAAACTCTGCTAAAATTACGACTTTATGTTAGCGATCAAAGGCTTTTTTAAGTGGAACTGTAAATCCCACCTTTCCAGGATGAACTTCTGGCTCGAGCAATCTCAAATACAGCCCTATTCCACACCCTTAAAAAAGTAAACAGGTCTTCATAATAATCTGCGTAGGCATGTGTATTGCAAAGCACTTCAGAAAAACAGCAGTTTAACTATAAGGCAGTCCCAGACCTACCAACGGAGGTACAATCCCCCTGCTCTAACACAAGGAGAGCACGTGGTAGGCAAGGAAGCCCTCTACACAGAAACTCTCCTCCAGCCTGGGAAATTCAGAGTCTGCCATGGCAGCCCCGGGGAGTTAAAAGTCCACACTGTGTGATTTGTTTGCGGAGAGCCTGCTGGTATTTAAGGAACGAACCCAGAGGCATGGTAGAGTTTGACTTTTTGGGAAGATATTAAATATTTTTGTAAAAGGTTGTTTTGTTGTTGTTTTTCTGTGAGGTTTTGGTTTTTTTTTTGTTTCTTTGTTTATTTGCCAGAGGAGCTTATGCTTGGTTTGTGGCCTTTTTTGGCATTTTGGCATGGAATGATTTGCATCACAGCCATGTAAAATCAGACATTTCAGTCCTGCTATATACTAGAGCCCAGGAATCTTGAGACCTACATCCAGTGCTTAGAAAATATCTTGGAAGTGATGCTTTGGAAGCCAGCTGATAGATCACTCTCTCCGTGTTACAGAGAGGATTAAGCAGAATTCTGCATTGATTTTCAGTTAAAGTTGTAGCAGCTAAAACACGGCTGCTAACTTTAGTGCTTTAAAGTGCACAACAGTTGTGAACAATTATTTCTTTTGGCCAGGAATCAAAAAAGCACCATTAAAAGGGTTCACTTGCAATTACAATTATTTTGTTGGCAGGTATTAATGAATGTGTTTAATATTTTAGCAGAGATACTAAATTTCTAATTAGATTAGATGTCTAACACTAAGTATTTGATTTAATGAATCAATCAGCCTAATGGCTGACTCACTAAGATATTGAGACAACCATCTTCTAAAATAATTTTAAAATCTATTTTTCTCAGGCAAGGATCTCTAAAAACGAAAGGCAGTATTGGATAACTGGATTAGGATGCAATACAATGCAGATGTGCTCCAAATGATGCATGCTTACAGAATGGTCAGTAAGATCTCACACAGGTGACAGCAGGCCAAATTTAGGGATTTACAGTAGAAATTTACCTGGATTGCTGAATTTCCTAGCATAACTACCATGACTATATCATTCTGGCCGCTCTTCTGCATGTTCAGCATCAACCGTTTCTGAAAGAGGCTTAAAATCAAACACTGCTGTCAAAAATATCTTCCCTTAAATTAAATAAGTGTGCTTGACCTACCAATTTGATATGGTTGTGCTTTTCTGAAAAGCAAAAGACATAAAGTGTATGTCTCAACATGGACTTGCCCCTTCCCCTTGTTTACGTAACTTAGATGCCTCGTTTTTAGGAGGGAGAGAGCTCAAGCACAGCTGGTGTCTTAGCAGAGGACCTCTTTGCAAGACCAAGACAGGACCTATATGCTACATCCCACTCAACCAGCAGATGTCCTAAAGTTGGCTGTTACTAACCACAGCGTGGACATTTTAATCCCAAGTGGTAGTGCGCTGACTGCCACCACAGAGATTACAGATCTGTTGAGTATAAATCCACTCTCTAGCCTGCTCGCCTCTTAGCAGGGACATCCTTCTGGCGAAGGCAGCACTGTGGATTTTTTACTGAACTGGACGACACATGTTTTGTAGAGATGATGCCACTAATAGCAGTTCTTGTAGGCAAAGCCTGCAGAGTTGGACATGGAGTGAAATACATAATTCATTCTTTTTAAATAAACAGGGGCTGCTGAGCTGCTTTGTTGCTGCAGGAGAAGTGATGCTTCTGCTTTTAAGTCACAGCATTAACACTTGGCGTTGATACATCTCAATCCTAAAAGCACTGGAAAAATCTCACCCTAACTCCACTTCTAAAAAAAAAATGAGCAGTTTTTCGCAGGAGGCAGGGTTTGTCCAAACAACATCTTCAAAAGGACAAATGGGGACAATGTAGACAAGAGTGCTGAAAATATGCTGGATTCAACAATGATTGTCCAGCCCATAATTTCTACAAAGGTGCCACACACGAATGAATAATATTTCTCAGGCACATCATTCAAAAGCAAGTTCTAAAAGGAACATTTAGCTAAAAATTAGTGATTATCCGAACCTCTGGCTGACTAGTAAACCGCTGTTCTTTCTGCTACTATCTGATTACAGAAGACTCACTAATGTTCTTAAAAATGGTATTTAAATATTAATTAACACTAGGAAACACTCAGGTGAGAGACCTGTCTTCAACCCTTTCTCCTTTGTGGGACCAAGCACGGTATTTAGGGATCTGCAGTATTCTTTTCTGACTGCTGTTCCAGAAAGGCACCTTGAAGCAACATGGAAGTACTTTGCTCTGTCTGGAGCCATGAGCTTTGTTTCTACCTCATGCGAAATGAGCAGTAACTATATATCCGACACACGTATCCTGAGACTTAACGCCAGTCTGCTTCATGCAACTAAATAATTAACTTTGTGAATAAGCAAAGGATTTGCCACTGACCCAATTCCAAAAGAGCCTGCATGAGGCTGCCAACAGTCTTGTTCCATCGGCACCAGAACAAACCTCTCACACCTCTTTTTTCCATATATGGAGGGTGCTATTGCTTAAGCATTGGCATCCAGTGCCTTTTAGGATGCTCCAGGGTACCCAAGGCACCTGCATGGCTTTGCAGGTATAACAGAGGATTTACAGAAACTCAGTGCCCTTCTGGACGAGCCAATGGAATTGAGATTGATACCCTGAGGGCCATGAAATGGCACCAGACACTTATGTTTAGGCATCTGAATGCCACCCCTATTTCCATAATAGTAATATTTTCTTAGGCTCTTAGTACATATGTGGATAGCTATTTATAGACACCTAAATACAGTGGTCTTCATCTGGAGCTGAAACCTGCTCTTCAGTCCCTGCAGAGCAGACCCCACCAACAGCTGCAAAGCCATTTGAAATGCAGGATTTTTTTTTTCCTTTAACAGCATACAGACTATTACTGTTGTTACACGCGGGAGTTCTTATCAGGATCCGATTGCACTAGACTCTCAAACAGAAATAAGCAAGTCTGACCTCAACTTTTCAAAATGCAAGGGAAAAAAAAAGGTTCAGAATTAAAAGCGTTCATGACAAAATGAGCTCAAAGGTTTAGATAAACTAATTTACATGAGTACACCCAGGTTTTAGATGACAGAATGACTAGCCATGACAGGTGATGTAGGCTGTCCGGTGAAGAGAGTTAAAGCACGTTGGAATTTGTATAGAAAGAGTAGTTAAGTGTTTTATAAACAGACTCTATATGGCACTCCCAAAATTCAAGTAGCTCTTACTGCTAAATTGAAACTGAACAAAATAATATCAAACTCAAACCTTGGTATGTTTTGATGTTTAATTCAGAGAAACAAATTCAAGAATGCTTCCCCTTCTATTTCACGAGGCAGTGCAGCTATTAAATTGGTTTAGTTTGTAACATTACCTCCATGCAAAAAGAAAAAAAAAAAAAAAAAGAAAAAAAAACCTTCTTCCATAAAAAAGGGAAAATTACCTATAACTGGGCTGTCAGTGTAGCACTCTATATTTCCCCAAGATTCAGGCTTACACATGGAATAAAATGGTAATGCTTTTTTTTTTTTTTCAACTCCAGCAGTTACTAAAATAACAAAGGTGGGATTATAAGCAAAGACAGCTTTCAGCTTGATCCTGACCTTAAAATAGAAAATACCTCAGCTTGTCAAAATAAGATTGCACCCTTGAAAGATATGAGACTTGCATAAATGGACAAACACCTTGGGAGAAGACTTTTAATGCTAGGATTAATTTATTAACTACCGCACTACTCTATTAACTGCCGAGATATATTGACCCTGAAGTCCTGTTTTCGAAAGGAAAAATACCCACCCCGACCCCATTCAAAATGTCTCACCAAATCGCATCAGGCAAACCGACATGTTTGTTCAAGAGCTGTTCACAAACCTTAAAATAAAGGTCCAGGCAGTGCAGGCAGTTAACTTCCACATCGTGCTCCCTGGCAGGTAAGCTCCTACCCCCCACATTGATGGACTAGTGCCACCAGACAGCTCAGTCCCCAGCCACAACCCATTTCTTATTGCATCTCAGACCTCCAGTGAGTCCAAGACCCAAAACTAACCTGCCATGTCTTATCAACAATGCACAGGGAAAAAAAAAAAAAAAAAAAAAGGAGATGATCAAGTTATAATATGGTGAGGTATAATGAAAAAATATATAATGCAGATGGGATTTAATAGGAAAAGGAATATACATATCATTAGGCAAAGATGAGGGCTCTAGAAAACTGAAGGACCATCGAGAGAAGTTTTTCATCCCGGAATAATGAAAGGTCGGCTTGGTGACCTGCTTGCTAAAGAGTAGAGCCTTTCTCATGAAACTGTAAGTACTAAAGAAGATAAACTCTCTTCCCTTGATCAGTGGATTTGGAAATTCACCATCAGGGATTTTAGAGCAACAGATGGCACATCTGTCCATGAATTTCTTTGTTATTTTCCTGCCCTGTAAGAACATCATGCCAGTTTTGCAGCTACGTACTGTACATTTTGAAATACAATTTGGAAGAACTTTGCAATTATGCAATTGTCTCCACTTCTCATGGAGAACTTCATGTTTTGAGCGTGAGGATAACTTCACAGTAACTCACATTTCTTCAAATTAAGATTCCTCAGGGCCACACAATAAAATGATCCCTCTAACTTAACTAGCCACTTACTTTGAAATTAAGGGAACAAAATTCACCTGCGGATAAATGAATGGTTAACGGCCACGCGGATGCACCCATACAATCAAACTTCTCTCCTGTTTTCCCACATTGCTTCACACCTGAACTGCGTGTGCCGCGCTGCTCCGAACACAAATTGCCTGGATGTTACCTCCTTGTTGAAAGACTGGCAGGCAGCCACAGGGCCCCATGTGCAACTACGTACTCCTGGACCCACACACCCTGCACTCCAGCAGTATCTCAGCAGCCGTGCCTCATGCATTTGACGGAGCCATGCAAAGGTCACGGGCTTCGCAATCTGGGAAGAGGAGACCGGTTAGTCCTGCCTCAACAACAGCCATGATGATGTGAAGATACACAGATGTATATCAAAGCGATGCTGAGAGGGGTCACCCTGGGAACACTGTGCAAAGCTGCAGCAAACGAAGGGGGCTCTGGCACAACTATTTAAAACCAAACCTTTGGAAAGAAGCAGAATCCTGGCAACACTCCAAGTACCTTTTCCAAGTACCTCTGAGCGCCAGATGGACTTTTTCCAGCAAAGCCACCGATTATGTATAACGCAGACAAAAGGCACAGAGGAGTCCATGGTCCTTAACCAGGGGCTCTAGTGAGAGCGAGCTTCCTTTCCCCATACCGGAGTCCAAACCAGGACCTGGAGAACAGAAAGCTCTTTCACCCCTGCAGGCACGCACGCAGAGTGGAAGCGTCTAGCCAGTCCTAAGCAAGTCACTGTGGGACTGCAGCGGTTTCAAATAAAAATAGTGTAATGGAGGTATGTTTATGGAAACATCAAATACAGAAAAGAAAGGCAATGTAAAACATACTTTGCTTTTTATAAGGCATATTTAGCATTTTACAAGGTATACTTTCCCAAGTGAGGAATGGAAAATTGCACAGACACTGAAAGCAGTCAGGCAGGCTGTGTTATTAAACCTTGGTTCAGTACAGTCACTCCGAAGCACTGCTCACTGCACAGTGCATTCTGTGTGCGCCTGCAAGTAACAGAGAAAGATCTTAAGACAAGAATGATGCTCTCTGTTGGCATGAAAATCACAGGCTTTATCAGTATTGCAGATGTAAATAATTTTTCCATTCTGCCACAACCCTGGCAAATTGTGCTCATGAGTAGTGCCACCGAATCATTTGCTGCTTTGTCTCCTGCCTTTCTGAATAAGCCCATTACTGCTTCTTGGTGGCTTACATCAGACTGACTACTTCCACGCAGGAGGTGGGTGTGTGAAAGTGCAAAGGTGCACAGGCCTGTTTCCTGCAATCTCCTATCTCCCAGCCTGTGCCTAAAGCCCAGGCTAACTGTTCCACAGCTTTATCCTGATTACTTTTTAAAAGTTCTCAACTTTTTCATCCTGAATCTTCCTTACTACAGTTTAAGCCACACTACCTCTTGTATGACACTTTCTCCGCAGCTGAAGAACTGCAACAGTCTTTTATAAAGTATTTGAAGACTACTGTTATGTCTCTCCTTCAGACTTCTGTAGGCTCAACCTATTTGCAGGAGTCAGCTCTGTGGCAATGCTCTGAAATTTTCTCTTTCTCACACAAAAGTGAGGCCTTCTCTAAGAGGTGTTTCAGAGAAAACTGCATTGCACGTATTAGGAGAAGGCAACACCAGATGCTTGTCCAGAACTCTAAATGCTTCTTCTGGGAGAACATCAGTGTTGCACTTCTGCAGAGGCATGCGCAAGAAAGCAGACAGCATAATTATTTCAAAACAGTTACTATTCAGCAATGCAAACCATGCATAAATATTCAAATTCAGGATTAAAGCTGAAAGATCCTGCTCTGCAGCAACTAAAAATGCAAAATGACATTAGGAAAGCCATAAATACTTCCCAGAATATAAAGTCATGTTCATAACTTGTGTATCTGCAACTGAAATGTAATATCTTAAGTCAACCCAGTAGAAGAACTTTGCTCAAAATTATTTCATCACAGAATCATATAATTTATTTACTTCTCCCTCGAGAATCTGAATACAGCAGAGGCCACTATTTTCCAATTTTAAAAGCACTTTTAGTCTAATCTATTACATAAATTTCTAAAATGTCTATCACTTCAGTTTCCCGGCCTGCTTTCCATAATATTCACAAGTTAAAGAATAACATATTGCGCTGCCCATCCCACGTCCTAAAATCTTAGCTTTTGTGGATTCCTAAATGTGAGCTATTATCTTGGGTAACTTTTGAGGGGCAATTCCACAAGTACAAAGTTTCACTGTACAAAGTGCTACGTGATGCCTGAGAAATGCTGAGCATCTTTGTGTTCTGTTGAATTAAACTGAGTACACTTTGAAGGACAGGACACAAACTTAGGAGAAAGCCTGAATAAAATTCTACTTTGCATTAAAGGTTTATAGAAGTGAAACTTGTCTCTAGTGGGATATGCATTGATAGCGAGCACCAGCACCCAAAGTCTCTTTTATCATAGAATCATGGAATAGTTTGGGTTGGAAGGGACCTTTAAAGGTCATCTTGTCCAATTCCCCCTGCAATGAGCCAGGACATCTTCAACTATATCAGGCTGCTTAGAGCCCTGTCACCTGACACTGAATGTTTCCAGGGATGGGGCATCTACCGCCTCTCTGGGCAACCTGTTCCGTGTCTCACCACCCTCATTGTAAAACTTTTTTCCTTCTACCTAGTCTAAATCTACCCTTTTAGTTTAAAGCCATTACTCCTTGTCCTAGCACAGCAAGCCCTGCTAAATAGTCCCTCCCCATCTCTCCTGTAGTCCCCTTTCAAGTACTGAAAGGCCGCAATAAGGTCTCCCCAGAGCCTTCTCTTCTCCAGGCTGAACAATCCCAACTCCCTCAGTTCGTCCTTAGAAGAGAGGTGCTCCATCCTCCATTATCAGTTATTGTTCAACACAGGTAAGCATTTGTAGCTATGGACATCCCCAGCTTGCTGGAGAACTCTTTCCACGTAGCAGCTGGAGGTGAATCAAAGATGAACAGCAGTAAAAGAGCTGACTTTTCAGTCACTGGAACTTCCTCTCCAGACCTAAAATAGATGCAGGAAATGGTGTTTAAAATAAACACAAACACAACGCCTCCTCAGGCCATCGTGACTCCCGTGCGGGGCAGGCCTGGGTGGCGAAGTGCCCGTGCGCTGAAGCGATCCCACAATCATAGAATGGTTCGGGTTGGACCTTCACAGGAAACCCACTCCTACTCCACTCAGGCAAATCCCGCATGTAAAAGTTAAGGCCGCGGGTGTCCCTTTCTTCCCGAGGGCTCTCCCCGCTGCCCGCCGAGCCCCACAGCCCCACCGGCTGCCCGTGGCAGCCGCTAGGCCGCAGCCGTTGGCACCGCCACCCGCCGCCGCCCTCCTCAGCCCTACTTCCCCTCCGCTGCACCCTCTGCCCACCCTGCAGGGGCAGCTGGGGAAGCCGGGCGAGTCCGGCCCGGCCGGTTGCGGCCCGCTGCCGCGCAGAGGCCCCTCCACCGCCGCCCCCACAGCGCCCCCTGGGAAGGAGGGCAGCCGCCATCGACTAGCTCGGCCGCTCGACGTAGGGCCCTGCTCGGCGGTGCGGAGCTCGACTGTCTCTCCCGGAAGCGGGGCGGTTGTCGCCGTTGCTGGGGGAGGCGGCGGCGGCGGCGATGGCGGCGGCGGCGGAGCAGCTTTACCCGCGGAGCTCCATCGAAGATGACTTCAACTATGGCACTAACGTGGCCTCGGCCAGCGTGCACATCCGCATGGGTAGGGACTGGGGGTGTGTAAGGCCGCCACACGCCCCTTCCCCCGAGTCCCTCTCTCAGGCCTCCCCCAGCCCTTGCGGAGAGGCCCCGGCTGCCTCCCCTTGCTGGGCCGGCAAAGGGGCGGGGGCGGGCACGGGCACGGGGGGTGTCGTATCGTAGTGCTCCCAACGAGTTCCTCTCTGTTAACCCCATCGCCTGTGGGGTTTAGCGCAATATTTTAACTTTCTGGGTGAAGGCTGAGAGTGGGGAGCCGGGGCGTTGCTTGGTCCAGGTTAAGCGTTGAGGGCGAGAGAAAGGTCGGTGGCCGGCGAAAGACTGGATTTTATCATTTCAGTGTACAGGGGGCAGGTCAATTTATCAGAGGAACTAAATCCATATAAATTATTACAAATCCACACTTGATTTTCCCTGGAGTGATGCATTTTGAAGCTCAAACATGATACATAAGACGTATAAAAGCTAAAATTGGTGCCCATAATTACACTACTTTAACCAAGAAGCTGAAGGATTTTAATTTCTTCTGCGAGGTTGTAAAATATTGTTTCTTCCACTTAAGCGTTTTCATGCTGTAAGGTCACAGTAGTGGCCATGAAATAATGCTTTACTGTTAACATGCAGATCTCAAATGCATTGAATACTCGCGTAGAAAGTGTCTAATCAGTAATCCTTGCTGAAATAGTTATGATGTTATTGGATACATCCTGGAATAAAAACAGCTGTGTGCTGTGAATTTGTTGTTAAATATTTCTGAGAAACAAGAGATCTCTTTCTATAAAAATACAGTTTTATCATGTTTGGAAAATAAAGGATGCCATAGGAAATATGAAAGAGGTATTACCGTTAGCAAAATTGCTGATGCATTTGATAATGTGGGAAGAAGGCTATGCTAGCTAGCAGACTGCTTCTGTTCAGTTTATTACAACAAAGTAGGCCCCAGTCCCTCATGGCTTACAAGTATATTTAACTTTATCTGCTGCAAGCAGGTAATTCAGCTTGTCGTAGTATGTGCTCTTAAACTTGTTTAGGCTATGCTATTAAGGATTGGGTTGATTCTTCCTGTAAGCTTATTCTTCCTTTCAGAGCATTTTGCCTAATGAACTTGGTCTCCTTCCATTCAGAACAGAGAACATCTGTATGAGATGTCCTGAATCACTCTTCACACCATAGCAGGGAGGTTGGAACTAGGTGATCTTTAAGGTCCCTTCCAACTCTAAGCAATCTATGATTCTATGATTAATTCTGAGATTTTAAAAATTTTTTCTAGCAGTCTGTATCTGTAGATACTAGTTCAGTACAATGCAAGTCGTAAATGATGATAAATGATATTTAACATGGCAGAAGGTCAATCAAATAGATATTACTGTAAAAGTTTTTCCTTTTTTAACTTTTATGGCTGTTTGTGTCTTCCACAGAACTTCCAAGTTAATCTTTTTTCATTTAGGTCCATTAGATGTATAATGTGATGGAGAAGGTATACTGTTAGAAATTTCTTAGTGAGATTAGGTCTATGTAGTTTTTAAAAAGTAATGACGTCTAGGAGTAAGTGTAATTTTGCTGGAATACGGTATTAGTTTTTTAAGGAAAAATGGCTTCTTCCCACTTTGTTCTGTACTTTTTCACTGAATAAAGACTTTCTAGTGGTTCTATATCAAATAGAAAACTTGTATCTGCTGTACTGTTGAACTTTGTAACTCAAAGGTGATTGTATTTTTATTTTTCTTATTCTAGCTTTTCTACGGAAAGTCTACAGCATTCTTTCCATTCAAGTTCTTTTGACCACAGTCACATCAGCAATTTTTCTGTACTCTACTGGAGTACAAGCGTTTGTTCATGAAAGGTAAATGCTAAAATGAAATGGGCTGTTTGTTGTGTGTTAAGTATAGTTTATGTAGTATTTTGTTCTGGAACACTTCAGTATTCCTAATAATTTTTAAACCTTTTGTTTTGATTTTGTAATAGAAATTTTGTAACCTGATTAGGAAATAACTTTTCTTTTCCTTGGTTTGTTATTAAAATTTACTTTTATTATTATTATTAAAGTTTATCTTAATCAATACTTTATTAATAGAGCTTATTTTAATATTTACGCTATGAAAACCTATACATCAGTTGCAGAACATCTCAGTCATTGACATTTCTTGTTTTACGGTCTAAGTATCTGCTTTTGAGAATCTGTTTGGAGTGCTGTTGTTTATAGGTACCTGTTCCAAAAAGCTGAACCATGTCTTACTCCTCTCCCTCCCTCCCTGATCCCTCCCCCATCTTCTTTTGTTTGTTTTTTTTTTTTCCTGAAAACTAGTCTGCTAAAATTCCTGTGGGCTTGCTTCTTTTTGCCTCTCAGATTTCCATGAGAAAAAGACAAGTCTCAAAACCCAAAGTTGTGAACAGGCAGGGGAAAAGAACAGCTGGGGAAGGGAGCAGAGTGCTGAGCCCAGTGTCTGGTTTCCCCCAAGTGCACTTGCAGACTTCGCTTTTACTTTCACTTCATGGCCCTCATAAAAAAGGAGCATTAAGCACTATATGAAAGTGTCTGTATAAGATACAGTGTATACATTGTAAAACGACAGTTTTATACTTAAATCCAATAATTTAAAATCATCCTCACTTAAAACTGCTGTTGTTTTGTGTTTGATTTTGGTCTAGTTTTTGCTTGGAGGGCTGATTGGATGATTTAATTATAGTCATATTTACTGATCAGTACTGGTTTTCTTTGGTACAGTTATTGCCCATGTTTGTTGCATTCAGGTGCTTGTAAAAAACAGCTACCTGAATGTGGAGTTCTTAATAGGCAAAATATTACATATACTTTAATAGCGTTACTGTAGTACTGATGGATTTTCCTCTTCATACGGGTTCATCTCCAGGTGATGGATTCCTGGTCAATCTTTAGCTTTAGTATGAAAAAACTATTTTTACTTGTGATTGTACTATTTTTAACTGATTATCTCTGGTAGTATGTTTTAGAGGAGTTTTATTGAAAAACTTGCTTTACATTTACTTTGGAGCAGTATCTTCATCTAGGTGATCACTTAAAAACTTTGTTTGATAAAACTGTTTTTTAGTCTTCCAGGTATTTTAATTTTTGATGACTTTTTTGTATGGAACTTTACAGGCCTGCCTTGCTTTTGATATCTGGGTTTGGATCTTTGGCTATAATTGTGGCACTGACCCTCTACAGACACCAGCATCCCGTTAATTTATACCTGCTTTTTGGATTTGTAAGTATTTATATAAATTCGATTTTAATAATCCCTAGAATATCTTTCGTTGTGATGAACTCCTTGAAGCAAACTAGTGGTGGCTAATTTGTTTTTCTTGTATTCCTTGAAAGATAACCTAAGTACTTACAAAGTTCTGAGTTATTTTTTGGAAGTTCTATCCACAGGTTGTTCCTAGATAGCTTCCACTTCAGGTTTCTTTCAGCATCTTTTTAGGAAGAGTGTTAGAACTTTGAATTAGGTTGTGCAAACTTTTTTTTTTGTGTGTGTGTGTATGTGTGTGTGTATAAATATATCCATCTCTCTGCTGTCATTGTTCTGTTGATGTATGTGATTTACTGGTCAGTAGGAAAGAAGGAGGCATTTCTCTTAGCTTATTTGTTTAATGGACAGCCTTCAGCAAAGACCCAAATGCAACCAGCCATCGGTGTTTATTTCATTAATTGTTTTCTTTCTGATGCTAAATTCTGAGCATGTTTCCAACACAGGCAGGTCGATCAGAGCTGTCCTCAAATTTCAGTCTCCTGCCTTATGTGGCAAATTTGTAGTTATGGGCTAACTGTTGCTCTTGGATATTTTGGATTATGTATCAAAGCAGTCTTCTGAAAAGTAGTCACAGTAGGAATTTGATGCTTTAGGAGTTGCCTAAACTGTATTTGTGATACAATGGGAAGACAGTTTTGCTGTGTAAGTAAATAGACTGTTTAAATTGTAATGCAGTTGTGTGCTTCCTGACTTTGGAACTGTTGCAGGAGAGTGAAATGTTTAAAAACTTTCAGCAAGTGCAGCTGTAACAAGGAGTGATGTAATAGTTTGGCCAAATGTGGTGTGGGAGTTTGTGGTAAGACAGTTTAAGTATTACATTGCGTAGGAATAGAAGGGTTCAAATCTGTGTGTGATAAATTGGTTTAAACAAAATACGTGTTAAATGTTCTGTTATTTCTGACCTCTTGGTTCATGTCATAGATACTTATCTCATCTTTTGTTGTAATGAAACTTAATTTCACATTATCTTTTAGAAAAAATCAGGGCCCATACTAGCTTTTCAGCCCAGACATCAATAATATATTTGATTTTAAGTTAGCTGTTTCATAACAAGGATGAGTGGGAAAAGGAAATTGGTGCAGATGCTTAGCTGTCTAATGAGATATTAAGAATGTTGGATGAAAGTATTTCAAATATTGAAAAGTATGCAAAAAGCTGAAGACAGTTCATTTCTAGTAGCAGCTCAAAGCAATTTTAGAGCCTGTTGAATAGTTTGTAAGTAGTGTGATAAGGATGCTGTGTGCTTTGAGGAGAAAACCTAAACGGCATTTTTCTCTCTTATTTATTTTCAGTCTATATTGTATTATTTTTATGTAACAAACAACTTCCATCACAGTAAGGCCATATGATTGCCATTTTCATGTTGAAATTAGAAGGTTTTACATACAAAGATTCAAAAAGAGAGCTAATGTAATGCATGCTGGAATTATGTAGCAGAATGGGGCTCATCACATGTGAAGTCTCTGTGTGTTTTGTGTGGGTTTTTCTGTCCTTGTAATTTATTTTTTTTACTTTTTATAGACCCTACTGGAAGCACTGACAGTTGCCATTACAGGTAAATTGTCTGATTCCTTAAAGAAATTGGAAAAGTAATCCAATATGTTGTACCAATTGCTATCTGAGATTCCTAGATGTGACTAAAGTGATAGTAAATCCCATGTGCGAAAATTTTAATGACAGTGATATGAGTTTAGCAAAAAAACAGGTAATCGAGGGAGAAAACTGGATTCTGATCCAGAACTGAAACTGTGTAAACCTGAAGTGAGAAATGAGTTGTGCCATCTGTTCTTTCAGTAGAGCTGGCAGTATTCTTTTCTACACGGCAACTCTCAGCAGAACTGACCTGCAAATGAAATAACTTTATCTTCCCTCTCAGTTTCCTCCAAGGGAATTACTTTGGGTTCAGAGAGTTCTGTACTTTCTTGTCAGGATTTAGATGGGGCGGTGGGCAGACAAGTCATGGCATCGCCTTGCACTATAGCTTCCAGCATAAGCTGAAACCTCTTCATTATGGTTTATGATCTGCAAAAAAAAAAAAAAAAGTCCTTTGGAGAAAGAAAAGAGGAAGGAGGGAAGAAAAAGGGTCCACTCATTTCTCTTATCTTTCCCTTCCTACCCCCTAATCAAAACTTTTAAGAACCTTTATAGAGGACTGATTGTCTTGTGATTTTTTTTTTCTTGTTTCAGTATCCTGAAAAATTCAGATAGCTTTTTCCTTAAGATCTCACATATCTAGGCTTAAAAGTACTTATTATTTTTTTATTTTTATTGTGAGGAGGGAAGATCTGTTATCTCCATTTAAGAAGCTACAGCTATACTATAACTGTCAAACTTAGCTAGTGCAAGGGTCCTTGAGTCCTATGATATTGATTTTGAAGTGCAAAGACAAGTTCAGGCATAATTTATTTCTTTTGTTCACAGTTAAGATTTGTTTTATCCTATCTGTGAAAGTTTAAACTTCTGTTTCCTCAAAAGATAACTTAGCAGATCCGTAGCGTAGTGTTTTTTAAATGACAGTTTACTACTTCTGTTTATAGTGAGTTTCTATGATGTGTCCATCGTCTTGCAAGCCTTTATTCTTACTACTGCTGTATTTCTTGGACTGACCGCGTATACCTTGCAGTCAAAGAGAGACTTCAGCAAATTTGGAGCAGGGTATGTTACCATATTGATGATTTTTTTTTTTTTTGTTAAGCTAGTTTTTCCTTTTTTAAAGCAAGCTTTGCAGATGATATGATAATGAATACAGGTCAATAGAACCTCCTTCAAGGGGATGGTAAGGGTGTTATTTGTCTTAAATTAATAATTTTCTGCAGTTCTGCTTTCTTGGTAAGAAATTCTTTTCTGTGATAATGATTCTTAAAACCATAGTATTACGCTAGAAAACTAGTTTACCTGCATTTTTCACTGAGACAGAAGGCAGCTGCTTCAAATATTTTTAAAAAAGTAAAGTCAGGACATAACTTTTGACAACTTTATAAAACCAAGTTTTACTGCTGATACCAATGAACACTTGGCATCTAAGAATTATGGACATTTGCTTACCAAATATATTGTGAAGAGGTTTTATAGGAAGGGAAGAGATTCTAAGTAAAATTTAAAAGAAAAGATACTATTGCTCACAGTTTAGTTTTTTTTTTTTCAGCCTCTTCGCTTGTTTGTGGATTCTCATCTTCTCGGGTTTCTTGAGGGTAAGATACCTTATGTTCAAGATTAAAAAATATTCTTTAACATAAATCTTTTGCTAACTTCCAGTGTAACAAAAAGGTTTTGGACAGTCCAGTATAGCTTAATGAAAGAAAATTCCCAGTCAGAACCATTACTGTTGTAGATCATGCTGGTGATCTTTAACCATTCATTTCCAATTCAAATTTTCGTTGGATGCTGTTACTGCAAATGTGAAAGTAGTATTTTTGTTGATTGACAAAATTTGTCAGTTGAGATCCACTACTTGATTGAGAGAATGGGAAGGAGATTTGGGGTTTAATTATATTTTGGTTTTCTAACTTTTCTGCTGTTAATATTCTGGAGACCAGAGCTTCCTCTCTCTAAAGTGGAGGCAGTTTTATGCAGTTAAAGAGACTGTGTGACTGAGAGCTACATGAAATAAGAACATTGAAATGTCATCCTAATATTGTATTTGTGTGTACATAACAGTAAAAAGACAGTGTGTATCCTTGTTTTAGGTGTGGCGTATCATTATGCAAGGATTTTAATATTATAAAGAAAATGAAAATTACCATTTTTTTTTTCATTTGCCTCCAGCTGTTTTTCTACAGCGAGACAATAGAGTTGGTGTTTGCTGCTGCTGGAGCTCTTCTGTTCTGTGGATTTATTATTTATGACACTCATTTGCTGATGCACAAATTATCCCCTGAAGAGTACATACTGGCTGCAATCAATCTCTACTTGGACATCATCAATCTGTTCTTACACCTGCTGCGTTTACTGGAGGCATTTAATAAAAAATAGTCAAACGTGGCATGGTTTGACTATAGCGTATATAAAGTTAAGTACCTAAATATCATTTGGGTGATCTACAAACTGTGTAGTTCTGTCTTCTAGAGACTGAATCTTTATTACTATTTCATTCCATGAATATTGATCCCTCCTTAGGAAAAAAAAAAGGCTTTTTATGTAGCTAAATTTCTACCCTAGAATATACATGTTATGTAGTTAACATGCTGTTGTTATTTCAGTCACTTTTTTAATCACTTAATTTGCACTTGACATAATTCACGATTAAAACATTTGCCAACTTCTGGTTGCTCCAGTAAGCCTCTCTGCTGTTCTGTAGCTTCTGAAAAGGTTTCTTGTGGGATTGTAAGTGTGCGTACCGCATAAGGGTAGCCTGAGTTTATCGTTGTGCAATGTTTTACTAAGCTAAAGTTTTTTCTAGTTTTTGTTTGGTAAAATGGAATGCTGTCTCTAACAGAGACATTCTGTTCTTGTTAAGGGCTGTCAGATTATTGTGTAAGCTGGGAGGGTATTAAAGCAATTAACAGGAATGTTCTTCATTTAAGTATTATTTATTGCCTACCTTTCAGTGTTCTGAAAAATCATTTGGAGATGGATTCTGGCGTTTTATCAGTTTGTGTATATTAAGGTTAATCGTCTGTCAATAAAAATTGGGAGACCTTTAGTCTGTTCTTGCAGCTGAGTCTGGAGAAGGTCAGGGCACTGAGAAGGAGCTCTGCCAGCCCTCACCGGACAGGGGCTGCTTCCCAAGCTGTTGAAGTCCTGGAAGGGCAGGCAGGGTACAAACCGTTTTGAAAGGCTTTTTTACTTCATATTCAGTGCTTATGTCAAAGTCCTGTACCAGCCTGAGGTTAGCAGAAAGGCGATGCAGCGCGCGGGAAACGTCCCTTGTCCTACCACAAGCAGTGCCACCACCTGCTCTCCATGCTGGAACTTGACTGAGGCTGCCACTTCTTTTGAGTAGGTGTAATGATTTCTCCCTTCTGTCATAGGCTTTCATTGAGAAATGTGTGGAAATAGCTAAAAATAAAACTTCACTTTTTTTTCCTTGTGATGAAATAGGTATTTATTTTTTCATCCACACACCCTCTGCACGCAGTGGTGGCTGGACGTTGTTTCACACCTGCAGCAGGCAGCTCGCTGCCCGTAGCTGCTCCACGGCCCAAGCATGAGGTAGGAAGGCGCCGGGGCTCCCCGGGGTTCGCCTTCCTCCCGCCGCCGGCGGCCGGGAGCCGGAGCGGCGGCGACTGCGCGCCCGCTCGGAGAGTTACGGTAGAAGCTGCCGTACCGCGGGGAGGGTGGGGAAGCTCCCGGGGGGCGGGGCCTGACGCGTCAGCCCGCACAGCCCTGCGCGTGCGCGGAGGGGGCGCAGCCTAGTGCGAGGGGGGGGACAGCGGGCCTCGTGCGCGGCTTGGGGTGAGCGGGGGAGGGGTGGCCCCGCGTCCTCGCGCTCTCCGGCCGTTGGGAGGGCGGCAGCCGAGGTGATGGCGCCCGCGCCGCCTTAATGGCTCCTGTGCCCTGCGCTTGCTTCGCTCTCACGGTTTCCCTCTTCCCTCCCCTCAGGCCATGGCGAAGAGCCTGAGGAGCAAATGGAGGAGGAAGATGCGGGCGGAGAAGAGGAAGAAGAACGCGCCCAAGGAGCTGGAGAGGCTGAAAAAAATCCTGGGAAGCAACGCGGACGTCGTCATGGAGGAGGTCAAGGAGGTGGCGACCGTGGTGGCCCCCAAGAAAGTCCTCGAGGCGGCGGGTGAGTCGGGCTGCGGCGGGGCGGTGCTGGAGTCACGGGGAGGGGAGGGCCCCGCTGGCGCACACCGGACCAGCCCCCGAGGGGCTGAGGTGCCCGGGACGGCTGTCAGGCGGCCCTGGGTTGCCCAAGACCTGCCTTTTGAGTGCCCGGCTACCTTTGCCTTCCCCCCCGCCCCTTTCCCCACCTCCTCCGGTCACGTTTCGAGCGTGTTTCTGACTGTACCGGTTCTTGTGTTGCAATCACCCACGTGCAGGGACGTCCCGCGGTATATTTATTATTGTTCCTGTGACTTTCACTATAGTGATCAGACTTAATGGTTATTACAGGTTGAGAAAAGTGAGTTGGAAAAACATTCTTTTTTTAATCTTTTAAAGCCAAATGATGCTATTAAATCATTGAATTTTTTTGCAACATCAGCTTCTGTATTGTATCCGGTCACTTGTGGAACAAGCTTATTAACGATTGGTTTCAAGTATGTAGTATCTTATGGAGAGACATCTCTTTGTGAAGATATCGGGTGAGTGAGGATTCATTACTTAGCAGTTGTTCCAATCACAGCATTATATTTGCTGTTAAACTGGAGATAGGATATAATTTCCATCCTAGTTCAAGGAGGACACTGAGCATATAAAAGTTGGACCTAAATCTAAAGTAATTTTGTAGAGATTTTATCAAGAGTAGAGTGTTTTTTTTTTTTTCACTTTTAAGTGTCCTGTCTGGGTAGTTAGTGGAGTGTAGGGGTAGTAGGGACCCTGGTTTTGCATGCTAATTAATGCTGCATTGCATATGGTACAGGAGTGAGTGGTATTAGGTGTCTACAGCTAATGCCACCTTCCAATCTATTCCTTGAACAGGATGTAACCTGTAAAGGAAGTAACCCAGGAAGTGGAAACAAGGGTTTGAAATAGCTATGTACTGGACAAGAGTCAGAAAGACACCTACTCTTTCCAAAACTGCAGTCCAAACTAAATCATACTCCTTTCTGTTTCTCCAATTTATGCCACTTAAGCTATGATGTTGCTGATGTGAGCTTTTTATGTGGCGTGCAGAAGTCTCTTGAGACACCATAGTGACGATACAGAATAACGCTAGTAATCACTGAGAGTCACATAGCCAGTTTTGTCAGTGTTTCAGAAATTAGGAAAGACAGGGAAGTGTTGTGAGGTTGAATAGCAGAGCCTGTAAACTTTATTGAAGATGGAAATAGAATGCTATATAAAAATACTTGCCTAATTAAGTGTACTTTGGAGTATAATTTGTAATTTTATCTGTGGTTCTGATTTGTCCCATAAACCAGATGTAAAAGTTCTTTATGGGATTGTTAGAATTGAATTTCCAAAATGTTGTGGAACATTGTCAGCCTTCTGATACTGAAGCTGGACGAAACATCGTTGTGTTAAACCTTGTTTCTGAAGCAAATGCCTGGCTATCTGTCATTGCTGCACCCCCTTCCAGGTCTGCTGGCAACTTCTTTAAAAGTGGCCAATTTCACTTGGCCTTTGTAGAGAGATAGCAGCCTCAGAAATACCTAAGAATATATACATTTCACAAAACAACTACAAGTTCTGTGCAAATAATGGTGTCTTCTTTGGGAGGACTTCTCAGCACTAACTATGGACACAAAGGAGTTCACATCACCAAATGTTTTAAGGACTGAAGCAGATAAAAAAGCTTCATCCAGAATATGCACTTTCCATAGATAGGTGAAGAGTTTCCAGCCTAAGAAAGGGTGTAGGTGTATATTAGGGACATTTTCGTGTGTTACTTTAAGGTATTTTTCAGAGCACATTGATTATTTATTTTTTTTTTTTTTTTTTTAGGAAAAAAGATAATTGAAGGTCTGCTTTCATAACCTACTTTTATAGCTTTTTTTTTCTTGGTCCTTTTCTATTTGTCTTGTAACCCCTTTGATAGGTTTTCTTTGTGTCCTTGGACCACTTCTGTTCAGTAGCTTTCTTCCTGTTACTGGTTCCTACAGCATCCTTGAGATTGCAGAGTATGATGAAAACATTGTGCTATGTGAATGACTGGTATTTTTTGTCCAGAAGTATTTCTTCATTTAGTTAATGTTGCAGCTGGCATTTGTTGTGGATGTGCTTTTTTTGCAGTCAAAATTGGTGTAACAGATAAACCTCAATCATATGATAGGACGGGAATCAGAGAAGTTTATGTGTGTAGGGTTGGTTTTCTTGGGGTGGTGGTTTTTTTTTGTTGTTGTGTTGTGTTGTTGGAGGCCCTCTCTCCTTCTATGACATTTGGAAAATGAAGTTGTTAAGAAGGCTTCATGTTGTGCTTCTCTGATGTCAAAGTAGGTTTCTGGAGCTGGGACTTTTGCTGCCTGTCATATGCAGGATCAGCCTTTGGTTGTGCCAGCAGGCAGTAGGCCCCTGTGTAGATCCTCTGCTGACTGCAAATATTTGTGTCCCAGCTTTAGGGGGACATCTCTGTGGTGCAGATCCCCATAGATTGTCAGCATGCTTCAGCTATTGAAGCAGCACGTTGGTCTTTTCCTCGTGAACTTTGTCTCCCAACATCAGACAGGCACACCATAAAAAAAGTCTTTCTTCCTCTCTGTAAAAACTTGTGATAAAGCTTTTGGAGTTGCACATGGATGATTTGGAAACAAGGTTGAAATTACATATTAGAGCACAGTTCAAACCTATACGTAACAAGGTGTTCCTCTTGTAGCCTTGTTGTCTCACCGAGACACGACAGTCATGTGGTGTTAGCTAACTGGGAACACCATTCTTGGGAGTGACCATGTCACAAGCAGTCTTCCTGATCCCAGAGATTAATCCTCTATTTCTGTCTCTAAACTTATTAGACTTGGCCTTGTGCTCTCTTCTTGAGGCAAACGTAACATCACTGGCTTGTGCTTCGTACTGTCATTGTATTTCAGCTTGTCTCTTTATTCTTCTCTTTACCTGTCTTCATCTTTCACTCAAATTAATTTTTTAGAACAGATCTTCAACATTACATCATAAAAAGTATTTAATTGTGCATGTGTTTCAGTAAGCCTATAGCTTCCTGTATGGTTGCAGCTTTTGATGGAGACCACACACAATGTTTTTAGACACAGTATTGGAACAGAAGGCAGAGTAAAGAATAAGGTGCTTTGCCCAGACATGGGCCTTTAGGGAAAATTCTGCATATTTACTGTCAGCTGTTGAAGTTCCTGGGTTGCAGTTGTATTGGTTTGGAAAGGGCTTTCAGTGTATAAAGCCTTCAGCTCTCTCCATACAAATACTGTTGCGTGTAGGAATATTTTTATCATTTGGGGGAATCTAGTAACAAAATAGCTTCTATGAGGCTGATTTGTGTATTTTACTCACATGAAATACCTTTCTTTTTCAGATGACTGCAAAATGGACATAGATAATAAACGAAACAAAAAAACTCTTCTTGACCAGCATGGACAGTACCCGATATGGATGAATTCCAGGCAGAGAAAGAAGCTTAAGGCACAGCGTGTTAAAGGGAAAAAAAAATCAAAATTGGCCAAAGGCCTAGCCTGGTAAAATCAAGAGTTTTGTAAGATCATGAATATTTTACCTGCAAAATAAATATCCCAAATAAGTACATGATATTTTTGTGCTTCGCCATCGAGTGCAATTTATTGTGTTGCAGGAATTTTTGAAGAGACTGTTAGCCAGCAAATGATGAAAGCAGTATCAGCTTGGTGTCTGCCGAACTTAAAAAAAAAAAATAAATACAAAAAGCAAGCCGAGTGCCTTTGAATAGACTAAGTGTCTCTGGTTATCTGTTTTCTTGAGGGGGGAGGGTCTTCATCTTTTACATTGTGAATGCTGAAAATGCTAAAGGAAATCCTAAAAATAATGAAACTGTAAATGTTTTTTGTGCTATGGTCTTCATCAATGTAACCGGTCTTTTAGTAAATTCAACCAAAGGATTCTGTAAATTCACCATATCCTTTAAATTCTTCTGTAAAAGTATTTCTGTTGTACTGATTTGTGTTGCTTTTATCATCTGGTAATTTACGAAAACAGGCCTTTAACATATAATTTAAAAGTGATTATACACTGAAATCATCACCAAGGCGTCATGAAACTTCTGTAAGTAAAAAGACAGTGTCAGCCTGACTTTAATTCGCAAAGAGAAAGCTGTTGGAACAAACAAGTATTTCACTGCTGACTGGAACTGAAATATTGTAGGAACTAAATAACTGAAAGTAAAACTGATTCATTTATTATTGATATGAGAGCATGCAACTGCACAGATTGGAAATAAAATAGTTTTATTTAAGACCTTTTCCAAGTTTTAGTAAAGTAAATGAGAATTTACTTTTCCATATGTATTTTCAGTAGCCTTTTATTCCACTTAAAATGGTACTCGTCTATCATGCTTTACAATGTGGGCATAGGATAAAATACTGCATGATTGCGTAACAGATGCCATTTATATGTGATTAGTTACAGTTGGTTGCATATTACTTGGCAATAACATGTTGACAGATGCAAGAATTAGTTGCCCTGAAAGCTTATGTTTTTAAAATGTCTCTCATTTCAAGGATGGAAATAATTACAGTACCAGTCCTGCAGTATGTTGCCTGGTGAAGGACCGTTCATCAATACAGAGCATAACCTTTGTCCAGCTTCATCCAAGATGGGATCCACCTTCTGTAATTACCCACAAATTGATATGTGTCTGCTGTGATAACCTGGGCATAGGAAATGGGATTTATTCTTTTAGAAGTAATTTCCCTACCTTATGCTGTGCTAAAGTCAACTAAGAAGAACTTCACCTGGTAGAAAATTCAGTTTTTCTGGAAAAATACAGTAGGTTGTTTATTATTATTATTAAGGGAAAAGTATTCTGTTGCTCAGGTGAAGAACTATGAAGTTGTTGGAGGAAATACCAATGCATCTTCTGTTTTCACATACATTGACAGTTAATGACACTTGGTGAGACATACAGATCAAACTTTACCGAATTATATGCCGTTAATAAGTTTGTACTTTAAAAATATTTCCATTAGGTTGATAATACCCCAGCTAAAAACCATGCTGCTCTTAATTTTTTTTTTGTTTTATTAGATAAATGGGTCTAGATGCCAGTATCAAATTTTAGCATTTAGATTAGTGCTACTTTAAAATTGATTAATATGGAGGAAATTGTTCTTTAGGGTTCATAATTATGTTTATCCAGAAATGGAATGGAATGAACAGTCAGGTTGTATTTCTTTACTATTTTGATGACGTGGTCTCTATTTTGCTTAATGTGTGCTTTGGGGAGTTGTAGTGGAGAGCTTCTTGGGTATAAGTGCTAACAATTTGGTGTTTTTCTGAAGAGTAAACACGGTACTATTTTTGATGTGCTTGTTTGTAAATCAGGTTACTTTCAAGCTGCTGGTGGGAAAGCAGGCTGCTTTTCCTGAGGGGAGGTAATCAAACTGGCAGAGTACTCCTGAGTAATTGTAGACCTTCAGAGTCAGTTTATTTGCATTCTTTAGGTGTGCAGCCGTACTCTGTGTCTCATCTTAATGAGGGCTGCCACCACTGTGCTTGCCTTGCCCTCTCCTCTCTCTGGAGTTGTTCCAGGTCTGCCTCTGCTCCTGCCTCCATAAGAGAAAATGATCTGTGCAACTGAATACTCTCTTATTTCTGCTTTTATGACCTACCCCTGAGCTTTGTTGCACGAATTTGTTAGTCTGCTGTTTTTGTGACCAGATCAGGGATTTGAATCTCAAATGAGAGATAGCAGACACTGCACTGATCTTTTATTTAGCAGTTGCTTCCGTACGAGCTGAAACAATACTGGCTGCGTGAGGTATTTCCTTCATCGTGTCCAGGATAAAGTCAAACAGGTTCACTTAAACTACAGATATTTTAAGACATCCTGTTGGATTTTTGAGCTGAAACAGGGAATAAGAAAGGAATAAACCCCAGCCTTTACTGGAAGGCAGCTCTTAGTCTAGTACCAAATTACTTCTGTGTACAACATCACAGCTCACTCGTGTGAGGCAGAGCTCGATCTGGGCCAGGAAGGATTTTAGGAACCTGGTTGGGTGGGATTGGTAGTCCGGGCTGAAGGCTCACTTGTAGACAGACAGCAGGAACCTGCCCAAATGTGCAGCATGGATGTAACCTCAGAGGTTGAGTCACAGATGCAGCAGGGAAATTTTACCTTCTAGAATTTCAGCGTATCCTATAAATGGATATTGCAATTTTGTATTGAAATTTGCTTTAGATCTGCTTTGAGCAGCTATTTTTGAACGTGAATACCACCTTTTTAGTCATCATTGAATATTCAATTTACATTGGTGAGTCTGATCAGTTGGTGAAAAAAAAAAATCATTCTTGTTTCTGTACAATAGAAGGTGAATTTAAACATACTAGGTTTTGGCTGAAATGCATGTTTTTAAAGCCCATAGAGGGATTTCCTAAGAAGTAAGCTATCTGCCTCTAAACAATATTCTGATTATCTCATAGTTTGTTGACCTTTATCTGAATTTTTTTTTTAAAGTTGTGGTTGGGGGAGAAAAGTTTGCAGTTCATTAAACAAACTGATGAAAGTCTAAAATTGTATAACTGAAGTGGCATTGGCAGAAATGGGATTTTTCTGAGTGTGTAATTGCACTATTATGAAACTGCCTTGTTGAAACTTCCTACCACTGTAACTGCCACCTACCTGCAAAGGTCTGTGGTAGCTGTATTTCACGGACCTATGTAACGGGGGGGAATAGTGCAGGCAGTTTTGAAATACAAGCATAAATGCCAGAACCGGAAGAATTAAATATTGTCATTTTATTGGAATGTTTATGTGTATAAAGTGTGTATGTTTATACAGTATAAAATCTGCATTTGCAAATTGCTAAATGTCCTGCAGATTGTTGGCAGCTTCCTGAGAAGATTACAGCATCTGCCCTTTTTGATGCAGTATGCAGGACTTGGTTTTAAAATGAGTTATTTCAGATGCCTAAAATAACCGGTGGTGGTGCAGTTCCTGGCTTTTCTCGTAACTCATTCCTGCTCTGGACCACCTTTTCTGCATTGTGTTGTCAAGTGGGTTGGGGAACGAATCTAGCTGAGATATACTGGAAATATGCCTTTTTTTTTCTTCCCATTTTTTTTTCCAGCTGGATCAGTTTACAGCCTTACTCTACAAAAAGTGTTGTCAGTAGGAGGCAACACAAGACTGGGAACAATCAGCTGGTGAAGGTAGGGCTGCATGAGGCAGTCTTCTGGCTTACGTGCCACGTGCTGAGCTCTGCTCTCATGTGCCACCTTCTCTCCTGTGGCACTGATGGCTTTTTCTTAATGCAGCCACCGTGCAGCACAGCGTTTTGAAGGCGGGGAGAGGTTCTGGAGATTAGGTCAAGCAAATGCATTGAATAGTGGTTTTGAAAGTTTTTTATTGAATGGAGGGTATAGTATTAGAATAATTGAGGCCAATGTTCTTTCTTGCAGTCCCCATTAAGTTTTGCTGTTACACTCAGCCAATGGAGGCTCCACTGGTGCATATAGTCAGCTGTGAGATTTTACAGATTCTTTCAGTTTGGTCTGTCTTTGGCTTTATCTGCAGCTGATGCTGTGGTAATAGAGCAGATTAAATCTGGTTTTCGGGTGTCTAGTAGTGGAGGAAGAATGTCGTGGCCACATGATGCAAAGTGCTCCTCTGATATATGGTCATGACTTTTTTTTTTTCTTTTTAAACAAAAGTAGCCTTTCTCTATACAAAGGCTTTATACTGTATGTCTGTTTCTAGTATGCTACCTTTTCCTCCTGCAGCCTAAGGAGTCGCTTGGGTTCTTCTGATCTGTATCAGATTGGTAGTGTAAATTTGTCTGGTATTAAAGATTATAGGACTACAGGCTTAGCACTGCAGAAACCTGAGAGGTGCAAAGCAATCTGTTCCTCTGAGTGGCAATGGTCTTAATTGAATTATGGCAGTTGTGGGGATGATTAGAGCCTGAAACAATCACTATGAATTGCTCTCTTCAGGCCAGGGTTTTGCCATCGATTTTAACTTATCTGAGGGTGAGGTTTCAGGGGGGGACTGAGCCATCTGATAACTCACTGCTGCAGGAAGAGGCTCTTTCCAACTTTTTCCCCTCCTTTCTCCAGCTGCACTGCCCAATTAATGATTTACTGCTTCAGGAGAAACAGACATTGGGATTTTTTTTTTTCTGAGTTAAAAATAAGAGAGAACTGATGACTTTCTTCCACTTAAGCCCCCCCCCCTCCCCCGTCCACTGTCCTTTTATTCTTCCTATACTATCCAGGGTTCTCATTTCAACTTTCCTGTATCAATAGCAACAATATTTGAAGGAAAAGAGAATGCACAATGGGAAGAGGATGATTTTTGCACTTCCCCCTCTCCCTCTTCCCAATCACTTTAACATTAATCACTCTCGCAGGCCTTTAATTTTTCTGATGCACATATATCGATATAAAAGGTCTGAAACATTAGGAACAGTACATGGTATGGTGGCAGAAGGTTGTGTGTCAAGGGTCCTACACAAGGTGGCATGAGGACTGCTTTATGAAGGGCTTGTATATGGAAAACAAAGAATCAGTGACTTGTTTTCCTCCAATTTCAATCTAGTCAACTATTCTGGAGACTATGAAGATTATGAACTATATTCTGGTTTGGTAAACTATTATTTAGCTTATTTTCTCTCTTCTTTATTTAGTATCTCTATTATTTAGCATCTTTCTTGTCTAGTTTTCTATGTACAAAACAAGAACTTTTTAGATCTATTGATTGCACTTCCTGGTCTGGCTCTATAAGCCTCAGTTAATTTTTGTCCATTTTTCTTTTGCCAAAAGTGACAGAACTCAGCTCAGAGCAGGTCAGAGCTGCAGGTTGTGTCACAAGTGAATACAAAAGGTTTCTATGAAGGATTAGAGGGAGGGCTGCGTGTCAACAGCTTCTTGCTTGTAGTCTCAGGTTTAGATCATGATTGCTACTGAACATCCCTACGCCAAGTGCAAAATTCAAGTTAGTTCACTTAATATAAAGAATAGGTGCAAAAATGTATTTAAAACTAAAGTGCTTGTGAGAAGTAATTTAGAAAGCCCCAACGCATTGTTTTTTTAAAACTTCTTGCATCCCCCCCGGAATGTGGTAAAGAAGCCGGAGACAGGAGTGCACCAGGTTACGTGGGAAGCTGCTGGTGGAGATATGAACTGGTTATTTTTTCTCTCCTAAATGTTCTTATGATTGAGCTCCTGTGAAAAAGACAGAAGTTTAGCCACGCTCATTCTGGAGCAACTGCAGCCAAAGTGTGGTCCTTATACAAGTAGTTGCGTGGACTGCTCATCACAGCCTCGGCTCTTACTGTGTTGGAGAGAAAAAAAGATTAATTTCTTGAGTTCAAGACCAGGGTGTAAGATCATCCATGGGGAAGATTACAGGTCAGTCTGTTGATGCAAGAACTTTAGGAACCATTGCTCCAATATAGGGTAAGGTGTTTATATAAACAGACAGATTTTATCTGTCCCTGTTAAAGAGGCAACTGGATGAATGCCCTAGGCATTCTTTTTCCCTCTGGAGGGAGAAAATTGCATGCAGATCTCTTAATTTTTGTTATTTTGCTTGCTGTTTAAAATGAATACTAGCGTGCTAAGCCCTCTAAGTGTCCAGTATTTTAGAATTATTGTTTTGTTGGTTTGTGTTTTTTTTTTTTAAAAAAAGCACCAACAAAACCCCCCCAAAACAACCCAATTTGCAGTTCTGTTCCCTCAGCTAATCAGTATGGTGCTAACAGCCGATCTGTGTCCTTAACACAAGCTGTCAGAGTTCTTCTCCAGAATTTCATCCCCTGCTACTCATAGCAAAGCTAATGTGAGGAAGTAATCTGTTTTTCCTGTGGAAAAGAAGCCTTTTTGTTCTAACTCCTCACCAAGCTCCTGCCAGATATTCCCAGCAATGAGAACTGGATCTGTGCTTCCATGTCTGGTGATTGCCCTGTAACAGTGACGGGAGGAGGAGGAGGCAAAAAGGACGCTGGGCAATGTATTTCCCCATTTGCCATCTCAACATTTCACTGTCCCTAACAGCATCGTCCACGTTCACGGGTAAGAGAGGCTGGATTATCTGTCGTAGGGCCTAACGGCATCACCTCCTACGCGAGCGATTCCAATTCAGCAGTGGCACAGACGAAATGGAGTTGGTGGCTTCAGTCCGTTTCCTCCTAAACGTGCGACTGGCATCGCTGACCCAACCATCGCCGGGTATTTTGAGAAAGACGCTGTGAAGAACCGAGCCTCTCTCCAAGGAGCCATCCGACGGCGGGCAGGGAGCCGTAGCGCAGCCCGAGGTTTGCTTTGGAAGCCGCTGCCCGGTAGATGGCACCAGCGGCACCGGAGAGAGCCCCGTCCCGTCCCGTCCCGTCCCGTCCCGTCCCGTCCCGTCCCGTCCCGTCCCGTCCCGTCGGGCAGCGGGAGGGACCCACACCAGCCTTTGAACGTGTCCCCCCCAGCTCAAAGGACCATGTGAGAAATCACACCGCTGTCATGGTACACACTCTGTACAATTTTTAATTTTTTTTTTCCTTTAAGAAACATCATTAGTTTCCAGTCGGGACACGTGTTAATTGCAGGAAACCACTCAACGCTGCGCGTGTTGCAGAATTCTGCGTTATTCTGCAATAGTCTGGGAGGGGGTTGCTGTGGGTACTTCTTGTGCTTTTAGGTTGACCATTTTCCTAGCTGACAGAAAAACTGCTGGAATTATTGTCAGATATTTTACCCCAATAGAGTGACATTTAAATGTGTAAAAGCACTTCATATTTTTACTGATATTCAGTTATCCTCTAAAAATATACTAAAAGTGCTACTGGATGTGAATGCTTCCCCAATCTAATTTTTTTTTTTTTTTCCTTAAATGTGTCATTTTTTCCAGAAAGGGACACAAAGGGTTGGTTCCACAACTTCTTCTGATAGATAGGGTTTTGTTTTTAAAAGGAAGGTTCTTGAAAAGCCTTTTATCAATCAACTGAAATGTTTTAATGAAAATTTCAGAAACCCAGTGGAAAGAGAGTTGTTTTATATTTGCTTGTTGTATTTGGATTTTAAAATCTCCACGTGGTGATTTCAACTAAGGTACTGTGTCAGGGAGAGCCAAAAGTGAAGCTGACCAGAGACAAGTAAAAATGCCTGTGTTGTTTTCATTGTCCAAACGTAATGATGTGCAATAATTTAAACCAGCAGTTTCACATGGTTAAAAATGAATTGGATTTTTTAAAATTCTAAAAGTAACCCCAGAAACACCAAAAAGGATAACTGTTTGTGTTAGGTTAGAATTAGTTGTGAAACTACAAAAACTGTTTTCTATGCCTTCACAAAAAAAAAAAAAAAAAGGTAGTTTTATTTTTAGGAACGCATAGAAAAAAAAATTTGTTCTTATACCAACAAACACTGTTACAACAAAGGCATCTGTTCCTGCAACTGTCATTGGAGCTGAGAAAAATAAACTAATCTTGTGTGTGTCGGGAGTAAGATACAAGCAAGATAATATAGAGAGAAAAAACGTTTTAAAAGTGAAAGATTCACTCTGTAATAAAAACATGGAAAAAAGGTTTCTTCATCTAAACAGTAATTTAAAAAACAAATACACAGAGATACAGTTGAACGAATTTATGGAATAATATTTAAAACTGAAAAATATTTTTTAAGTTATAAGAAAATAAATGTTGCTTAACTTGGAGAAATAGGTTCATGCTTGAAAAAGTTTGTCAGATATAAATTTAGTTTGCATAAATCTATACAAATAAAAGAAATGTATGTTGTATCTAAACTTGCCAATTTCAGTGAATGGGAATTTTGCTATTGGTTTGCCTGGAAACAAAGATTAAAGCTTAAAAAAAAATAGAGAAGCTGAAGTCCCAGCTTTCATTAAAGAATAACAAATAAAAATAAAATGTGCAAAAACATTATTTGCAAAACTTTTTCAAATTAAATGTCTAAATACATTTGAAACAATTTTTCTTCATTATTATTATATTCTCTTTCATTCACAATCTCCACATTTTATGATCTTATTTCTGTCAGAAACCTCACTAACACAAAAAAGTAAAACAACGAATGCAGCTTCTGGTCTGCTCTGATCTCTTTAGAGATTGTTTCATGAGAAGCAGAGGACCCGCAGCTTTCATTCACTTTTAGATGTAATGTGAATTTGCTGTGGAAGGAAATTAAATAATTTCCAAAATTATCTTTCCCAAGTATCTTCTTGCATTAAACAGCATTTGGATTCAGTGGCTCCTAATGAATTTGGATACGTTAACAGTGACTGGATCGTATCCAAATATGACTTGATGGGAAAGCCATTAGTTTTCTTCCCTGAGGTTACACTGGGATCCCATCTGGTGATTGCTAATAAATGTGGATACGTTCTGAAAAAAAAAAAAAAAAAAGAGCTTGTATTGGATTCTAGTATGAATTACTGGGAGTGCAGTTTCTTGAAGTTTCATTCATGCACTTCAGGGAAGCTGAGTTTGAGTACCTTAAAACTTGACAAAAGGAATGTGTTGCTTACATGACATAAACCTTCAGTTAATTTTTTTTTTGTTCTGTAGCAATTTTTTTTGCAACAGAATTGTGTCTGTGATCAGCAAAAATGTATTATTATGTAAAAACACTTATGAGAAAATCAAAAGCAAAACCAATATTTAAGAGCAACTTTATATTTGATTGTAGCTACCAGGTGCTTACCCTAAAATAACAACTTTAATTATCAAGTGAGTGCCTGAACAGCTTTACTCCTTAGTGGGACGAAATCTAAATCCCCTTTATCTTTCCTCTGAGCCATCCAGAGCACTTAGGCAAGCCCTTTCATTTTTATATGCAGTGTTAGGGAGAAAATCATAAGAGGAACAGAAACACATGTTTGTCTCAACAAAGAGGAAATGCTCATCCATTTCCAAAATCCTATAAATTCTTGGGAAATACAGCTGTACATTTAAAATAGTAAGGCTAGTAGTTGTATGCAGCGTATGTTATTTGTGAACACAGCGACTATTAATTATGTGCAGGGAAAGATTACATTTCTTTCATAAAGAAAAAATTCTGTTCTTCAGCCTTTTTTTTTTTTTTTTTTTTTCTTGAGAAACCAATTATTAGCCAGGGCAAATTGACCCTGGTTTTGATCAAAGCAGCAATTCATCTCATCCTGCAAGTCCTGCAGCCTCACAGCTATCTGTCGTTGCAGAATGTATGGGTCGACTTTAACTGCCAACCCCAACCAGGCATGAGAAAAGGGAGTGAGGAAAAACCTATAAAGCCCAAAATAAAACGGCAGATTCTTCTGGTTCTTGTCAGGTTCAGTTACAGTGGGGCAGAAACAGCAGTAAATTCGCTGAGGCTCTATCAGATCAAAACAGCTCCGTTGTAAATATCATTCATATAAACCATGTGGGCGAGAGAGAAACTGTCAAAAAAAGGGAAGGGAAAATAGGTTTTCGGCACATCAATAAATTATATGATGTTTTTATAGATTATAACATAAAAAATTAAAACTTAACAACATGTGTGAATGCATGTATATGTGCACACACACACGGTAGTATTATCGTAAGCATTCAAATGTTATAAATCCAAATATTTTACTTTAAAAAAATGCAGCTATTTCAGTGACTGTAATTAAAGTGAGAGTACGGTATAAATGTAGGAGAGAAAGAGCTTTGAAGAAGTGTTTCACGTTTTCCTCGGGAGTTGACTCAATGACATGAAGTGCTTCTGATGAGATGAACGACATAGTCCTGCTTGGCTTTGCAACTGGTGAGTAGCTCAGAGGGTTGTGATCATTAAAGGTGATGACCTTTAAAGGTGATGGGGAGGTGATGACCAAAGCCCTTGTTTACCTAACACAGTTGATAGAAGGTTCTTTCCTATGTCTCCGTGCTGTAATTGGAATAAATGACATACAATTTTGCCAAGTTCTCTGTGCTTGATGGTGATGTGTTTGGGTTTTTTACGTTTTGAGATGCCTTGACACTATTATTGGCGTACAATTAACAATTTATTTACATGAAATGGATAGAAGTTGCCAGATGATAATGCGCTTCCCCTCCTTTCCAACCTCAGCTAGATCTAGAGCAGTGTTTTAGCTACCAAAATTCATTAACTTGTGAGAGGGTAATATATATATGTTGGTTCAGTAAAGCATAAATGAGAGAGAACAAACTAGCAAAACCATTAACATTGCAATGACTACAGCTATATAATAAGAGAACAGGAATTAATTAAAATGATGGGACTGTACCAAGCCTTTTAACAAGGGAATTATCTTTGTTACAGAAATTCATGGGAAGTGAAGCTATGTACAGATTACACACTATCTATTTACCAAAATGAGTAAATCTCTTTTCTTCTTAAAAATTGTCATACTCTTGGGCACACTGCTAACTTTGAGCTTTAATTTTATTTTTTTTTAAACAATTTTCAAGCATTTTTTTGCCACTGTCTCTTGATTTCTTGCCTGGGGGAGCTGAGGTCGTTGAGTTCTACTGTCAATGCCATGAATTTTCTGGTTTAGATCCCAAGTCAGCTAAACTCACAGATACTTGCTTAACTTCAAAGGAGTAAACCAACGGGCTTCAAGATAAGGTTGGTACTTATCTGCTCAGGGTAGATTGCTCACTACCTTACAGGTCAGTCCTTAATGACCACAGGGAGTAAAGTCAGCACCAAAGAAAAATGAGGCTCAGTGGAAACCAGGAACACAGAGGAGGAAATGTACACAAATGGGAGCCCTAACTTCAAAACTATGAAGCAAAAATTCCCACTAGCTGCCCCCGAAGCTTCCTCCGTTCTTCTCTGTTGGGTTCTCGTGTTCACTTGGTGCCTATAATTGTGTCTCTGGTGATGTCCAAAACTATTGGAGACTGATAGCACATCCTTAAGCACAGCTTGGAAATCAGAGCAGCATCCATTTGCTCCAGCTTTAGATTCTTTATGTTAGACACTTTAATCACAACTGGTTATCCTCAGCTTCCTTTTCAATCAGTGGATGAAATAAGGGACAGCTCAAGTGGATACTTAATCTAATTTCTGTTGACTACTTCTGCATCTACTAATGTGTTGTCCTCTGCTCACTAACTACAGTGAAAGCCTCAGGTGAGTTAATTAGATTAGACCTTTAGCATAGGGTTGCCCAATGTCTCCCTCCCAGAGTTTCCTCTTTCCCTCCCACAGTCCCTTCCCAACAACCTGGTAGATGAAGCCACAGGATGACAGGATGCACAGGTTGACTCCTTGCAGGAGGAATACGTGCCTTGCATTAACCTTGAGACTATTGCATTAACGGGGCTGCTCCTCCATCCATATCTGAAAAGACAAGACTATTAAGTTTTTTGGGAGGAAGGATGTAAGCAGCAGCCAGCCCTTGGGAGAGCTTTCCAGGTTGTGGATTCCAGGTGAGCAGACATCTCATGTTAGTCCTAGATGTGGCACTTCCAGGGAGAGGTGAGATTTAGGACACATCTTGAAGCAGATGTTCAGCAGACTCTGACTCTTTTGCAGAGCCACTTATTGCTTCCCGTTTATTGTAAAGAGTCATTAGACATGAAAGCCTAAGGATCTCCGCTGAAGTCTGCGATCCTGAAGCTTAACATTGAGCACTTCTCTTCTTTGGAGTTTATATCTTCTGTTGAGTGTTGCTGTGAGGGCTCAAGTAACTTTTGTACATGCAGGTGTGTATAAAGTCTCAGGAGTTTGAGAGTTTCCAGCGTGGAGGAGAAGGACAACAGTACCAGTCTCTGGAGCTGCTGCTGATGCACTGGCAGGCCAGACCTAGCACACGTGCATTTGCGCTACTAAAGAACACAAAAACCCCTACAACTCCCACGTTTTAAAACTGAAGGAAAAGTTTGGCAATACCTTTGATGGAGTCGCCATTCTGGTGACCTCCCTGCTGCTAGGATATCAGAAACACCTCCTCTCACCAGGAGTTATCCTTCCTGCTCTGCCAGATGTTGGCTTGGAGGGGGCAGGATTATCAGTAGTACAGCCAGAAATAGTGGGGTGGCCGTTTATCCAGAGGTGAATCAGAGTGCATGCACTGGGCCAGCATTGTGTGTGGAAAGGATACTCTGAGTATTGCTGATATCTGAATGTATAGACCCCCTTGGAAAGGTACGTTTCTGTGTCTCTTCTTGACTACAGATGATGAATGATATTTTTCTATAACTTTATTTTCTGCTGCAGCCGCTGTACAACCTTCTAAAGTAAAAATCTATAAGCTACTGCTATAAGTCACTAGGTGGAAGCATCTACCTTAATACTAGTAGCATAACTCCTTATTAGAGAGGTAAGCTTTTCAGTTCCTTTCTCATCTTTAATTTCTGCATCACAGTACACAATGTTTCATTATCAAATGCTATGAATTGTAGTCCTATTATCATCTGGTCCAGCACAAGCCCAAGTCCACCCTAGGCCCTGACCCTGTAACGTTCGGGAATACGCTTTATTTTATATAGTGACTAGTACTTGCAGGGTTCAGACTTCATTTGGTGAGACATGCAAGTATGTGTTCAAATTGAGCTCACAGGAGCAAATGCTTGAGTGGCTGAGCTGGGACCATCACGACTCATTTTGCCTTGAGAACACCTTTAGCAAAAATCCAGTATGATGCCGTCACAGATGGGCTTTCTGAACCCCTTCTTTCTGTAGCAGTACCTCCCATTTTCTCCCCACTGTGATTTCTCTACTCACTTTCCTCTCTCCACTCAGGATAATCGTTTGCCTTGGAGAGAAGTCAGGATGCCAGTTAGCTGTGAGCTGGGCAGCCTGGAGAGTGGTATTGTTACGATGGAAAACATCACTAATAAGAACGATAGGTCTTCTGCAGCTCTCTTATCTGGGTGGCCATGTTCTACATGGCCTTCTTTCTCCAGGATTTGGTTTCCCAATTCTTCTCCAGATCTGTTCTGGTCTGGAATATCCACCGATGTTCTGGAACTGGCCAGCTGGGGGGACAGCGATGCTATATAGGTAAGGAGGCAAGTGGAGATGGGCCATCCAGCTGGGTGCTGCATTCTGGCATGCCAGAGGCTAAGGCTGGTGATTTCTAGCTCTCTCTGTGCCTGCCAAAAAGGCTTCCCTCTTCTGACTGCTCCCTGTTAGCTCTTTCTGGCTGGAGAAATGATATAAGCATCTCCTAATCTACTTTAGGGAACAGCAGCAGGGCTAATTCAATTTAAACCATCTAAGCTAACCTGGCAGATTTTGCATGAAAGTGGATTAGCGAGTGCTGAAACCACCACTTTGCCAGCAGAGCTCCAAAGATGACAACCTCATGCAAAGGGACTGTAAGGAACCGTCAGAGGTCGGCAGTATGGAGGCCATACTGCCCCGGCAGAGCTTTAGCCTTCTCAGCTGTGGCGACTCCGCAGCAGGAGGGCAAACCAGCCAGATCTTAATCCAGCTCTTCCTCAAAAGTGGGTTGTCCCCCAAATGCCAATCTTTATTGTGGGCGATACGTGAATGGGAAAGCACCGAGTTTGCTTTTCATACTGCAGAGTACAACGCTGAGAAATAAACAAAAAGAAATCTGGTTTTTACTTGTTAACTGAGCAGTTTTGATTTGAAAATCACTGACAGACGTCAAACATGGGACCCCACAATGAAATGTTTACAGTGCCATTTCAGAGAGGGACTCCACTTTGAAATTAAGTGAAAGTATGCGGGAAGTTTGCAGAGCAGGGCATGTGTAGGGGTAGGAAATTAAAGCACGATGGAGCCATCAGCATTCAGGGTTTAGGGAAAAAACTGGTATTCATATTCCTCATGTTTCTTCTCAATTGACAAGATGATCCCTTCCATTTGTGGTTATTGGGCTAGCTTTTGTCTTGATTTCCGTGTATTTTCAATTTGCCAGCTTTGGATTTGTGTTACTTTCCTTTATAAATAGTACTAGTGAACTGTGGAGCTCTGCACACTTTATTGTGAAACAGCCAAAGAAAATTATTTCTTTATGGTTTTCTTCTGTTTGTTTGTCTTGTGTGAACATGTGCAACGTGTTTCACATGAACAGACGTGTTATTTAGCACTGACTCTGTAATCGTATTTTAATTTTGTGAAGAAATGCTTAACACTCTATACCCTCCTCTTTCTGCTTCATTCTCTCTTGGAACAGCAGATGCTGCTTTCCGTATCATAAATGAAGAAGGCAAACTTCTATAATTTGACACTCAGAATGACTGATTCAGATAGAATCTGTCTGATTTGTTTACTGTTGGCAAACCCCAAATACTCCTCCGAAGAGGAAGTTACCCACTTAGGCCTGCCGTTATACGTATTATACTCATACCTCACGTTTTATCTATATAAGGCTTATTTGCTTCCCAGTTCACTGTTTGCTACAGAGAGTAGAGCAAACAATTACAAGGCAACTTGCTTTTTATTTTGAAAATGTAAAAGTTGTAAGCTGCAGCGAGCTGGAAAAACCTGAGTAACTCTATGGGGCGGAAATAATCTGAAGCCCATTCGATTGGCTGTGGAAGCACAGAAAACAGGACCATCAAGAGACACGTTGTGGAGGTAGCTGGCAGTAAATGAGACGTGAACCTCTTGTGCCTTCTGATGGCAAAGCTCCCTTTGCAATTTGGGTTTGTGTTTCAAGAGGCAACATACAGATGAGGGGAGGGAGTAATTCTTCCCTTGTACAATCACGCCTGCAATATCGCTTTTGTACTGCAAGGCTAGTGATTAACAGAAAGTATCGTACAAACCAGAGAATTGCTGAGAGAAAAGAGCGCCGGAATGGGAAAAGCTGGGGAGGGGAAAGGGATACTCATTCATGTAGCCTGGGAGGGGGTACACGGGGGTGGTTTAGGGGCCACGCTGGCAGCATACAGGGTCTAAAAGCTCTGTGCACCATGGGTGCTATACTGATAGGCAAAACCAAGGAAAAAAATCACGATAAATAGATATTAGAGTGCAAAATGGAAAGAAATATATGAAAAAGGAAGATACGGGGCTGAAGAAAACAAGGAGAAGCCTTCCTGCGGGTCAGCGGTATGAACTTGCTGACTGCTCTCCCTGGGGAAGTGGCCGAAACCTCGTTGTTTGGAGCATGTGAAACTAGTCTAAACAAGACCATAATAAATGTTTGCTGGAGAACAGTCCCGCGCTGGCAGGGAGTGCTGGGTGACCTAATGGGTCTTTTCCATCTGTAGGGTCTATAAATAACAACAGACGATGCAAAAAAAAAAAAAAAAAGAAAAAAAGAAAAAAAAGGTGTGAAACTTGTGCAGGCATTTTTTCAGAAAGCAAATCGCTTTCCTAAAAGAGAAAAAAAGCAATCTGAAATCACCCAAAGACAGTTACTGAACCTTATCTAAGTCTGTTTTTACAAAACATGTTAGTAATGGACGGGTGGGGTGAAACCTTGGGCTGATTGGCATCCAGTGGAGTCCTACCACAGCCTTCAGCAGGCCCAGGGTTTCACCATGAGGGAGGCTGCATCACCTGGAGCTTTCCAGAGAGGACCTCTCCTCTGCACCTCGGCAGTGGGGAATGCCGCAGCACCACAGCAGCACCATGGGTATTTTGTTGGTGGGGCTTGTTTCTCCAGCGCCTGCCTGTGCAGTTTCCCTGAGGGCACAGCCAAGTAGACCCTTTGCAAGCAGTGGAGGTGACCACCCCCTCACCTCAGGCCTGGGGCAGGGATCCCATCCATCAGAGGGGCGACCACAAGCAGCAAGATGTGGTGGGGGATGATTGTCTTCTCCACCAGTGTGGCTGGACCCAGAGGAGGTGTTTGTTCACTGCCTCATGAGCGGTAGAAGAGCATCCACCTGAGGATCCAGCTCTGCCTGGCCCAGCTTTCCCGTCCCTCCATGTCTGAGCACAGTGTACAGCTCTACTGCTTGGGAGATAGCTGTCCCAGGGCAAGAGGGAGTGCTTCCCACCACGGGGGCTCCTGATGTCTTCTCAGCCATGTCCCAAGGCCGGTGAGGGCTCTATCACACCAGTCAAAGCAATTGAGAGATCGGAGTTATTTGGTGCATTTTATCAACCAGAACTGAGAAATAAGCTTAGGCACAGCCCCTGCTCAAACCAGGTTTTTGTTTCATCTGCCCCCCCCAAAAAAAGAAAGAGGAATAAAAGAAGGGTCACAGCTATTTTAAAATCATTTAACAAAAGAGCAGATAAGAGTGCTGCACTTGCAGCCTCACTCCTTCCTTCTCACAAGCCTACCTCTCCCCCTCGCCCTTCGCAGTAATCCCGCAGGGCTGTTTTGTTTGGTTTCCTTGTTTTGTTTGGATTGGAAAATTCCCATTAGTTGTAGCTCAAAAATTGTGGCAGGAAAACTAGAAAGTGAAACCAGACAGATACATAAGTAGAAATGAATGGCCTGCTTTTATTATTTTTCCTTCGATTTCAAACAGAGCAGATGTTCTCTCTTTTCTGCTTGACCCAGACCTGACGTTCCTCGCTCAGGCTTTGTCCCCACTGTCCCTTCGGGATGCTCTGCGCTCGCTGGGCTTTTGTCTCTGCCTACCTTCCCTTTTGCAGTGATGCTCCTGAGGCTTGGGAACACGAGGATGAAGGTGAGGAGAAGTGGGAGGACAACTAGTGCAAGGCAGAAGGGCTGTACCTCTGCGGTGGGCCAGCTGGGTGGGCAGGGGGACAGGGATGGGATAGCAGCAGCTCCCTGCGCTGAGCCCAAGCTGCCATAGCTCAGTGGGGCTCTGTGACTCCCCAGTGCCTTTTTCTGCCCGTTTCCCCCACCAGCCTTCCCCGCTCCGTGGCCTCGTCTCATGCTCCTCCTCAAATTCCCCTTTCTGGGGGCTTTCTGTGACCCAGGGCTGCCAACCCTCGGTAACCTTCACCAGGGGGGGCAAGAGGAGGGGAGTTGTCCCAGCCTCCAGCCCCGCTGTGCTTGCTGGAGCTGTGCAACCCCAGGATGTTCAAGAAAGCACAACAAAAAATGGGGCAGCGCTGAGCCACAATGTCTTTGATTCATGCTCAGTAACCACATGAGAGGATCCCATGCTTATAAAGCTAAACTGCTGCAGCATTAAGAGAAATATTTATGAAGACGCTGCCAGCACAGCTGACCTGCAAGTCTTCTGCAAACAGGCTGATTTCCTGATGTCTCCTCCCTCCCGCAACTTTCCTTTTTCTGCCAGGTTGTTACATCTTTCTTTTGTCAGCATTTGTTTTGTTGTGTCATTTTAGGGAGCACAAAGGGTGAGTCCCTCACCCACCGCTCCCGGCAGCCCTGCAACAGCCCCCCGATGTGCAGTGATCTCAGTACTCCTTTGCTGTAGCTGATTGCTGAGTCTGGCATCTTTCTAACTGCTCCCATGACCTGCCCACAGTTTGGGGGACACCAAAGTCTTCCTCCTTGGAAGTTGTGCCTTGGTTTTCTGGCCCATCAGAGGCTGTGCTTGGCCTCTCCTGCCAGTCCTGCTGGGGTGTGCTGTGGTGGGCCAGCTTCACCAGCTCTTTCCTATCATGCTCTTCCCTTGCCCTCAAGTGTTTGAATGTCATTATGGTCAGCTTTGCTTTGTTTGACTCCAGTGGTTTTCAGGGTGCCTCAGAGAAGATGCCTTAGGTGCTCTGATTCTCATTCAGGACAGTAATTATGTTATACCCTTGGCAATGCCTAGATATGCCAAATCATACAAAATGTTCCTTAACTTTCCAGCTCACAATGCTTGCCTGAATGCCCTCCGGGGTACTCCCCTGTTGGAAATGGAGGAAATAGTCCCTGGTGATCCAGGAGTGCTCTTCCAGCCATTTTCCATAGCTGGTTTGGGATTTCATGATGCAGCAGAGTTCACTGTAGATGTTGCTCACTGTATATGCTGAAAATTTCTCATTGTGTTGTACATGTTCTCCATCACACCTGGTGGGCAGACTCACCCCAAGGCTCATCTGGAGCGTGGTTCTCCCTTTGACACAAAGTCCTCACCATTTCTCCCCCAAACCTCATTGCTGTTGCCTTTTCTTTCTGGCTGTTACCCCGAGTCCCTCTCCCTTCATCTCAGTCCCTTCCTTGCCCACCAGCTCCTTCCTTGCAGTTGAACTCTTACTTCCTTCCCCTTCAGAGAGAGGCAAGTCCAAGTTTGGCAACTCACCACATGTGGCTTGAGGCCTCTGAGCTTTAGAAAATAGAGATTTTCATTGATGCCTGCCCTAGGTTATCCTGTGTTTTTCTAAAAAGTTCTGGGTTGTTTCAAGGAAGCAGAGATGCTAGGGGCCTGGCCATCACGTTTTCCACCCAGCCTTCTCTGAAATATTTAGGACAATCCATGAGGATGCTGAAGGAGCAGTGGTCATTACAGAATGGTGTGTGGATATGTATGCATATACATATATATGTGTTTAAGTGTGTATATGAATTCCTTGTTCTAGACCAGGTGCCAGCAACAGGTACATGGAAATGAACGCAGTGACTGGTTTTTTGGAAGCACCAAGAGCCCTACAGTTTTGTTTGGCACTGCAGTTGTTCTGAGCTGCACACTTTCTTTTTGTCCTTTTGACAGTTTATACCGGGGAGTGGTTTTGGCAATTTGCAGCTGAGGTGCATGAAGAGGACACTTTGGACTGGAAGCTGGCAAAGCATTTGCAATAATTGTTCTAAACCGTAATAATAATAATGATAATAATAATAATAGGAAATGGCTAATAATGTTTGACTCTAAGCAGCATGTAGATGAAGCAAGCCTTTGGAAATAAATGGGTAACAGTAGCGGTGTAGGTTGGTGGATGAGGACTGTCTCCCTTAATTTTGCAGTGAGAGAATGCAAACAGTATTCAATGTCTCAGAAATGGAAACAATTAAAGACACTTTTTAAGAATGAATGCTGAAAGTTTCAGTCATTTATCAGCAGCGCTGGCTAACCAGGGGCATTGAAGTTGACTAGAAGTTAGCAAATGTGACACTCATCTACAAGGCCTGGAAGGAGGATACGGGGAACTAAAGGCCTGTCAGTCTGACCTCGGTGCCGGGGAAGGTTATGGAGCAGATCATCCTGAGTGCCATCACGTGGCACGTACAGGACAACCAGATGATCAGGCCCAGTCAGCATGGGTTTATGAAAGGCATGTCCTGCTTGACAAATCTGATGTCCTTCCATGATAAAGTGACCCATTTAGTGGATGAGGGAAAGGCTGTGGATGTTGTCTACCTAGACTTTAGTAAAGCCTTTGGCACCATTTCTCACAACATTCTCCTGGAGAAACTGGCTGCTCATGGCTTGGATGGGCGTACGCTTCGCTGGGTAAAAAAACTGGCTGGATGGCCATGGCCAAAGAGTTGTGGTGAATGGAGTTAAATCCAGTTGAATGGAGTTAAATCCAGTTGGTGGCTGGTCACAAGTGGTGTTCCCCAGGGGTCAGTACTGGGGCCAGTTTTGTTGAATATCTTTATCAACAAGCTGGACTACGGGATCGAGTGCACCCTCAATGAGTTTGTAGACAACACCAAGTTGGGCAGGAGTGTTGATCTGCTTGAGGGTAGGAAGGCTCTACAGAGGCATCTGGACAGGCTGGACTGATGGGCCGGGGCCAATGGTATGAGTTTCAACAAGGCCAAGTGCCGGGTCCTACACTTGGGTCACAACAACCCCATGCAGTGCTACAGGCTTGGGGAAGTGTGGCTGAAAAGTTGCCGACAGAAAAGGACCTCAGAAAGTTGGTCATCAGCTGGCTGAATATGAGCCAGCAGTGTGCCCCAGTAGCCAAGAAGGCCAATGGCATCCTGGCCTGTATGAGAAATAGCATGGCCAGCAGGACTGGGGAAGTGATTGTCGCCCTGTACTTGGCACTGGTGAGGCCCCACCTCAAATACTGTGTTCAGTTTTGGGCCCCTCGCTACAAGAAAGACATAGAGGTCCTGCAGCGTGTCCAGAGAAGGGCAACGAAGCTGGTGAGGGGTCTGGAGAACAAGTCTTATGAGGACCAGCTGAAGGAACTGGGGTTGTTTAGCCTGGAGAAAAGGAGGCTGAGGGGAGACCTTTTCGCTCTCTACAACTGCCTGAAAGGAGGTTGTAGCAAGGTGGGGGCTGTCTTTTCTCCACTTCTAACAAGTGACAGAATGAGAGGAAACGGCCTCAACTTGTACCAGGGAAGGTTTAGACTGGATATTAGGAAAAAAATCTTCCCCGAAAGGGTTATCAAACATTGGAAGACGCTGCCCAGGGAAGTGGTGGAATCACCATCCCTGGAGGTATTTAAAAGATGTGTAGATGTGGCACTCATGGACACGGCTTAGTGGTGGACTTGGCAGTGTTAGGTTAGCAGTTGTACTTGATGCTCTTAAAGGTCTTTTCCAGCGTAAACTATTCTATGAGGCTAAGTATCCCACTTATGGCAGTCTTGCATCTGATCTGGAGAGATCTGCTGGGACTCAAAGCGTTTCAAAGGCGAGCTCGCTAGTTAGATGTGTGCAGCAGTGCCTGCTAAAGGGGTCTGATCTCCAAGCAAAGTTTTTAGTTACAGCAAAACAAAGGATCAATCATAAAGAGCCACCAAAGGGAAGATGTGTAATATTTGTGTTGCGCAGCCTTCAGGATATTGTAATGACAGCTCTGGAGCCTGCCCTGCAAAGCATCACCCTGCACATTGCAGGGAACGCTCGCTTCTCTATACCCCACCAGCAAAGCTCTGAGTGACACTGCTGGGGCCAAGTTTCACCCCTTACTTTTAGTCTTAGAATGTTGGTAATGGCAGTAACACATAGGCCAAAAGTACAGGCATTTTTTTCTGCAAAATAAAATTATGGCCCTCTTGCAGGAGGCCCCAGAAGCCCAGAAAAATTGTTTTCCACGGCACTGTGTGGGCTTCTGCACGATGGAAGCCACACATATCTTTTGCTGACTTGTGCCCCAAGAGATTATGGTTTGGAATGTAAAATCGTTGACAGTAATATACATTGAACAATCATTTTTTATTAGGAGGTTGAATGGTAGCGGTTAACAAATTAATCAGGGAACAGGGATACAAACATATGCCTTTATAGCTTATGGCATGGGTAGAACCTTTATTTTCTCCACTCAGTTAGTCCATAAGTTTTAAAAGGAATAAGTTATATGCTCATCATTTTTCTTGTTGTCCAAGATCCCAGCAACAAAACAGTAGGGAACTCCCATTACACATTTCGGCTCGAAAAGTATTCCTTTCTGCTCTCTGTAAAGTGCACAGGTTTAGTGATCCAAGTTAAACATTACTGGAATTTCACCATAAGTCAAAAACAATATTAATTTTGAGCCCACATATTTTTCTTCTGGTAGGGTATAAAAGTTTAAAATAAGTACACGCTCCAGACGATCTGTAAATGGTAGAGAGCAATGGATGAAAAGAGGAAAGGAAAACAAAACAACACGCACGTTTAACAACAGAGCAGCAGCAATGTTGGGTGGTATGAACTTTTTTGGTATGATAGCAGGAATGAGAGTTTTTTCCCCCGTCTGTGGTCTGGTTCAAAGGGAAGCGAAGGCTGGCATCACACTGCTGAGCTGGGGCGGAAGATTTCTGTCCTGTACAAATCCGTAATCAGGGTTACTCCTCGGTGGGAAGCACAGGGATTGTTGCAGAATACTAGTGGGGCATTTCTGAACTCCCGCATCCCTCACTCCCTCCCTGCGCGGGAGACACTGCGCTGCTGTTTGTCTGAAGTCTAAGGACTGCCCCAGCCATCTTTTTCAAATTAAAATGGCAATGTAAAGTTTTGTAAATGTTAGTTCTCCTAATTGACAGCGGCTTGTATAATTAAAATAAAATCACTAATATTTTCTCTTGTTTTCTTTTTTATCACTGAAGTTCATTTTTCAGTAACTCAGGCAAGGTCTTCATTTTTATGAAGACCCATGCTGACCTCTAAATATCTGATTTTTTTCAGTGAGTGTTTATCCCCATCTGGTTTGAATTTAGTATTCTTATGAGTCATTTCACTTTGATAGGAACACTATGCTATAGAAAACTTCTTTTAATATTTTAACGTTTTAAATCAAACACTGCATAGTGCATTACCTAAGCCCCGCTACTATTATGGAAACCAGTGGGTTACTTTTCTTCATTGGACATGGCGTTTGGTGTCTTTGTGAAATAAATGTTGCTCATGGTAGAAAGGTCTCCAACGCACATGTGTTCAAGTGTTTTACCATCTTTTGCTGCCGCATCCTTTCCCAGACTTAATAACAGCCACTTTGGAAACAGCCTCAGTAGAGGAAGGATGAGTGATTCTATAGGAAGTAAGGATGCTCAGCACTTCCTTACGTCTGACATTTAACCCAGGCAAAAGTGCTATATTTATTTTTCTATCGACACTGATTTTATTACTTATTATGTTCTTACTACATGCATTTCCTGATGTTAAAGATATAACCAGCTCCTTTGGGCTCTTTCTTTTTGTGCAGGGAAGCTTTTAAATAGATATTTTTAGAAACTCCAAGTGATTTGCAAAAGAAAGTAAAGGAAAAAGCCCCAAATAAAAAAGAATTAGTTTCTGAGTAAGTATAAGTGAATTGCTTTAAACCAGATGAAAATTACAGTATGTGATGCGGGAAAATGTAATGTTATTTTTTTCATAAATGCAAACTGTTTGAGCCCTCACTTATTTTAAGCAAACGCTTGGCAATTTTAGAACTTACTTGTTTTCCCATGTACATACAAGTTAGACTGTCACTTAAGCCTTTTCCTAGTTTATGGCCCTATAATTTCCTTCTTCGAAGAGCCTGATTCATCTCTCACTTCTATCAGAGTAAATTGGGATGCAAGTAACAAAAGAGAGGACCTAATCTTCAGATGATCTTTAGCAGAAAATGCATAGCCACACCACGAGGATGGAACTTCATAAGGATTCATAACGATCATTTTTTTTAACACCCATATGCTAGGGTATATTTTATGTTCACCGGGGCAGCAAAGCAGCTAACATTCTTTAAGGAAGACCTATTCACTGCAACAAAGCAAGTTTTTCAGTGCTATGCGGATCAGTTTTTGTTTCTGTTTTATTTTGGTTGCATTTTAGGTGGGATTAAAAAAAGGACAGGCCATTAACAAAGCTTGAAATGTAGTCCCTTCATTTTTATCATTCATATCCAGACTGGAGCACGAAGAATACTTTTGTAGTTCACATCATTAGTCACATTATCATGATGGAATAATGAAAGAAGAAAGGATTTATTTTTAAGTACAGTTCAGAGGTGTAGTGTTGTCAGGCTGATGTCAGAATACCACACTTTTTAAAAATACTTAGCCTTCATCAGTCAGGCAGATAAATACTAAAGACCCTTTCTAATCTATTGAGGATGTTATGCTTTTCTTATCTTTTCCAGAGCAGATAACAGAAAACTTCAGCCTTGTTAAGAAATCTGGGGATATTATATTATAGAGTTTCAATTTTGCCAATTTTCAATAATAATTTTTCACAGATTGCTGAACTGTTTACTCCATTTGCAAAGATAAAATGCAAAATACTTTCACTCATTTACTCAGTACATGTATACACGTATACATGGCGACTGTTCATTTTTGTGGGAATGGTTCTAACATATAATAGATATCAGCGACATCCATCACATAGTTGTAAGCATGTATGTTCTCTGCCATTTTACTTGTGAGGGTTAGGGAGAGGTTGTGGAGAGGCTGCCCTTCTGAGTATACAAATTATGAGGGCTGTTAAGCAAAACACATTTTGAAGGTCTGACATTATTTTTTTTTAATAGCTTCATGCAGGTAGTCTGTTCCTTTTGGACATACCAAGTACACAACAGTACCTAAGTATCATCCACAGCTAGCAAAGCACAGAAAGGTGTCCTCACACAAAATCATTCTATTGTTGATTTTTTATTCATTTCCAGTGTATAAGGTAGAAACAGGAACAGACTTGCAGTTAAGACACTGATCTGAAACACTAAAGAGTGGGCTCAGTTCCTAATTCTGCTACAAATACCTTCCCTGCCATGGCCCGTGCTATTTGGGATACAGGTACTCCCTGTGTCAGGCCCAGGTCTGACACTGAACCCCTTTTGTGTTGACTTTATGTGGATGTAATGCCATGCTCAGGTGCTTTACTTTAGTAAAACTGGGGAAGGAGGTTAAGCTCTTGCTACTATGGACACCGATGCAAGCACACGCTGACCCACAGTGTAGCTGGGGTGGACACAGCCTGTTATCACAGCCGCCTTCATGGTGACAGCAGGTAGCCAGCCTTGGGCAATGGAATCGGCTGAGAGAATCTTTCCAAATATGTCATAGAATCATAGAATGGTTTAGGTTGGAAGGGACCTTGAAGATCATCGAGTTCCAACCTCCCTGCCACAGGCAGGGACACCTCCCACTAGACCAGGTTGCCCAAGGCCACATCCAGGAACACCTCCAGGGATGGGGCCTCAACAGCTTCTCTGGGCAACCTGTTCCAGTGCCTCACCACTTTCAGAGTGAAAAATTTCTTCCTAATATCTAATCTAAACCTACCCTCTTCCAGCTTAAAGCCATTCCCCCTCGTCCTATCAGGACCTACCTATGTCCCGGGTACTTTCCACAAAAGCAAACAGAATTCATAGGCAGCTGCTGCCCAAGCTGTCCCTGCAGCTCTGAGGAAGGCACGGACACCCTGCACCCCAGGCTGAAGGGGCTGTGCTCCTCACCCAGCTCGGCAGGCCCTGGTACCCTGACTGGCTGGGCATGGGTAATGCTGTTAAATTTGGTTGAAATTGGCCAAAAGTTGTTTGTGGGGAGACTGACTGTGGGCAGATGGGCAGTGTGGTTGAATAAACCTAGTTTCCTAAGGAAACTGGGTTAAGAGAGGAGGATAATAGCACTTCCCAACCACATGAGGATGTTATGAGAATAAAAACATTTCTGATGGTGAGGTGCTCAGGTGTTACAGTGATGGTGACAATGCACATTCCTAGACAACTAAATTTATTTTAGCATCTTTCCTTCTTCTTTGAAGTTGTGTACCACAAATGGTTATTTGTGGGCACATCTTTGGAGCCAGCGGCTCTGCTAATACAGACTGTGTATGAAGTATAAGCAATGAATGAGGTGGAAGAGATTCAGATTTTGTCTGCTGAAACACTGAAAGTGTGTGTGGCAAAACACAAGAATTCCTACTTATTTTTCCATGAGAAGAGTATGTTTAGAGTACAGCACTGATTCCTTTCTCCAGAAAGTGCATCAACTGAAAGCAATCAAACATAGTTTATATTTTTAATTGTAGTGTATTTACTTCCCTTGAATTTCAAAAAATTGTGTGTGTATAATAGTGGGAACGGTTTTGCAGTTCAAAACAGAAGCACGTTTGAGCCTCAACAGTACATGCCAGGTAGGTCTTTCTGAGCAGAGAGGTAAGCAGCAGTAAATCATTAAAGCCTGGGTTTGTGAGGAGCCTGAGCACTTCCAACAGGAATCAGAAGGAATTTAGGGAGCTGTTACAAGGCTGAGAGGCCTCAAATCTGCTGTTCCTCCACTGCCTGGCACAGCAGAGGAAGAAACTCTGGAAGTGGTTTTTCCATTTCCAAACCCTGGGCAAGGGGTGGCTCAGTTCCTGGGCAGAGGGAGAGCAGCCTCCAAGAAAGCTGGGCACGCAGGCATCTGCCTTGGACTGAAGGTCTACTAGAACCTGTGGAGGAGATGTTTCTCCTTGTCATATCATGCCTACCAAAACAGGTTGCTCACAAGCCCACCAACAGCTCTTTTAATGCCCAATGGCAGCAGGATGGGGAGAGCAATGTGCTGCCCTGTGCTGGCTGTCCTATGGTTACCCCCCCAACACGAGGTGGGGCTAAACCTCCGGTCAGTTTTCCACATGCTCTGCCCTTGCTGGGACAACCCCTTTTCCCCTCTTTTTCATAACAAAACTAGAAATTACTTGCCCAGGAAGAAGGAGCTGGTATATCTTTGTGCTCTTCAGGAGGGAGGAATTCAGGCATCTGCTCCAGCATCCTTTTAAACATCTAATGGCTCCACCAGCTGTAGGGTGGCAGGAGCGTGGGTCCCTGCAGGCAGGCAGGGAAATCGAATTTGGGTCTCCTACACGCTGGATGAGCACTCCTGCCACTGCACTGCTGTATAAAGAGACACAGCTGTGCCTGCAGGCTGACTTTTAGGGCATAAAAAAAGCAGGCTTCCTCTGCTTTTGAAGGAGAGAGGTTAGCCGCCGAGCTCACAGGGGAGGGAGCCGTAGCATGCACCTCTTCAATCCTCTTTCTCCTCAGTGTGGGTTTTTCTGGAGCATCTCCAAAGACCACTAACTCCCCCTGCGTGCTGGAGCTCAGCACCCAGGGAAAAGGTCTAGACTCCCGTATCCATAACAGGCATCTCAAATTAGGTGGTGCGAGCCCTGGCACGTGATGATTTGGCCCTGCAGTGTCTGTGTTTGTTTAAAGAGCTATATGCTGAGCCAGGTCAGTGCCTATTGCATTAGTCATAACAAGCTTTCAAGATTATAAATGGGGAAAGTGCTGAGTAACTTGTGATTCAGCCTTATTATGATTTCTAAGTACATATTACTAATACACTCCCTGCTATTACACTACTTCCCCCCCCACCCCCCCCGATTCAACACCTACATCCGTTCCCCACACAAAGCTGGAGCTGAGAAAGCTCGACTTATTTTCAGTAGCTGGTAGGAAATGTGGAGTTGACTCATCCTCCGCTCGGCATTTCTATCACCCTCAAAAACTCCCTTGTTTTAAACTGTTTACTCTGTGCTGAGATGTTTTCTTTAGAACATAGTAGTGACAGAAACCAGCCAGTTTAAGGCAAAGCTGCAGGTTCTGCATCTGCCTCATGTAGCAATCAGTATTTTTTGCCTTTGTAGTTACCATGAGTTATCCACAGGATTTTTAAGGAAAAGTGAAAATTGAGCCATCAGGTGGTTTCTGTGGTAGAAGCTTGAATGTTTTATATAAGAAAAAGACAACTTTGTTTCTTTTGGCATTATCTTAGATGAAGTTAATGGTGGGTGGAGGCTTCCCGGGAAGGAAATGTGTAGGGGTAAAAAATGAAATTGTGGTGGGCCGCCACCCTGTAGGGCCTTGGTGGAAACCCTGAATAATTATCTGAACGGTTTGGGTTATGGAGGTTTGGGTCCTCCTCAGCTGGGGTTTTGCTGAGGAGCAGAGTGTTGCAGAAAAACCTGTTTGTGCACCGTTCGGTTGGTGGGAAGAACACCATCCTGTTTTCCCCCAAAGAGGGCAGACCCTTACTCACTGGAATTCGATTTGATCAACTCTACATAGATTGAGACATCTGTTATGCCAAAAAAGGTATCTTTTGAAGAAAGAGGGATTATTTCTGTGGTAAGGGCCTCCGGGCCTGCAGTGCTGGGGGAGTCTGGGAGCAGCAATGCCAGGCTGAGAGGGGTTCCCAGTGCCAAGCCATGCTCCTTCTCCCTCAATGGGGCTGTGGTGGCTCCCAAAATTGGAGGCAGAACCCTGTGGCTCCCTCAGCTGTTGGCAGGAGGAGAGGGGCACCTGCAACCCCTTGCTCACCTTCTCCCACTTTCTCTCCAAGGGCTGTCAAGGAACACTGAAGTGACCAGTCTCCTAATTTAGGCACCTCTGTTAATCACCTGAAGTTAGAAGGCATTAGTCTGGGACCTGAAGTGCAGATTACATCTGTGACAGCAATCTAAGAAGCAACATCTCCCTCCTCCCCAGCTCCATTGAACACCCAGGACCCCAAATTTTCCTGGCATGGTCCCAGTTTGGGAAACCCTGTACATGGCCAGAGACACTGCCAGTCTAGCATCATGCTGAAAAGTCAGTGCAGTGGTGTAGATGAAGCTCTGGGGATGCTGAGGTGGACACCACAGTAGTCACCTGGGGCAGGGAACAGAGGAGGGTTGTGTGTGCCCAGGCCAGAGCTGCAACAACGAACCTGCTGACCGTGGATGTGGGAAACGCCACATCTGCAAATGTGAGATTCAGCAGATAGAAACAATTTTTAGGCATAAGCACCACAATAATTGTTGATTTCTCTGGAAACACTGGTGCTGTTTGTCCCCATTGGCAGACTGGCTTGGAGTCTTGCCCAGGAAGGAAGGAGATGTGTGCTCCAGGTGCTTCTTGGTTCAAGGGACTTGAAACATCAGCTTCTGTAGGCAGGTGAATGCTTTGGCCACCAGGTTTAGGCTATTCTAGAATAAAACACCCCACTGAAACTGCACAGTAATGCATTGTAATGTTGTTTCAAACTGACACTCGTGTGAGCCACTGCGCTGCCAAATTCAGAATTCACCCTAGACATGCCAGTTTCTTCTTTCTACTCTTTCTCCCAGTCCCTTGGGCATTACACAAGCTTCCTCCAGATTTTATCCTGAGGTCCTCACCATACCACCTGACCTCCTCTTTGTGGTGAAATCTAGTTATTACAAAACATTGTGACCTCTGAGAGGTTAAGCAGGCAAGCTTACATTAAATCCAGAGACATTTGGGTAAGCGCTTTCTGACAAAAAGTTTTACGTATTTGCAGTTCAAGGTCTGGTCGGAAGTGCCGCTCATAGAAAACAGAAAAGCAAGAAAATCCCATTTAGGAGTGGAAGGTTCACAATCAGGTTGAGGATACGGAAGGGAAAATAATATTAATGGTGTTAAGCATTATTGTCTAAAGAATGTTCTCTGCCATAACTAGTTCGTTGAGTGCCTATGTGGTACAATTTGACTATTTAAAGTTTGTGTCTATAATCCTGCATGAGATTATTTTCTGCATTACTGGAGTGATCAGAGAGCAACTTTGGAACCACCTGTGAAGCCTTCGTGCATGTGCTCTTCCAGGATTGTGGCCAGAATTGTTGGAGGAGCAGAGTACTGCAGGTCTTCAGGAAAGCTGTGTCTGTAGCCTGCTTCCTTCCCTCCTTGCTTTTTTGGAGAACGTACCACAAGGCTCATGCTGTGAAGCCAGCTTCAGCTGAAAGCATCCTTTCTATAGATCCAATTTGTACAAGGTTTTGGCATCCTTATCTGCAAAATAATCAAAATTATAGACAATTTACAGACTGTGTACTCAGCTGGGCATCCAGAGCTCATCCTGAAGATAAGCAATACCCATCAAAGGGAGGTAAGGCTCAGCCCTGCTAATTGTGTTGCTCTTTATCTTACTACTTTATTTCCTTTAGCTTTTTTTATGTACGGTAGAAATCATTATGGCATCTTTTGGACTTGTGCAGGAGTCACAGATCTACTTTTTTCCCACTCTAGTGTTACACCTATAATGTAATAGGAACTGCAATCTTGTTTGAATTACTATTGTGTTGCATTTGGATGCTGTTGTGTCTGGTGGTCAAAGCACTGGGAAAAGTAGCTCATAGTCTGTGAAACACATGAACTACATTCCTGCGACATTTAGAAATACTTGGCAGAGACTGAGTGTTGACTGAAAGGGAGCAAGGCACCATTACCTTCCCTTGTAGTTTGCTTTGTGTTACAGTGGCTAAGAATGCTGTTGCATAACAATTTTTAATTGCATTTCTTTTAGGCTAAGAGGCCAGTTGCTTTAGCATAATCTTTTTTTTTGTGCAGAAAGAACATATTCATCACCACACACCACTGCTCATTTCCCAGTAACTGACAGCTCAAATGGAGAGAACCTTCTGAAACTCACTGCAGGTAAAGATGACTGATCCTTTACTAGAAAGACCTTGATTGGGCTCTCAGGTTTTATTACCTATTACAAAGTTTATCCTCTGGGAGATCAATTTCTTGACTTTAAAAATGTGGCAATATAATAACCAATACTTCAGCTATAAACATCTATTTTCCTTGCTGAGAACAGAAAAGAAAACAAACCTTACATTCTATACTAAGACAGTTTTAAGTATGAAGAGCAATAACAAATCCTAAGTGGGAAAGCGGCAGAACTTAATACAGAGCTGAATACTAGTGAATACTTTGTCACCATGTCAGACTCTCAACTATCCAGGCCTTGGTGAGTTTATTTAGCCATTTGAGCTTCCTCCACATGGAGAGTATGAAAGGGAACCTTGAATCCTCAAACATCTCCATGCTCACTCCTGCAAAGCCCCATAGGATGCGATGGGATACAACCTTACTGCATGCCATAAAACCAAGTCTGGTGGGCTGCAATAGAGCGTTCTTGTCATTTTGGGAACTTCGATCAGAACAGCCACCGAAAGCTACTGTTATGACATGGTGCCCAGGGAAGCCCTGTGCCAAATACTTTGTGATAGGGCTAGAGCATGCCAGATGTGAGCAGTCTGCAGCACCTCACCCAGGAAGCAGGCTTTCCCCACTGTGGTACCCAAGGCTGCAGGAGCTGTGGGTAGCTCCTGATAATTCCTAACCTAAGCAGTGTCTGTCTTCTGGCTGAAGAAGTCATGGGTCTCAGAGGTGGGATGGACTCAGGAAACTGTATGTTCATTCTTCCATCAAAGATCTGCACTCATTTCCAGTCCACTGCCTATATGTGATACTAGTGTGTGATAGGTAATGGCCATAATACCATATAAACAATAATTTATGACAGCTATATGATAGGTATACTATGTGTACCCTTGCAAAAGCCAGAAGCAGAAAGCCTCAGCTCCCTACTTATTCCTATAGGACACACACACTGAAATGGCTTTTCATGTTACTGCTTTCTTTTAAACAGTTATACTTGCTCCTCAATCACACAATTTGACTGTGGTCCAGCTGTCAGGTAGTTATCAGCAGTCCTCGGGGAATCAGCTGACAATGTGGATGCTGTTTACCTCTGGGCAATGGCCCTTATGACCGTGGACCATACCGTTGTCAGACAGATTTTGTAATCCAGGGTGAGACAGGGGCTTGATCTGAAGGATGAGATGATGTCAGTTCAGGTGATGAGGTGTCTCTGTGCTGAATTGGTAGTGGAAGGAAGAGGGAAGGGACAGGGCTATGGACTTCTCACCTTTCCTACAAACACACACCAGCTACTCATATTAATTTTGTTTTCCAACAAAAAAATACCCTTTAAAAAAAAAAAAACCAACAAAAAACTGTTCTTAAGGAGAATAGCAAGGGTAACTATCTTCAGGTAAAAAAGAGACTGGTAATCTCACAGTTTACATTATTTTCCCTATTCAGTACTACCTAAATTGTGCCAAATTGCTAGAAGAAAGTTCAGTTTAATCTCATGCAGTGGTTAAGATCTCCCTGTCTCAGGGCTCTGTAGCCGTGGGTTTCGGGGGCCGGCTCTGGTAACAGGGATGTAACACTCACCGCTGCATTTAAGAGCATTTGTTACTGGGGATTAGCAGTTTTCCCATAGCGCCCAGGAGCCCCGGCCACGGCGCAGAGCGCCGTTGTGCTCGGAGCTGCACGAATGTGGGGTGGTGTTGTCTTTGTAATGTTTCAGCTTGATCTAAAAAAAAAAAAAAGGAGCCTGTGGGAGGAAGGTTTGTGTTGGCTGTAAACCAACATGTGCACAGTTTAATAACATACATCTATGTTCAGTGATTTCAGCTCTTATCTTTTAATTAGAAGCTATAGGACCCTAACCCAATTTTAAACAGCTTACAAGTGCAGATTTTATAGTCTTACCTTTTATTTTCTTTGTACTGAGGTGAAGTAGTGAGAAAAATCACTGTTAAGGAAAAAGCCCTTGCAGTAACTGCTATTCCTCTACAGATTTTAAGTTTTTCTAGTAGCTTTGAAGCTGCTATTTCCAGGTCTCCCTTAATTAATCCTGGGAACAGCAGGATTTGACAAAAGTGTGCTTTGCCAGTTTGAGAAGCCCTATCCTTACAAGGTCTTCAATTACATTAATTAATTAGTCTTATACAATTCAATTCACACAGCTGAATAGACCTAATTAAAAAATAAGTACATTTACAAGCTATCTTGTTACGACAGCATTAAGGGTAATGAGTTCATTAAGCTCCACGCGAAGGCATTATCAGGCTGGGGTTACAGGCTGCAACATGTTGAAGACACTCGCTGCCGAGGAAAGGAAGCTCTGCCAACAGAGATAGCCTATCTGCACCGAAAGCATTTACTTCAAAGATCGGAGATAACGTTGGAGGGCTTAATGAGGGTATATTTTTAAAATGTAAATAGGAGGATCTAGCGGGCACATAAATTTCGTAACACTCATAATAATACCCTCTGCGCCGGCTTATGGGAGCAAAGAGGGTAAAAGTGAGCAGGTTACGCCGCTCCCCCTGTTTCAAAGGGGGTTTCTGCTTGTAGAGCAAGTCCTACTAGGACGGGAGTGCCTGGTTGCGCTTGCTCATTGGGATAGTATCATAAGCTTGATACACCCCATTTGTCTGAGCACTCCTGTTTGTTAGGTTCGTCCCAAAATCTTCAGCTGGTAACTGAAATAAATAAAAGGCAGCTCGCAACGCTGTTGTGCTGCTCCGCTTTTAAAATTGTGAACTTCCAAAAAACCTCTTTCAGATCAAAATGACATAAAAAGCTTTATGGTAATGCTGAAACGGGATTTATTTTATGATATGCAGGACTGATAATTGATTCTTTAAAAGTTTGCTGTGTTTTCACATGAAACGTTAAAATGTTATGTGCTGAACTGGCAGACACAGGAAATTTTTAATATGCTGAAATAAAATGTGCTTAAATAACCCTCCACAATACTCCTGCATTCTTTGCTTTGCTTATATTGAGAACCAGCCGTCACTTTTAAGTTTTAATAAGTTTCATATGGTTGGTAGAGGAACTGTGTTTGGTTAATTCTAACCTTTAATTAGTAGCCTCTGGATTGGTGTATACCCCAGGCACGGAGATGTTATTAGTGTGAACTGAAAGCTATGTGTGTTACTCCAGAACAGATCAAAACAAACCTTGTATGCTCTGACAGCATTAAACCCCACTGAGACCTGGTGCAGGATATGGTTTTCCACTTGCAAAAGAAAATTGTAATTCACAAGCCTTTGCCAGATGTTGTCCCCCTGATACTTCAGCTTCATTACTTACCTACCGAGTAGGTGGTCACCTAAGGTAAAGCCAATGTGTCCTGTTAGAGCATTTGCTAGATTAAATAATTTCTCCAGGTTTTTCTTTCTTTCTTTCTTTCTTTCTTTCTTTCTTTCTAATAACAACAATAACAACAAATATTAAAAGGATGTGCTGGAAAATGACTGTTGAATATAAATAGCATCCTGCTTTTTTTCTGAGAGGAACGCAGAGGCTGCTCATCCCTGGCATTTTATTAACATGTAGATATCTAGCACAAACATGTACTCCTATCAGACCGCTATGAGATTTTTAGCTGGTCAGCAAAAATCATTGTTATTATCTGTACAAATTGAAGAAAACGGATTTTTTCTTTCTTTTTCTTTTTTTTAAGAAAAAAAGTTGAAACTTTGCATGCAAAAGAGAAACTTGAACTAAAAATTTGTACTCAACCTTTACCCAAATTTATTTTGGAAACAGCTTTGGTGACCCTACCTTGGTGTCTTTACATACTCAGATGTAAATGCAATAACATCATTTACGTGTTGTAAAAGTTATTGTAACATTCATGGTCCAAGAATATAAGTCAGGCGGGACTTTGGACATAAACTAAAATTAAAACAATGTTCCATAATTGGAAAACATGGAATAATTTTTAGATTTAACCTTCTTCAGTAATTTTATGTAAATTTCTGTAAGTAAAAGGAGAGGTTTCTATTTTAATATACACAGATAGCTTTTATTTGTTCCAGGAGATTTTATAAGCACGGCAAGTAATTTTATATGATAAAAAGCATTAAGAACACTTTTAAAAAGCAATGTTGTTCTCCCTGACTTCTGGATTTTTTGAGAATTCGATAACCGTTTGACTCTGAATACCATAAGGTACTTAGGGCATGACTGCTTCAAGCCGTAGAAATCTTATCTGCTACCATGGTGGAAACCAGCCTGTGAACATCAGACATTCAGTGACATACTGACATGATCTATTTTTGACCAGGCCTAACGTAAGCGTCGCGATAAAAGGGCGGGTCCTGCTGACACGTTGGCACATGAAGTACAAATGCCGGTGGTGCTACGCAGTCCTGCAAAGAGTTTTCCTTCCAGGAGCAGCACAATGGAGCTGTATCTGCAGGCGCGGATGCTCTCCTGCAGGATCAGGCCTGCCCGAATGCAAATGGGGTTGCTTTATTGATTGTTTTGATGCTTGCCTGGATAACTTCTCAAGAACTGTATTGCAGCACGTATATTTCTTGTCTTCTGTAAAAAGCTTCATGCAGCTTTAGATCTATCAACGGGCTCCTCCATCAGGAAAGTCAATAGCTGCCATGGAAGGGATTTAAAATTACTCACACAGCAAGTCCTAGCTATTTTATTACAGTACACAGAGTGTGATGTTATTTCTTTGTGTAGGAACACCACACTGGCAACCCATTTTGAGCAATTGCCCCATACCTGTCTTTTCGCGCAACTTGGATTTAGTGGTATCACACCCTATGTCCATGTAATCGAGGAAAAAATCTTCTCTCTCATTGGCAGCAAGAGCAAATTATTTTTCCGAACCTGGTTTTTGAGGGCTTCCAGTGCTGAATTGTATGCGCGAACAAAGCAATAAAATTTGCAGGCCAACCTGAGCTAAGCTTTGAGGTTTGAGAAGAAGTCTGAAAAGCCAGGGTAGTTTTTTCCCCTTGTTTCAGGGGACCAGGACACCCCTCATTTCCCTTTCTCTTCCTTTTTAATAAGCAGACCAAGGTAAATCTGCCAAGTTCTATTCCAACAGTCTCTGCAATGTATGCTTTTCTCTACAGGTAAACACCACAGGTCATTTCTTTCAAGCGTGTTGTCTTCCTGAGTTTAGACCTGGATTAATCTCTTCTTTGGACGGGTGACTTTCAGCTCCTTGACAGAAATCTGAACAGCAGAAAAAATTGGTTCTGGTCAAAATTACGGATCAGCTGGAAGTTCACATCTAGTTGCACAGGATTTCCTCTGGAGGAATGAATGAATGAATGAATGAATGAATGAATGAATGAGAGCCATTTTATTTGTCAATTATGTTGTTTGCCTCCAGAGGATAATAGCCAAGCAAATTAATTAGTGAAAATAAGCCACAAAACCATCAAAACATTCAGGCAAAGCTTCACTCAAACTAACATGTTCAATGAAACAGAAACTTGGACTGGCAGCTCGGTGTTTTTACACTATTTGTTGATTCTACTGACAGCTTTAATCATTGCTGAGCTGACACTCCGGTGGTACAAATGAGTAAATAAAACGTCAGTTTTGCTTACGATGACATTGAACATAACTGTTCAGCCTTGACAGGTCTGTATTTTTAGACAAGAGAATCACTTCTTTAGACTTTCTTGCAAGAATAACACAGCTAAAATCTGCACAGCTACCATATATGCGGCCTGTGACCAATAAAAGGCAGTTATTTTTATTTGCGCTTCTTTGACAAAAACTAATGGTGTCATTTTTTTTCCCTAGGCAGAAGGGCAGAGCAATCACAACGTGCACCCAGCTCCAGATCTCAGGGCCAAAGCCCCACCTCACCGAAACCGATGGGAGTATTGCTATCAGCTCCGGTGGGCTCAGCGCTGGCTCCGCGCTTGGTTCTAAGGATTACATGAAACTCCGGGTTTTTCTGCGAAAAATCCCGTGTCAAAGAGGTTCTTTGTTGAAGGCATAACCTGAGTTGTCTGTCAAACGTGGGCCCCGATCCAGCAAAGCACTTAAGCACATGTGTAGCGTTGTTGAAACCAACGGGACTACCGCTCACATGCTTAAAGTCACGCGTGTGTTTAAGTGCTTTGCCGGCCTGAAGCCTTGCAGAAGTCCTTTATATCATGTTGATTTCAAAGCACATTTCATTATTACATCACCGTGCTGTTCTTGGCAGGGAATGAATTAATAAATGAGACAAGGAGAGGTCCGGCAGGAGCTGCCGGGGGAGTGGGACACTGCATTCCTTTCAAAACAAGGCCGTGGCAATAAGTTTTCAGGAGACATGAATCAGCCACGTAGGCAGTTATAAATAATGTGGAGCAGCCGGGCCGGGTGACATACCGCCGCACTGTGTATATTGCGAGAACATATCGATACTGGGCACTTTGTGTTTTTTATCTTCCCACAGACTTGGCATCCACCCACCCTCCGAGGCCAACCGGAGTCTGGTCGGTGGGAGAACGCACTCACTCCTCCTCTCCGCACGGGATTTTAATGCTATTATTTCAGGAGCTGGGATTGTACGGCTGGAGAACAGCGCTGTTGTTTATGCCCCGCTGTTGGCATGCAAGTGCTCTACAGATACATTAGAGCCAAACTATCTCCCTGAGGACACAGTGGGAAGCACAGTGTTGGGTGTGGGGACGTGTATGCTCTCAAAGCACGTGAGCTGAGCTCTCCCAGAGAGATGCTCCTGAACCCTGTGGCCATACCTGTGTTGCTGTTTGAGTGCTGGGTTTAAAGCTGAGCTTCTCTCATACGCACAGTCCTGTCCAGATCAGGCGTTCTGGGGAACCCAGGAACCCACCGTCATGACATGACCATGCTACATCTTACCAGCAGCCAACTTCACACCCTGCTGCTGGTGGGTTGGCTTGGCTGCCAGGTCCATGCCTGTTGGCAAGACTTCAGAGCCCACATTGCAGAGAGCCCCGTGCCACCATGTCACGGCACTGCGCTCACACTGAGATCTCACCTGGGTTTGCAAGGCACAAGGGGATCTGCAGGCAACATCTTCTTTGGTAGGGATGGTGGCAAAAGCCACTCTGGTTTCTCCTCTTGTCTGGTGGTGGTAAGTCTGTTCAGGAAGGGACCAGCTAAGTGGAAAAGAACGAGCACTTTGGGGAATGGGGCAGGAAAAACAGGGCAGGTGTAGAGGGGATGAGGAAGGAGGAAGAAGGCAGCAATCAGTATATGAAGGCAACATCCTGGGAATAGCTGAAGGTACCTTTTGGGACCTCTCACCGGGGAGCTACTGAAGCAAGGATAGGGAGGCGGGTGCAGCTGTGCTCAGTGGTGACAGCAAGAGCACGTGCTCCATGCGGCGGGAAGAGGGTGCTGGGGGGGGAAATCTGGGAATGGAAATTCAGTACTGCAAAGAATCTGACCTGGTGTTATCTGGGAAAGGCATCAGCACCCCTTTCGCTTTGCTGGAATTGAGTTAAATACAACTTGTATTGATCCCATGAATCGGAGGGAACAACAGAAGCTACGGAGCTTTCAAAGTTTTCTTCACACACAATAAAATGTAGATAAATAGCATAAATCTAGTACTTCTTCCCTTGGAAAGTTTCTTTTAAGGAAGCCACTGTGCTACAGATACTGACAAGCAGCTGGAAGAAAAAACTTCCAGTATAGTGGAGGCTGGTGGGAAGAGGGGCCAAGCTCCTTGTCAGAGCCTCAGCTCCATATGCCTCTTCTGTTGAAGTCTGCAAAAACTTGGTAGGAAGGGCAAGGGATTTATTTATCATTTCATCTTAGAATTCTAGCAGTTTGGCCCATTTTCATTTTCTTGCACTCTTTTTATTTGTTTGCTTATTACTGATAGATTATTGTAATGCCATTCACTACCAGAATACAACAGATCACATAATTAAACTTAAACAAAGTAAAACCAACTACGGTTCTCTTGTCTGAAAAGGGGAATGATTTAGATTATTTCCTTGAACTAGGACCCAATGTCCCCTTTGATGAAAGTCACAGGAAAGCTCTCAGCAGCAGCTTAAATACACACTGCCAAGCTCACAACAGAGAAGGAGCACTCGCACACTTTCAAGAGGATGTTTTGCATCCTGTTATTCCAGCAGCACGCGGCATTGCTGCTATCACGGAGGCTGAATTGCTGCTTTTCATGGGAAACCTTATTTGGAGATGGGCTACAATGACCATTTCTGGTACCTACACGGCACAGGGCTGGGACTTGGCACAAAATAAGGACCTCATCCAAAGCCCCCTGTAACCAATGGTAAACTTTCCATGATTTCTCTGGGATTTGGATCAATATCTTTCCCTGTAATTGCTGATATAGGAGGAATGTTATTTTTGCTGTGGTACTTGCATTACGAATCAGAGCTATCGTTTGATCAAGCTTGTTGCAATATGTTTGCTAGCAAGAGCCTTAACTTCTTTGAAGGATTTAAATCTGCTAAACCATCTGGGAAAGCAAAGATAATGCAAAATGTAATTTTAATGTATGTAAATGTAATGCAAAATGTAATTTTAATCAATGTCAGAAGTGAACCACTTCTTACAATCTGATTCTTATCTGCAATTCTTATGAATAATGTACTACAGCTTTCACATTTCTTGTTTTAGGACAGCTACTTCCCAATGATTTTCCTTTTAAAAATGTTTCAGGAGCAAGGCAAAAAAAAGAAGAGCTTGTGATAATACGCTGCAGGGTACAGGTTATGTTGCCGATGCCTGCTACGTTCAGCTTATCTCTGTATGTGTCATCCTGGTGCAGCTGTGGCTGTGCTGGATAAGGAGTTATCCGTCCAGCTTGGCCCCTGCAGAGGGCAACTCCAACAGATGGGTGTACCTAGGTTTTTCTGAACTCGTCGGATCTCATTTTGAGCAATTTTGAGTTGAGGGTCCTGGCTACTGAGGGTTTTTGTCTGGAGCAGCTTTGGGAGCACTCCCCAAGCAGGAGCTGCCTCTTGCAATTGGTGAGGACCTTGGTCCCATGTCATCATGCTTTGTCACCCACATGAGCTCCTTGAGCTTGGGTTGCCTGCACGGGGCGTTATCCATCCTGGAGCTTGCTGGCGAGACCAACTCCAGCTGCTACAGCTGTAGACAGAGCTACAGTGACAACCACTGATTACGCTGAGACTGTGGTGGTCTTACCAGGCAAATGATCAAAGATGCTGACAAACTACATCTTTTAAAAATCACTGCGATATCTAACCCATGCTACCAGAGAAGAGTTAGATGTGAAAAAATCTCCTGGGATCTTCACAGGGGTTTTCACCCCCTGTATGAATTGAGGCGATGGCTCTATTCAAGAAGGGTGCCTGAAAACTAAGGTTAGAGGAAGGAAGCGTTAATTTAGGTAGGGGATGTCAGTGCATGGACAAGCTGTGGGTAAAATTGACAGCACCTCCCAGAAAGCATCAGTGGCTGTATAGAGGTAGAAACTGGGGAGGGCAGAGGTCTCCTGGGGGGTCAGGGAAGGAAACTCCTGAAGCCTGCAAAGCGTGCCGGGGCAGGGAGCAGGGGAGCACCTGGTCACTATTTACCGCTTTCCTGCGCTCTTCTGCCCTCTGCTCCGTTTGGCTGTGAGCGGTGAGGGTGTTTATCGCTTTTCAAAGATGGCATTTCTTCTGCATGACACTGTTTACTCTGGGTGTAGGAGGAGGTGACCCACTGATTATCCTAACGGACCGAAGGAGCAGAAAGTCAAGTTTCAAGCTATTGCTGTGACTTAAGAAACATGCAAGGCTTTTGCCTCTGGACATAATCAAGTCAACGTGTTCAGTATTGGTTTATGCTTAAAAAGCAAAGTAAAAGCAGATGAAGTGTATTTATAGGCTCATCAGCCAATGAATGGATGAAAGGGAAAAAGAAATTAATGGGAAAATGTCAGCCAGGATAGAGGAGGGAGTCACTGTGAAGTTCATGTCCAGACCAACAATTTGGAGTTAATTCTAAAGACCAGGGTATCTTGATTTGCAGTAGAAGAAAAATTGACATTTTATCAACTCTGAATTTAGAAATAAACCTGTAAAAATAGCCTAGTGTGAAGGAGATCCTTTTGCCAGACTACCTCAGGCTGGAAAAGGCTAAGGGGCACTTAGGTCTGGCTACTTGCAAATGTGTGGCTTTGATTTGAAGCTCAAAATCTTAAATAAAAAAAAGGAACATGGAAAGCAATGTTACAACAACGAAGCCTAGGCTCCCTTATGCTCCCCAGCTTCAGATAAACCCAGATATAACTGTGAGAGCGATGAAGAGGAAAGAAAAGTGGAGGAGTAAAGTACCGCTTCTCTCTGCCTTTGTGCTTTTCTACTCCGCTGAAATTGCTGCTTTTTGTGTAGGCAAAACTCTCATATTTAAAAGCTATTTTCGGCAACATGAAATACAGGGACAAGCAGAAAGAAACAAGTCTTGTTAATTGAAATGTGAGGGCAGGCTAGTAACACAAGATACGATCACTGAACCATCCCTCTTTTAAAAATGATTTAGGGAGTTGAGAAGAAGACTTTACATTTCATAAAAATCTCATTGTCTGATATAGTCCAGTATTTAAGAGAAAGGGATATGAGGAAAGCAGCATAATGAAACCCAGCCCAAGGAGGCCAGACTAGAACAAAGGAGTTGCTGTTGGTTTCGTGTCAAGCTTTGCCACGGTTTGACTGTGTGATCTGGAGTAAGTCTTTACGTCCATGCTGCCATCAAAGGTGTGATTGCAGCTCATATAATCATGCCCTCGAGCTCTCTTTGCATCAATTTAGCCATCTGTACCAGAGCCATCGTACACTTTTACCTCTTTTAAGGGCTGTAGCAATGACTGACGTAATTCAAGTTCACAAAAGCTTTTGTGGTCCTCTGATGAAAAGCATGGAAATGCAAGACACTATAATATTTCTGTTAGCTGAGCCTACTGATAGAGGCGTGTCTCTTGCTGCTGGAGGAATCCTTTAAAAAAAAACAAAACCCATTGCTCATCCACTTTCTTCTGGCTGCAAAACTATTGCTGTGAATTGACGCAGGCTTAAAAATGTAAGCCAGAGCACAGAACTGAGCAATAATACACATATATATGTTCTTGGCAGGGCCTTGATGCGGATCATGACCACGATCTGTTTAATGAATGTATATTCTTTAATGGTCTCATCCGGTGTTGATTTAAAAAAGAACAAATTGGAATATTTACGCTCAAATGGCAACTAGGGGAAGATGACTCAAAACCAAACCATTCTCTTAATTCAGGGCTAGAAACAGCCCCCTGAAAGGGCTTTAAATGAGCCTGAGTAGAGTTTACACACTGATGTTCATAATACAATTCATGTTCCAGAGAAGTAATAACAGAGAACACACGCACAATAGAGGCTCAGTGCACAAATCTTGTAATGTATTATTTGTGAGGGATATTTCTTTAAAAACGTAGAGCAGGAGTATCACTTATCGTTCCCACATGGAACAAGTGGTGAAAAGGTTGTGGAAATCATTTTTATTGTTATCATATGTTTTCCCTAAATGTTGGTATAGGAGTAAACTTTTTTTGGTACTACTTACAATATGCTATTGTTTGACATCCAACATTACACTGATGTTTGAATAGCTTACCCTTGTAGCATCCTTCTTTTCCTTTGTCGATTAAGTCTGAGATAAATATACCATTGTTTTCATGAAGACTTAAACACTATTCAGTCTCCTGCTGGGTGACTGAATATTAAAAGAATGGCAGGAGTGATCTTAGTGGAATAACCCACTCCCCCAATTGTTCTTCAGGCTGAGGGATCTGGGTTTGATGTTCCAATCTAGTTTCCTTCAATTTCTGTGCCCCAGGATGGTGCACCCAACTCTGGAGTCACTGGCTGACTGTATGACTCTCTCTGCTACGCAGTTCCATCAAGAAGGAGGAATTTGCAGTCTGAAGCAGGTCTACAGGATTTGGGAATGAGTAAAACTTCCTACAGTTGGTTTCATTTGACTTTTGTGGTCAAAATGAATCACCGTGGATCTTCTGTGAAAGTTGATCAAGAAAGTTGTGCTGAAAAACGTGTGTAAATCTCTTGCAGAATGTGTTTCAAGTTTTGGGAAAATGCAACTTGGAGGTGTAGGGGAGGAGTCCCATTTTTCTGGTTTTCAGGGGAACATCTGAAGGTACAGGAAAATAAATATGTATCTTTTGGTTCTTTTTTGATCAGAAAATATAATTTTCTGACCACATATTGTCACATCCATGTGAAAGGCATAGCAGGTCATAGTTTTACTCCGTGTAAAACAGCTGCAGAAAGCCAGGCAGACATCCTTCACTACATCCCAGCTGCCGAGAAACAGTTGAGTTCTACTGATGTCGCTGGATACATGATACCTAACTACATTTTTAAATATATTCACCTGTATCAAATGTTAAGAAGTCTGGTACCACCTGACATAACTCCTCTTCACTCTTTCCAATGTGGGAACCAAAAGTGAATTTCTTATGCTTAAAGAGATATGATGCGTAAATACAAACAGACATTAATATATGTAGATATGTAAAGGCATCAGTGTTTCAAAAGCTCAGTGATTATCCAAGGGCTTTAGAAGAAGCTGTGGCTCTCAAGATGCTGGTGGGATCACTGGATGAGATACAGAATCACAAGATAATTTAGGATGGAAGGGACTTCTGGAGGTCACCTTGTCCAACCCCTCTGCCCAAGCAGGGCCACCAGGGTCAGGTTGCCCAGGACTGTGTCCAGATGGCTTTTAAATATCTCCAAAGGAGGAGACTCCACAACCTCTCTGGGCAGCCTGTGCCGGTGCTTGGTCACCCTCATGGTAAAAAAGTGTTTCCTGATGTTCAGGAAGAATGTCCTGTGTTTCCGTTTGTGTCCATTGCCTCTCGTCCCATCACTGGGCACCACTGAAAAGAGCCTGGCTCTGTCTGCTTTACATCCTTCCTTCAGATATTTATATACATTGGTAAGATCTCCCCTAAGCCTTCTCTTCTCCAGGCTGAATGGTCTTGGCTCTCTCAGCCTTTCCTCACAGGAGCGATGCTCTAGCCCCTTCATTATCTTCATGGCACTTTGCTGAACCTGATCCACTATGTACATGTTTTTCATGTACTGGGAACCCCAGACTGGACCCAGCGCTCGAAGCGTGGCCTCACCAGTGCTGAGTAGAGGGGGAGGGTCACCACCCTTGACCTGATAGAAGCACTGTCCTTTTGATTTATTGCCATCAATGTTGCTTTTGGTGTGATTCAGCATCTAGAGAGTTTGCAGTGTTTCAGTGTTCTCACATGTGGCTAATTCTCTGATTTGGTCTGTTGATCACGCCTAGAAAAAGAGCAAGTCCTGGGTCCACTGATACTGGTTTGCAAGTCCACCACTGGCAAAAGAAATACCTCTTAATGCAGAAAATTTAATGGGGAGGGGAAAGGGAAGCAGAATTTCTAGAAAATTTTCTAGGGGAAGCCCAGCCAGTGCAAGCAAGATGGGCAGCATCCATCATCTGCAAAAGAAAAGAAAGAGTCCTTGATTGCTCAATACCAGCTCAGGCCAACCATCGTTGGAGCACAGCTGGGACCTCTCCAGCCTGGCAACTGCCATGGTTTTCCAGGCACTGGGGGTTGGTGCAAGGCCCAGGAAACTTTAATAAACTAGCCCTGCTGGAAAGAGCAAGTGGGGAAGTGCGGCGATAAACATATTCACTGGTCATCTCAGAGACAGGCGGTGCAAGCCAAAGGAGACGGCGACCTGCTGCATGGTCCTGCTGAGGCTTTTTTACCCCTCTAGCCCTTCCGCTCCCTTCACACGCCTCCCTTGCCACGTGTCTGTACGAAATCCTTAGGGCCTGGTGTGCCGGCGTGATGCAGAGAGTTTCAGCTGGTATTGCCCATATTTGCCACTATGCAGTATTTCTTCATAGACCAGGCCTCGTGATACAAAAAAATGCAAAATAGCAGGAAAAATTCCCTGGAAAGTGCCTTGAGACTGCTGCTCCCCCCTCTTTCTTTTAGGGGCACGAAGTAACTTCGTTTCGGAGCCAGCGATACAGAAATTCGCATCTCTGCAGAAGGAATTTGCTGTTAGCTGTGAATTACATGCTGCTCTCTGCTATGTGGGCTAGCGTCCACAAAAAAAGGGCCGCGAACCTGCCTGAGCCCGCAATCACATTACACATAGCTTCACGTCGTGCCCTCTGAGGTGCGCCGCGGGTACTTTATCAGAAAAGCAGCCCCTTGCGTTGAAGTGCATTGATTCAATAAACTTACATCAGCCTTTAAAGGCAACTTGCTTTCGAATAATGGTGCATAATGTCGAAAATATATGTTGTGTAGCTTACGTAAAGTTTTCATCTCATTTTCAGTAACTGTTTAAACAGAAATGTTTCATTTTAGGTAAATGTTAACATTATGTTAAGCTGTATTCTACTTCTGTGTACTAACAAAAGTCATGAATAGAGTAATAAGTGTTTGAGGTTTGCTGGATTGCTTTGATGTAAATTCTATTTGCCACTGGTATTCTCCATTTACCACATACATCCCCGGAGAACGTCTTGCCTGCATAGCTCATAAATTTGTTATAAATCATAATGCTTCTATTACATCATTTCCAACCTATCCAAGCTAAAAGCACAATGTGATTTCTTTTTTTTTTCCTATGTGAAATTTCCAGTTTGGTGGCATATCTGCTCCATAATAAATTCCAGACAGTCATTCTTTCATGGTATATCTAACGTCTGCATTTTGGACCCAGTCTAGTTGGTTATTGAAAACTGTGGGAGTTTGCCAGTGGTTACAGCAGGACCAGAATTGGGTCCTCTCTGTATCTAACTTGCCTTTGTTGGAGCAGCATGCTGGTTTGGAACCAGCTTCTAATGAGAGTGTATCTGGAGCTGCAAACATCAGATGTGCTAATTGTCTGCTGAAATGCTGGTTTCAGTGCCAGCAGTAAACGTTGGGTGTCTAATTCAATGCTGTTTGTTTTCTCTTATGATTTAGTGCCACAAAATCCATCTGTTACACTTTGTAACAATGGCAAATGAGGAAAATGTTGGCTTGCAGTGAACAGTTCTGCAATATGGCAAAATAATGACAGTGATGCATCTTATTTATTACGTTTCTGCTATGTATACTTTTACTCCAAAATAGGGAAGAGAAAAAAAATTATGTGATTTCATGTCACAGCATTAGCAATGCTAGGTATTAAATCTTGTTGAAAGATAAGTCTGTTAGCCAAGTAAATTGTAAAGTGTAAGCCGCCATTTGCAAGCATTTTTATAACCAAGCTAGTCTCCAGACGTGCATATTCCATTGAATTCAGTGGAATTATCCATGTGTATTCAGTTATTTAGTTGTGTGGCTGTAGTACTGGGAGTTTGGTAGGAATCAGAAAGCTGAGATAAAACTGCCGGTTTATAATATTCAGAAATACTTTGGCCTAAGAATAGCACATGCATCAAAGTCATAGTAATCGTGTGCTCTACTTTTGACCAGGGGCGTAATTTGGTTCTTACATGTGAGTCTACCCGATTTCTGTTTATCTCTGATAACAATATAATGAAGAATAAAACTAACTAAACCCGCCTGAATAATGAAACAATGTTAACAGAACAATCTCTAAAAGTGAACAGATACAGCAGAACTTGCATCTTTCATCAAGATTTTTATAAAAGTCGTTAAGAAACAAAATTGGATGGGGGGGGCTTAGTTGTTTCGGGTGGTAAAATGGTGGAAATCTTTTCACAGTGGTGTTTATGAAAATGTATTCTGAAAAAATGTTGAAATAATTTTTCATTTCTATGTCTCTTATCTCATTCACCCCATACAGCACCAATGCAGCAGCATTTAGAACGAAGAAGCTGGACGAGCTGCCTCAGGTAGTGAAACTAGGGAAGAAACTAGGATGAAGGAACCAGAAGGGTGTGCAAGGCAAGGCTTTTTAATTAGTATTTTGGTCTTGTGAGATGGTCAGGAATGTGCAAGGCCTAGAGACCTTTTGGGTTTCAAGACAAGGGCAGGTTTGCAGAGGGCTCTCCAGAGATGAGTCTCTGCAAGGCAGCCATCAGCAGAAGGCTGCCTGTGCCCAAGGGTTTTCCAGTGGACCCCGAGCAGGGCCCCGGTAATGCTCTGCCCACTGCGCCAAGCACTGAAAAGATACAGGGAGCCCCACGTTGTCCCTTTTCCGCTCCCCAAAAGACCCTGCAGGAGACCGATCTACCTGCAGAGCTGAAACCAGAGTTAAAAAGATGTACACAGAAATGGGTCAATTAGGTACATTTTTGACAGCAATTTCCCACATATACCCAAGCTCCATTTAAAACAGAAGTCTCCTATCAAGCAATCCTTTGAAATTATTTACTCTTTCATGGTTGCAAAGTATGGCAACGTAATACCTTTAATGGAAACCCAAATAAACGGCATATGCTGCGAAGTGTCTATGAATGGGCTTTATGGGCCTGAATTCTTACGTCACACTTTGGTTACAATTATGGCTCCAGAGAATGCCTTGGGGGTGTAGAAGAGCATATTATAGAGGTTTAATGAAGGTATAAACTGATAATGTTTATTTTAAAAGTATATTATCACGCTGAGAGAGAAGGCGGGGAAAATGTCATAAATAATGAAAAGATTTATTGTTGCAAAGTGCTTTACAAGTGTTACAATATATTAAAAAATAGTGGTCCCCAATAAAGGCGTTGGCTGCATGGGGCGATCCCACCGGCTCGGCAGCAAGCACCACATAGACCCCGTGGATGGGGGCTAAGTGGCAACGTGACAATCCTCAGGGCAACGGCTTGTGGCAGTGAGCATCTACCCTTGGGCTGTCTGGTCCAAAGGGCTGACACAGAAGTTCAGGGGTTTACGCAGATGGAGAAATACGGGGTACATTTGGGTGTATCCCTGTCCCTTGTTGGAATAATCTGTTATTAACTGTGATTATCCAGACCTTGATATCCTTTGGAGCATGCTTGGTGCCAGACCATAACCAGCCATTAGTCCTTGGTGGGAGCCATTTTCTGCACACATTGCCAAGTTAAGACAACAGTATGTGACTGCTTCAGCTGGAAATGTTTTAAAAACAACTCTGGTGTGGCTCAGTGTTCTCATCCTCTTCCCATCCCATACTATGCTCATCTCCTTTTTTGTTTTAAAATCTTATTTTCTCAGTTCCAGAACCATGATTTATTTTTCCTATTAACAGTTGAAATGAAATTCCTTTACTACATAATAACTATCCCATGTATAACCTTCCTCTCCCCAAAACTTTAAGATCCCACACTGTTATGAGACGTATTTATGATCAAGCATTTCTTGGCCATATTTGGTGCGTGTTTAGCTGTTTCAATATGTGTTCAGTCCGGATATACTCAGCAATCGAACAGTTGTTGTACATGAAGAGCAATCACTTTATGAACAGCTTTAGTGGCGGCTTTCCAATGGCGTGAGAGAGTCAGACCACCGCCGCTTTGGTATCCTGCCCTGGTTCCACCCAGCAGAAGGCGTCAGGAAGGTGTGTGAGTGCTTAGGCACATCGAGATTAGGATTTGCAAAGCATCCAGAGGGGATGACAAGTAATTAGTGAGTCATGGGAGGAAAACCAGAAATCACCCAGGGACCTGAATCCAGAGCTACCCCATCCAGGTGAATGCCGTAACTTTGCTACCAGAATCATGTTTAGACATGTCTATTTAGACCCGTACACATCACCTCAACTGTGCTGAAGTGGCAGATCTCACACACCACAATCCTGCTGATGTCCTGGGTGGGTCCAAGCTCCCTGGCATGATCCGCCACTGCGGATGTGCAGGGATGCGCAAGGGCAGCCCCAGGGTCCAGGTGGCTGCTCTGCAGCCACTGAGGGGAAAAGGGAGGATTTTTCTTCATCTCTGAAAAAAGGATTCTAGCTGAGCTCATCGCTCGTCCCTGGCGGTTGTGATCCTCACCCAGGAGGGCGCAGGCTTTGGACAGGGCGTGCGAGCGGTGGAAGAGGCTGGCAGCAACTGGAGATCGTAAAGATCAGTGCCTTCGCCTGCAGCGTGGGCTCCTAAATCACACGGGGAAGGCATCCGACAGCTTTACCCTAACCCACCACATGTGTGATACTGTACGTGTTTCTCCAACTAACCCTTTATGGGAAATACAAACCAGAAAATGTTGACCCAATCCTGCTCTGTGCTTCTACCACTGTCCCGTCCCCCCCACCCCGGATGATGCTGCCATCATGAGGCCTCACATGTCGGTCCGGCAGCATGGCTTCCCCACCAGTTGGTCCCTCCATGCGCAGGAAACATCAGATGACCCTGCTAACAACATGTTTCAGCTCCCATCACCTGGACGGTTGCAAGAAACACATCCACTCCATCCTTACACAGCGAGGGTGGAAGGACTGCGTTTAGGGGACAGGCAGCAGGCAGTCCTTTCCTGGGTTTCTGAGGACAGGGAGAACCCCAGGGGAAAACTGCATCCCAGTATCTTATAACACCTCCCAACCCTGCCCGCTCCCCGCTGTGCAAAAAGGCTCCCTCGTTCACCCTCTATTTGGAGCTGGGCCAGCGCTCAGAACCGCTGGTGTAATAAGTACCCTCAGTCTCTGCGGGGAAGGAGGAAATCCTGGCTCCGGTGAACTTACAGGCAAAACTCTGAGGCATTTGCTTTATTCTAACAGCATTTAGCAGATGGGTTTTGCTGTTAGTACTGAAGCCCTGCACCTCCTTTCAAACTGCTCTGTGATGTGACTGCTAAAGTACTACAAGACCAGCATTTACTATAAAGCTGAAATGTTAATATTTATACACTGTGTCCATTGGGATGGAGTAATTCATTTTTTATTAAGAAGCTATTAAAGCATTTTTCTAAATTGCCCCAAATTGGTTTCCCACCTAAAACACGCTGTTCTTTTTTTCCCCTTAACTTCTTTTTCTTTTCAGTGTATGGCTTTGATCTTTTGTTTGACTTGTGCTTCACAGAAAAATGCTCATAAACCTTCACAGAAAGGTTCTCTCGGCTTATAGCTTTATTCAAGAAATATGGTGGATCTGTAGCAAAATCATTTCAGGAGCACTTAGGAAGAGAAGTCTACTTGCTGAGTACCAGAACAAAAAGGTTCGCTTCCCCAAATATTTAGAAAGACGCTTTCCAGTATAGAGAATCCTACTCTGATTTTGGTTACAGATTGTACCACGCTTCATGAAGCTTGGCCCTTTAAAGCATGAGCTTTCATGAATGAGCTTTCACGTACTTTAATTCTTAAAAAGCTTTCAAGAATGCCACAGCAAGTCCATGCAAGTCTTTCTGAACGCTTCCCCGGTTCAGGCAAACCCGAACCCTGCGGCTACAAACAGGTCCCCTCCTGCCGTAACGCCGGAGTAGGAACTGGCCATGGAACAGCAGGGTGAGAGTTAGCAATTTGCTGTAATCCAGGATTACTACGGTTTTATTGCAGGTCTCCACAAATTACAGATGCGTGTGAAACTAATGGTTTTTCTAAGTGCTGATATGTGCTTTGCTCAGGGGTACAGAATTAAGAGCAGAAAGATTATTTCTCAACAATTAGCACTTAAGCTGCTATTACTCTAGTTTACTAATAAAATCCAGGAAGAAAAGTTCACCATATTTATATTATTCTCTCTCTCCGGTGCTGTTTTAATCTTTTTTTTTTTTTTTTTTTTTTATAATTTCACCTTCTTCTGCTAGAAGCAGATAAGATGAAAGTGGTAATGAAAACCCAGCACATTACAACACAGATCTGAAGGTCTGTTGCTCTTTGCATTTTAACATTTAAGCTGCACGAGAGATATTGTTTGCAGATGCAGGAGAAAGAGAGACCGGCCATCCTGCAAGGCCCAAGGAGAATGTAGGCAAAGGGTTGGGTTTGGGGTTTTTTTTTCTTCACTTTTATCCTATCCCAAAGCCTTTGAATCAAAGTTTGACCCAGGTCTCTGAAAGCTGAGGCGCAGCATGTCCAGGGAGGATCCCACCGAGTGCTGTGCAAGCCGGCTCTCAGCCTTCCCCGCTCGCAGCTTTGGCTGCTCACGCTGACTAGTGAAACTAGATGTGTGAATCTCCCCTAATGTAGGTTAGGGGATATAGATAATAAAAGAGTGTTCTTGGCCTGGGGACAAGCACCTATCCTGGGAAGCGCACGGTCAAAAAGGGGCTGAAGAAAGAAAGGAAACAACCTTTAAAATAAAGTCTTCTCTTTCCCATGCACCAGCTCTACAGGATGAAACAGGATAAAGCTGTGTTTTTGGAGTTCCCTGGAGCTCAGAAATCTTCTTCTGGAAATTAATAGAAACATTCATGCCTCCTGCTGAGGGCTGTAGTCTAATTCACAGGCGTTGGAGAATGTATCCCTCTCCATGACACTCAGCAGGTTTGCGCGACACCGGGGTTGGGGCAGTCTGGAGACGCGGCTATTAAATTTTGAAGGGTGCCGACGCGGGTGACTTTGGGTATGTGTGCAGTTGCGTGTGCTCACAGGGGTTGTCCAGGGGGAGCTACGTGAGTGTGCAAAGGGGAGCAGAGTGATTGTAGAGCCCAAGGTCCTCACTGAAGGTGCCAACTATGATGGGCTTCTCTAGATGGTGTGGTGAGCCATGGCAAGGCGGGTGCTTGCAGGGCTCAGAACGTTGTGTTCATCCACAGGAGTTATCCTCACAGCCCCGACTTCTCCTGGGCACTTGAATCTGGCACAGACCCAGCGCTGCCCTCCCGGCTCCCGGCTCCCGCTGCTGGTCCCCTTGGCTCCGGCCTGACCACAGAAGCCCTTCCATGGCTGCTCCTGAACTGCATCAGGGGATGGCATCTCTGCTTCTACTGTTTTTGTCATTTCCAGCCAGCTCAGACTGAACAGGAAAATGGTGGAAATGACCAGGGGAGAGGGCAGAGGAGAGGGTGCCCCTGGCAGCCAACAGATTCGTGCCCAGCTAAAGTGGCTGCGCAGCTCCAACCTCATGTTCCTTCACACCCTTTCTTGTGGTTTTTATTTTTTCCTTCTGATTCCTAAAAGTTCAGGTCTCACTTGCCTTTTTCTTCCTCTGTCTCACACATTTCCTTTCTTCCACAGCTTCCGCTACCTCCCACCATGTTCTCTCCCGTAGCCCATCACTTCCATCTCCTCGATCTGCCACCATTTGCTGGGTGCGTGCAGGGTAACCTGTTTGCGGGCATACAACAGAGTGTCTCAGCGAAACCCAGCTTGGTAGACAAGTGCCTCTGGATGAGGTACGGCTGTGTGAAAACAGACATGACAGATAGCACAAAACACGGTGGCCACCACATGAGTGAAGTTTCCATTCTGCCTCTTCAAGCTGCACAGTGAAAAGAGCTGAAGGAGTGAGACAACAATAATTGGCAAAACATTGTAATTCACACAGCGTGTAATCCAAAATGCCTAGAGTTCAGTGCAAATCCTTGTATTTACTCCAAGCTTTGGCCTGAGAATTGTGGGTGAGACTTGGGCCCATGAAACTCAATGGGAGGGCTCTCACTTTGCCTTCGGGCTGCTTTCTCCGTGAAGAAAGGGTGCTGGGACTGGGCTGCGAGCCATAACGATGGATACAGGGTCAGGTGCTAAAGACTGTTATGTGCCCTTCGCTACACTATGTGATCAAGGAGAAAGGAAGTGGCTGGAGATCTAAAATGGATTAAAAGAAATACATCCTTTTTTGCCCTCTGCACAGATTGCTCAGTAGGATAAAAATTTTAAACTCATGGATAATAGTAATATCTATATTTATACAAGCTGAATTGCTGGTTGTCCCAGTAGAGTTACAAAAAATTCAGATGAAGTGCTTTCAGTACCTTGCAGCTTAAATGCTCTCCCTCCTCCCCAGATAACTCCAACCCTATAAAATGAATACGGTACATTTTAGATTTGCCCTGGAAAAGCACTGTTGCGCTATCCTAATGTTCGGAAGAGAAGTTGTGTTTATTTAGCAAATGAATATTAGCAGCCAGGCAGGACATTATGATTCATGGAGATCTGCACTTTTAAACTCAGGAAGTACAAATCAACCTATTTCTCATTAACCTTATCTCAAAAATCTAGTTGATGGGACATACTCTTAAGTTTACTCCTTGTTCAAAAAGCCTTTCCCTCCTCCAGGACTGCTGGTCTTCGCTGCTTAGATCAAACTGCCAAAGTTAGCCATCAGGCTATCTGCTAACTACTTCTCGGATTAAGACATTCTTCTCAAATTGTTTATAGGCTGCTCTCCTCCCTTTCTGCTCAAGTCCGGACCTCTGGTTTTTAAATTACATACTGTGTTAGGCATCTTATCCCATCAATCCATGAGATCTCTTCTCTGCCCTCCTGGTTTCCTTTTATTCTAAAATAGATGGGTGCCATATGACTAATCTCCCGACACAATTCATTTCTTGCAAACCTGTATCATTTTAGCGGTTTTCTACCGCACCTTTCTAATCTTAGCAATATTCCTCCCATAACAACACAGCCGGCCTCTCGCGCGCGGCGCTCAGAAAGGGCTCTCATCAGTGTGCTTGACACTGCTGGAATAGCTTCAGTGGATTTAAACATCAGGCCTATATACCCAAAGAGCTCACTTGGCTTTCTGACAGCTGCCTAGCATGGTGCAGATGGTTTTAGTTTATTCCCCATTTACCACCAAATGATTTCCCCCTTAAAATTAATAGAAGAAAAATATTTGGAAAGTGATAGCTGGTTGTTAGATATTACTTTTAGTGTTCCTGTTCATATTTTTCTTTTCTTTCTTTTCTTTCCCATGTGCGCTTGTTCTTGTGATCTTGCAGGGTTGTAAAGTTATGATTCAGCAAAGCACTGAAGGTGAGAGCACAGCCCCACCGATGCCGTGGCCGCCGCTGCAGCTGGCACCTCCTCCCCGACGTGCCTTCTGGTGGGGTGCTCAGCTTGGTCACCTCCACGGCAGCACCCCAGCTCTGGGGTCACCACGGCCTTGAGGATGTGGAGGAGGAGGTGGTGCATGCTGTGCTGTAGCTGGGGTTCGGCACCGTCCCCGTATTTGCCACGGACTTTTGGGGATGCAGCGTGTGGATGAGGAAGGTTTTCAAAAAGTTTTGGAAGGGATGTACAAAGAAACCCCCCGTTGTCTGTGTTTATTGCTTCTGGGGACATCCAGCCTCTCAATCCAGACCATCCCAAGGCTGGAGAGAAGAGGAGGCTTTTGATTCATACAGAATTGATAGCGCCTATTGAAATTAATTCCACATGGGGAAGTAAGCACTGTCTCCACATAGTAACACCCAGCATGGAGTATACTGCTGAGCTCAGGCTCTGACTCCGAAAATGGTTGAAGGCAGAACATATGTTTCGGAGGGTTTTGAAGATACCACAGTCCATGAGATATCTAAGGCAGCATGAATGTGTTTTGTATAACCCACGAATGTAAAAAAATAAAAAATCTCAGAAGACTTGAAACTTTTCTGATACGTACTGCACTCAAATGAGTGTAACTGTGGTTTCTGCAGGGTGACTCCTCATTTATCCTGGCATAATGAGAATACGCCTTTGCCTTCTCACTGGATCTTGTTGGGATCTCATCTAGGTGTTCAGATGGGCCTTAGAGCACCTGCCCCCAGCTCCAGGGGAGTGCTGTTAGATATTACCTCTGCTGCTCCTGTGCATCTCCCCTCTCCTCCTTTCAGGCAAGGAGGGTCTGAAAGTGTTTTGGCTGGAGTTTGATAGGCCGACTTCTTCAGTGGCGTAAGGTAGAGTGGTTTCATTGATTTCCCAGAGCTACACAGATTCACACCATCTGCGAAGCTGACACAAAGGATTTACAGTAAAAAAGGTACATCATATTTTTATTATTTCCCCATGTTGTTTTATTGTTATGACATCACATTCTGGACACCGATAATTCAAAAGCCTCCTTTTATAGCCTTTTTACTGGGCTGCATAGATGGAGGCTTAGGCTCTGTTCAAAGGCTCGACTGTGTGGTTTCCACTCAAACTCAACCCAGCATGGGCAGAGTTGCAACAGGACCGAGCCTGACGGCAGTGTTGGTAGACACGAACATTGGCTTTAACAAAGGGATCCAAATTGCAGGAAGTATCCAGCATGTTTTGATATGTTTAATTGCGATATTATCTATAGTCGAGGGAATCTGGTCAGGTTTGGGCTTGCAGTCTCCCATGCCCTGATGCTGTCATCTGCTCCGAATCAGGAAGAGCAGTGCTGATGAACTTTCCAAGTCTCAAAGAAGCTGCTGGCTCTTATTCGAAATATTTATCCTTGCTATCTGTGACATAGATGCACTCACTGAGCAGCAGGCCTCAGCTGAGATGGTTGTTTTCTATCATAAATTTAAAACTTGGAGCATTTTTCCTGTCTCATCTTCAGCCCACAAAGAACACGACTGGACAGAAAGAGCCTGAAGTTAAGTCATGTAGGTGCTACAGTCACTGCAGTGAGACTTTTTTTTAGGGAAGACAAGGAAATATGTCTTGTGTAGAACTGTATTTTGGCAGGATCACTTGTGACTGAGGGCACTTAAATTTTTTAGCCTCTACCTCTAATTAGCCTTTCTTATTTAATGAATTGTTCCAGGTGATTTTAAGTGGAAACTACTTAAACAATTGGAGAAATCAGACTAAGACAGACCAGAAGACAATTATTCCATACTACACAAAATGCTTCCCACTAGCTCCTCAGCTGGTGCAGCCCACCTGTCCTTTGGGAGAGACTGGAAGCTTTGCGTTAGCTCCAGTATTTGTTGTGACCGTTGATGCTGTTCCCCTCGCTTTCTAAGTGCTGTGCCAAGAGAGCGGTACAAATCATAAGCAAAATATACAAGGGTAAGAAAGTGTAGTGATAACATGACGGTGTATTTTTGCCTTTTATTTCCATGTTTTAGATGTATACTTATGTTTGTTTAAGGCTTGAGCTGACAATATAACAAATGAGGATCTTCTTGCAGGTTACAAGACGGAATTGTATAGCAGGACTTCAACAGATAGAATCATAGAATCATAGAATCTTAGAACGGTTTCGGTTGGAAAGAACCTCGAAGATCATAGAGTTCCAAACCCTCTGCCACAGGCAGAGACACCTCCCACTAGACCAGGTTGCCCAAGGCTGCGTCCAGCCTGGCCTTGAACACCTCCAGGGATGGGGCTTCAACAATGTCTCTGGGCAACCTGTTCCAGTGCCTCACCACCCTCAAAGTGAAAAACTTCTTCCTAATATTCAGTCTGAACCTGCCCTCTTCTAGTTTAAAGCCATTCCCTCTCGTCCTATCGCTACATGCCCTAGTAAAAAGGCCTTCTTCAGCTCTCTCATGTATGATCTCAGTGCCCCTAATGCACTGGGGGCATCAAAGGAGGGTCTAATGCATGTGAATAAATACCTCTAAGCTTTAAGTTTGAAATTACCTTAGCCTTTGACGAGTAGCATTCAAGGGACAGGTATGGGAGCGCCTGCCTGCTCTGGGCAACAGGTTGTGTTGGCTCAGAGGGGAGATGTCTATCTATGACAAGTCTGTCCCTTTCCCAGTCTGCAGTTAGATATTTCTGTGAAACTGGGACACAGAGCCTGAACCACATTATGGATTTTATGCACCTACCCTGTGCATGTGATGAAGACAACTGGCTTGTCTCCCTTTGGAGACACAGCTGGGAGAGGAGGTCAAGGGTTAGAGCAATTGCCCATGAGTAGGAGCTCTCAGCTCAGCAGTGTAATTGGAAATCACCCATATTCCTATTTTTTTGGAGCTGGGTTAACATCACTGTCTCAGCTTCCTGAACAGTCAGTGGGGAGGGATCAGTGATTCATCCCACCCAGCTTAGACCCATATTTTAGGAAGGAATGAATTGCCTTCTGGCTGATGAAAGCCTTAGATGAGACATCTCACTTTTAAATGACTAAAGCTTGGTGACACAGATCTCCTTCTAAATGCAGAAAACCTGTTTAATTTGGCTACTCTTTTGACCTTCATCCGGGGGAAAAAAAAAACCACTAACTTTTCATCAACACCAAATACTTAAGTTTACTTTTTTATTTACTACTATCCCACTGCTTCCTGGGGTCAGCCCCCCCTTAGCTTGTGGGCGTTTGCCTCAGTTGAAACCACGGTGTGGCTGCTCTGGTTCAATCCACTACACCCCCATAGACTCGCACCTGCTCTTTTTACTGATGCTGTCAAAGTGTCTTTAACTGCCCTCATGCACAGGGTGAGGGAGAAGAGCTTATCCCAAAGGTTTGCACTGCAGACATTGCAGGGCTCTGAGGGACTCGGTCCCCTCAGAGCAGAGAATCCTTTGGACTTTTGTCACTGGGAAACAGAGAAAACCACACACTCAAGCTGTCCGTAGCCTTACATCTCTGCGCATCACTTTCCCAGCAGTGTAAAATCACATCTCTCTATCTCAATCACCCGTTGCAAAACTGTGGGGCTGGCGCAGGTGCATTGAACTCACAAAAATAAGGGTTTTGCAAGCTTCTCAGATGAAGGTTGGCTTTTCTCTGCTTAGCCTCCACGGGACAGTTTTACTGAAACCCCCAACAATGGGTGAAAGGAAAGCCTCATGTAAACCAGTTTAACGATCTATATACAGTACAGCAGCCTTAGTGAGGGAAGTAAAGAGAGGCCAAATTCAAGGCCAGATCCTGCGAAGTGCTAAGTCCCTCAGCTCCCAGGGGCAGGATGATCAGCATCATCTAGAATGAGACTCCTAGACTGTACCACACTTGGTGAGCTTTCAAAGGCACTTCAGAAGAAGTCCTTATCTTACCAGTAAGGGTATTTCAAAGCGACTCTGTTGTAGAGCGTAATGGTGTTAGTGCGTTAGCTGTGATAGTGTGGAGCAGGCAGGGAGTGGTTACTTCTGAACGGTTTATTGATCTGCTTCCTCATTTTTAATTTTCTAGAGTAGCTCACAGCTATGCCTAAGGAAACAGCAGAATGTTAAGTTTATTAGGAGCTGTGTGTTAGTCTCCAAATTTCCGGAAAGTAATTGAGCAGAAGAGAAGCAAGGTGTGTAAATAGCACAATATCAGCAGCCTTCCGTCTCAAACAGCTGTTGTGAGTGAGTAGGGGCAGTGGTCCCAACCTGCTGACACAGTCTGGGATGCCCTCTGCTCTGCTCTCCGTCTGTGCATGTGACTGTCTTTGAACACCTTCCCATTTCCAAGCCAAGCAATTAGCCACAATTCAGGGCCCTGGATGTAGTTTCCTTTAGAAAGACAAATTGAGTCAGGTGTTGCTTGACCTAAGCCTGTCCCTTCATGAGGAACATGCTGAGAAGGATCTCCTGAGCAGAGCAGGAACAGACAAAGGAGGCGTATCCAGCTTCTTTGCTCACAGGTTTAATCTTTGTAGGCTGTGCTTGGGCCAAAAGACCTCTTGCTAAGCTTTCCTCCAGCCACGCTCCCAGTGCTATTTGCGTCACTCTGTCGCTCCTTTCTCTGCTTCTGTTTTTCTCTTGCTTTTTTTGCATATAATTTACCGTAATATCAATAAAATGTCTTTTACTAGTTTCTGTGTATGGAGCAGAGGTTGCAACTTTAGCTGGTCTTCACTTCCATGAAAGAGATTAACTATTGATAACACTCATTGCCATAAGCGACTCCAGTAAGATTTCACCCAACTCGCCAGCACTGCTTTCTTGGTTGCCTCTGTCATTTGTGTGTGTCCCCACCTGTGCCTGTTTAGCCTCATGATTTTGCAGGTTTTGGTGTTACCAGAAAAGTCACTACTTATCCACCACCAGTTACTCTCAGTGCTGCACTTCCTAGAAGCGTATATAAGCCGTTGAGGTTCCCTATAATGTGGAGTTCGGAAAAGTACAAACGTAAATCTATGCGCCACAAGCTGACCCAAGTCAAGACTTCAAGAGAAAAAGGCAATAGTTGAGGTCATCCTTTCCAGGTCAAGGCTAATTACTGAAAAGAATGGAAACAGCCTTGAAGTTGTTAAGGGAAAGGGGATAGACAGAAGATTATGAATGCTTCCTGTGTTCCACAGGAAATGAAAACTTCCTATTTTCCTTTCTTAAGCCTATTTCCTATCAAAATCAGGAGCTATACCATTTAATTGTGTGTATTGGTTAAGAAAGATGGGGACTATTTTCACGTTGCATACCCATATAACCAAACCCGAGGTGTTTTGTGTCAAATTCTGGCAGAAGGAAGTCAGCTTCCATTCCCAGCATGGATAATTAAGTGCTGATGAAGCAATTTAATTCTAAGGATTTTAATCAGGAACTGTAACTTTTGCCCCTATAAAACTGTGAATAATGATGCCCTGAAGCTTATTTATGAAACAAATGCCCTTACTGGTCTGGATAATACAAGGCTTCTGACTTTCATTCTTGTCTCCGACTGTGCTGTGTCATTGTTGTGTTGTTGTTTTAAATACAACATAACACTTTGCTGAGTGTGCCAGAGGCACATGTGATGGAGAATCACCAGAAACCTTTGAAAAATCTAGAATGCATGTATTTTTTAAAATTGTTAAATAGATACACTCACAGTTATGCTCCTGCTGTATGGTTTCACGCACCCAAAGACAAACAGAGGTGGTCTTGTGATTGTAAACTGCAAAGGTGAGAGTGGGGTTTTTGTTATGCACTTCTCAAACACAAGTTCTGCATCATGAGCTTTGCCACACAGAGTGGTTTTTAGGGCAAGACCCCTTTCTCCCTGCAAAGAACTAAGGTGACTTGTTGACCAGTCGTGGTGGTAGCTCTAAGACCTATGGGGACTATAACAGGACAGTGAGGTGGATCTCAAGGGGGTTAATAGTAACACGAGAACAGACACATGCGGCCCTGCTTTTCTCCTGCTTTTTTCCTGCTCTGGGGAGACCAAAAGTCTGGATCGCGGGGGGGGTAAGGTGCCAGTGGGTGACATTCCCCAGGTCTCGGATCCCACTGAAGTTACTGTGTGTTCGTTGGGATATAAATGCCAAACCTAAACCATCCCAAACTGAGCACATTATGAACCTTTGGCAAAAATAGTCTTATAACAGTGCCTTAGATAGAGATTAATTTGTCTTGGCCCCGAGCGCAGCTGCAGTCTCGGAGTGGTAATTCATTGTAAACACCTTTAGAGCACGTCAGGCCTCATAAAACCCCTATCTTAGGCTATGATGTAGCTTTAAAGACAATACTCTGCAGTTATGTAGGGCCAAAGTAACTCCTTCTATGCATCTGCTGAGCTGATTTGTTTTCAAATGTTGATTTAAATTTTAGTTTTTATTATGTGATATTGTTAAAACTATGGTTTTATGGCAAATGTGTTCCAATGCAATAAAAATGTGCTTATTTTTCTGCCTACTCCCTGAACTAAGAATAAAATGCCTTAAGGGACTATATATATTTAATAGATTTTCTGAATTAAAAACCCCTATGATTAAAATCATAATCTTTGGTGGTCCCACATAATACTTTGTAGCTGACATTCATATATAATGTAATGTAATCTTGTTTTTTGATGGGACTTCTGCCTTTGCTAAGTTTCCTCTCTGGTTAATTAACGTTTCTGCCTGCCATTGATTTTTCAGATCCACCCAGCTTTCATTTGTTATTTTCTTTCACTGATTATTTTAATAGCGTGCCTTAATGTAGCATATGTTTGGATTCCTGCTCCGGTTTTACCCTAGCCATTATTAACAATGTAAAGCTCCTCCCTTATATGACAATGCTAATGTATTTAGCTGTGCTTAATTAGCCCCATCTTAGTAGGGAAGCACTGGGGAAGACTTTTGTCTTATCTTCTAATGTTTCAATTTCCCCTTTTGCTAGCCGATAAAAGCTGATGATAATCCTGCGCTGCAGGTTTGGGGCACGACCATCTGCAGCCTTATTTTAGAGTGTAAACAGGCAGATTGCTTCCCACTTAAACTGCTGCCACATTGGACTGTTATCTTCGGGCTAATGGTAATTGCATTCGTGTATCTTCAGAGGATGTTAATTACAGGAAAATGCCTTCTTTTTCTTGAATACTGGAACAAGTGCACTGCAAGTCCAGACTGATAAAGGGGAGGAAAAGCATTAAATCACAGGTGGGAAGGAAAGAAATGGAAAAAAAAAAAATAATTCCAATAGGCCAAAAGGTTGTTTAGGTGGCAAAGGGAAATAAAAGGCGGGAAGAAAAAAGACACATTAAAACTTGCTGTCACATGGAGGTGCCTCAGCCCAGAGGAAATAAGAGCACCAGCAGAGCTCATCACGCCGACTGAAGGACGTGAGGTGGCTGGAGCGGGAGCCACACGCCGGAGGTGTGCGGGAGCAAGGTGGAGCGTGTGCAAGGGGCAGCTTCGCTCCTCGCACGCCTGCGAGTGAGGTGGGGCGGCAAAGGGGGTCGAGGTTTCCCCATCACCAGTGCCTCCTAGCGTGCCACACAGCCCGTGGGTCCAGGAACCAGGCAGGAAGAGAGCATCGAGCCACATTGACTGTGCCGGCTATGAAATGTCCAGACAGCAAAGTTGTTTGTATTTTTCAGACAATATATACAATACACAGTGGCAGACATTCGTTTGACTGAGCAAGCAGATGTAACAAAGCTTCAATTTGTATTATTTCTGAATCAATAAGGCATATAGCAATTGGACCTTTATGTGCAGTAAAGGCTGTATGCCAAAGTACATTTGTATGCTTAAAAATGAATGTGATCAGGAAGATGGTGGGAGATTAAAAAATGATTAATTGAGAGACAGAAATTCTATGTCCATATATGCAAAGGTGCGGGGGTGAGAAACATTGCTTCATTCAGGCTCCAGGTGAAGTTTGAGGTGTGACAAATCTGACTCCTCTTGTGATCAGAGGAACACGTTGTTGCCATTGCTCTGGATCCTGCCTCTATCGATGACCAGACCAGATGTTCCAGGTTTAAAGCAAGCTGCGGACAATTTAATTGCTGTGCAAGGCGCTGGCAGCGCCAGCTTTCAGTAATTCCCCGTCTTTGTGTGGATGTGATGTGATGGGAGTGGAAAGCAAAAGCAGAAACTTAATATGACCCTTGCCACAGGCATCTTGGATAAAGCACTCTTGGCCGCTGGACAAACGCAGGCCTTGATCCTGCAGAAGCCGATTAGTTTTATACACACAAATAGTCCCACTGTGGCATAAAGCGTGCAGAAGTTTATTGGAAGATGCCCTGAGAAGGGAAGTGGGAGTGAAGCAAGCTGGAGCAATGACTAATAGGAATTGGAGGGGAGTTAAGCACAGGGTAGCAGAAGTTCAGCCACTTGGCTGATCTGTAAGGTGGGTGGGTTACAGCTGGAGCATCACATCAAATACAATAACAGGAAGAGCCGGGTGATGGCAACCACAGGAAAGAAGACCACCCGGAAGACCGAAAAGTGGAATGATCCTTTAATACCACCAAGCAGGGTGAGAAAGGAAAGGAGAAGAGGGTACACAATGTGATGAATGCAATTACTCACATCTCTGACTCAGGACTGAATGGGTGTTACTACTTAATGCCTTTTTTGTGATTGTATTTTCATTATTTTATAAGTAACCCAGTCCAAAAGGAACATGCCATGAAGCCCTTGGGAAAGCAGAGGTTACTAAGCCAAAAGAGATTAAGTGGACAGTTTGCAAATGAGTGAACACAAAGAATGTGTAAATGTAAACATCTGAGGAATTAATATGTGAGCGATCATCTTAGGTGAGAGGGGCATGGTTGCAAATATGAATGAAAGGACATGCACCACAACCTTTAAATATCATACTAACAGGCCAGGGGATCATGTAAAAGCAAATGAAGAGGGGAAGCCAGAAGAATCCTGTCCAACCTGCCTGTGACAACTTTGAGGGGTGGGTGTTTAATGCAGAGTTTCCTGAGCATCTCAAGTTTTGCCCGAGATCATACCCAGCCACATCCCTGTCTCTGCTGCTCTGAGTACCTGCTCTTCTTAACCTAATGGCCGCATAATATAAACTTCATGAACTTGCATGTGACCTGCAACCCTGCCTAAAGAGGAGAAGGCTCGTGATCTTGGTGGACCCGCAAGAGGCAGGTTAGAAACCAGGCAATAAAACCCATTTCAGCCTTGCCTGTGCTGTAGTATTTCTTGTCTGCCAGGTAGGATCGCGGCTCCCCAGCGCACAGCCTAGCCCTTAGCTCGGCACGGCAAGCCCCACGCCGGGAACGGGTGCCTCACCTTTAGAGGAGCCTCGTAAGACATGTCCCTCTGCTGAGCGCCCACCTCTGGTGCCCCTGACAGCAAATGTACTTCTCAGGCACATGCCTATGGTCCTGGGCCAAAAAAAAAAGACTACTTGCATGCAAAGCTTTTACAAATTTGGTCACTGTGACCAAACTTTATTACCCATTTTATGGAACTGTGACAAAAGTCTAGGAATCAAACAACATGGGGATCACAGAGGCTATTATGTTTATTGTGCTGAACAGACTGTGATAATCCATTAAAGGAACATTTTCAACAAGCAAGCGATTCGAAGTACAATCATAGACAGCAACTCTACACGAAGAACAAAGCAAAAAGTTAGAAGACACTCAAAAGAAAAAGTAAACTGTAGTTAAACATCTTGAAGCATTTGTGTTTTTTTTTCCTGCAAACACACCTCTCTTGCAGAAATGGTAGAAGAGTTAAATGTCCAGTCTTAGTTAGCAGTGACCAATGACAGCAAAGAACAGTCGTATAAAATTTATCTCCCACAAAAATAAACTATATATATAAAAAATTTTATGATGTTCTCACTGATTCAATGGCCACATGCAATTTTTCAGTCTGAAAAAATGAGGTATAGTAGGCCCTAAGAGGTAGTAATGTGTTTTGATTGTACTACAATATATAGAAAATACAAGATTCAGTTCATCAGAGTGGTAAGTCTCTCGGAGGTTGAAGCGTGACACACACCCAGCGATTATTTCTGTGTCATCCACTGAATACTGTGGTTTTAAAAAACGCAAAAAAAAAAAAACCCAACCATCCAACCCCCAAAAGGGACTTGCTAAGGCTTGATTCGATGCCCTTTGAAGTCAGCAGAATTCCTTCTACTGCCTTTAAGCAACACTGGATTTGGCCTATTAGAGCTACTGTATAGCTAGGATTATTTCTCTTTCACTTAATATTAACGTGTCTAGTTGTAATACTCCGATCAGCTCTTTCTCAGCGATTTCGTCACTGAACCCTCTGCGGGCTTTCGAGGAGGTCCGCATTTCTTGACACTGCCTCTTGGAAGAAGCCAGTAAGTAGTTATCTTTAACTGCATTTGGCTCGGTACTAAAGCCATACCAACAGACGCCTTCCTGAGAAACTACCCCTGGCCCAGTTATTAATACAATGGTACAAAGCACTGACTAGGAAAGAGAGGAAGAAGGGAAATAAAACAGAAATAGAGAAAATGAAATAGGATGGGAGAGAGAGACAGAATAACAAAAGTGAGAGAGAGGAGAATAAAAAACCTCTACATAAGAAGCATTTAAAATAAATCTGGCTGAAACATATTACAAAATCACATTTGTGTAAAATACACGAAAATACTTGTCAAGTATTTTCTTACAATCTACTAATTATTTTTTTAAACACATATTTGTGATTGCATTATGCAAAAGCTGAGCTTGTTGCTTCCCACCTACAAAGCTTCAAGTTTCTTTGAAGGTTTTTTTTTGTTCGTTTTTTTTTTTTTTTAATACGAAAGTAATTTAAAATGTGTTCATTTTCCACAAGTTATTTTACAAAAATAGTTTTGAATTAGGGATTAGTTGCAGTCCTAACTGTTTCAAACGTCTCAAAACTAATGCTGAAAGTAATAAGTTCATTCCATTTAAAGTCTGGAGGTAGGTCTTTGTCAATCAATTAGTCCATTTCTTTAAACAATTCATTTGAGGTACAAACTTGGACAGTAATATTTAAACATTACAGCTAAATTTTTTTATATGTCATGTAGTGTCATTGAAGAAAATTATCCTCACAAACCTATCAGCAATTCAGTACAAAAATATATTCAAGTTAACAGTACATTACACAGAAGTCTAGCAGAGAATAGGGTAAGTACATTTAAAAAAAAAAAACAACAAACCAAGAGAAAGAAAAATACATAGTCATGCTGAAACACAATAAAGATATTGCTTCCTTAACTGCAATTAAGTGTTGAAGTAAAAATAAGGGGAAAATACAGATACTCATGATTATCTATCCAATAAAAATTTCCTGCATTTAATGTGTATAGCAGCATGTATTTATCAGTCTGTTGAGTTAATTGTAAAAATCAGAGGTAGTATTGAATAGTGGGGTAATATTGCATCTGGTGCTAAAAGTGCTGCTTTGAATGAAAAGATGGAGAAATGCCACTGGCACAAAGGAGCCCAGTGAACCATCCTATGTCAAAATACATTGCTTAAAGTAATGCACAAGCATAGCTGAGGTACATGGTGTTGGTTCTTACATCATGACTGATGAGTAATGAGGAGAGATTCAATTCTTTTGAAATACTGGTATAATATGAGTGGAATTAGTTGAAACTAAGCAAAACATATGGATTATTTTTGTTCAGAGAAACTCACAATTAATTCTGAGGTACCTTTCTGTATGTTTTAAAACACATTTCTCGCTAAAGACTTGGTCATTAATGGCATAAGAGTGTTTGGTGTCAGTCATTTTTGTTTCCATAGAAAATGCCTGACTCTACAGAAAGCCGATTCCACCTGGCTTCCTATCGTCCAAAAGATGAGGGCTGTTCATTTTCTTTACTACTACTTCTGCTGATATGTTTGTATCTGTAACTATACAACGTATCTTTGTCTTTCTTCCCTTTTGCAAAATGAAAGTACCTTTTTTGTGTTGATTTCTTTCTTCCGATTACCAGCTGAATGAAGTGAAAGATCAGCTTTCAGTTTTTTTCCTGAAATAACAGTAAGTCTTAAAAAAAAAAATCAAGTACAAGTCTACAAGAAGGTTACAAAAAAAAAAAAAAAAAGAGTAGTATCTATCCCTTATCTTTGGTGTTCTAAAACAGGGAGTTCACTAAGTAGGGAGTGGGTTGCTGGAAGTGTTGCAAGGCTTTAGTGTTACACACCCAGCCTTTCCTATTTCAATGCCCATTATAATGACTATGTTACAAGTTTCTTGTTTATATGCAGTGCAGTGAATGACATAAACCTGATTTGGAGCTCTTCTTGACCCATTCACCCTTACTTAGCAGCTCAAACAAACTATTAGTAGGTTAAGAAAAAAGAAAACAGTAATTAAAAGTTGCATCGTTAATCTGTGTCCCCTTTGTGTTACAGCAGTTTTTCACTAAACCTGGGACTGTGAAGGGATTACAAAGATGATTAGTCAAATCCTTTTTAAGGTTATGCGATATTTTTTTCCCCCAGGCAAAAGTGGAAAGACCATGGCAATAGAAAATAAGTGGTCAAGGCAGTGTCTTCTCCCTTCAAAAGACCCAACTGCTGATGAGGTAGAAATTGCATGGTGCGGTCTCCTAGTCTTCCTCTGCAGACTCTTGTGAGGACGTTTCTTCAGTCTCTTCCTAGAATACACAAACAGAAAAAATAAATACTGTGGTGACTGTGTGTCTTAGGCTGCCACCTCACTCTTCTCTCATGCGGCTGACAATTACCTCCTGAGCCAACAAAGTGCCCTTTACAGCTCCTGTGAGATCTCAAGAAGCCACCCTGGGGAGGAGGGGAAGGTCTCCCGCCCTCCACTCATAGAACCATAGAATCATTTAAGCTGGAAAAGACTCTAAAGATCATTGAGTCCAACCACCCCACTTTGGTTTGCCAGGCTTTCCTCCTAGCCCAGGGGGTGCCACGAAAAAGCAATTTGTGCCATGCTCTGTTGTGGCCCTCTTATGGCCAGCAGACATGGGCCCCTAGAAAACGGAAAGCATTTTGAGCAGGTACCCAATGTTAAGTGGGTGCTCTGGGAAGCCTTCTCCTCTGCATCCTCTGTCCTCCTCCAGCCCACTGCTGCCTTCACGTGTGACTTCAGCAAGCCCGCTCAAATGTGATGCTCTTACACTGGTTATTTAACAAATGTGCAGGACCTTTCAGGACATGGGCAGTAAACTGGGGGCAATAAACATTTCTGATAAAAGAGGCTGTCAGTGAAATGTCATTTTTTATCAAATGCTGCACATCATCGCCTGAGACAGCACGTGAAAAAGATCTAGGAAGAACAAGAATTTACCCCTTCAGCCAACTGAGACCTTTTAAGAATGACCAGCTTAAAACAGCTTATAACAGTCTTCATACTTTAATAGATTTGATTTTCCACATGGCTTCATTTTGTCTGGGTGGCTAACTGACACAATTTATAACTCTCTTCCTTTCCCAGGCCACTACAGTACACCATTCAGCAAAGCATGCCTTAAAGCTTGCCTGCGTTATATGACCAAACTTCCATTCATTAGTGTTTGAAACACCTCAGCTGTGAAGGGCTCCTAAATGCTACCATGTGTGACACTGCTGCAGAGGAGCGGCATCAAGGAAAAACATTGGGCTTTAATCATAGGCCACTGTTCACTGCAATCCCCTTGCAAAACGTTCACCACCCCCACCCCCCCCCGCAAAGAAAAGGCTGGAAAAAAAAAAAAAGCTGTAAATCCAGGGAATAAACATAAGTATAAATGAATGGATGACAGCTTAAAAAATATAACCATAGCAGCATCAAGCCATGAGATTTCACACTGGTTTTGTTTAGTCTGCTTTGGGTTATGTGGGAAATGTGAAAAGCATGAAGCAAACACTCCCCCCTCTCCCTTCGTACCCCCACCTCCCGCTAAAGCTCGGGCCTCAGATATTTAAGCCAGTAGATTTTTACCTCTTGACTAGGAAACAGGCCATGACCCTGGGGTACTCTCTCGAGCACCAGGCACACAGAAAGATGTAGCATGATCAAAGCCGTGGACGGAGAAAAGAGAGCAAAGTCAAGTGTCAGCTGCCCTCTGCCCTTGACTTTTCAATTAATATTTAAATTCCAGAAGACACCGATCTATCATGCAGATGAACAATTTCTTCCTCGCAACAACTCATGTCACTTGTAGCAGGGTTATATTCACAGTGCTGCTAGGAAAATGATTCCTGACTCACAAAACGATTAAACAAATTTTACCCCATCCCTGGCGGCACTGGGGGACCTGCGCTCACACTCCACCAAATACCATTAATGTGTAATGCATTTTCCCTGTTTACCTTCCCAACAGAATGGGACTGCGACTGTTACATTTCAGTCAAGAAGAAAAACGGTATCTACAGGCACCTAATGAAGGGCTAATTTGGGCTGCACGTGGAGAGACCATGCAAAATATGTTGGTAATTCAGGATTTGGGATCATCAAGGCAAACACTGACTTTGCTTCCAAACCAAGTATTTCAGTTAAAAGTTAGGACTTTGGGTTCTGTGCTCTTAACATAATACAGGTAGACATGTTTTGGTATTTGACGATGATAACGTGCTTCATTCCTTACAGCACCACAGCCAGCCACGAGCCTCTCATTGTCATTTCCCAGAAGACGGCCGGTCATGCGTGGGCGCGGAGCGGCAGCTCGCATTGTTTTACACTTGGCTTGTCAGGAGACTACTGAAACCTGATGGACTCATTTTCCATGAAGGTGCACTTCCGATCACAGAACATGGACGGGGGAAAGTATGTGGAAGGACATACGTCAGAGCCCAGCCAGGGTAGCCACAGAGAGCTGTTTTTAGTAAAAGAGTTGCCCGCTCTAGTGATTTTTATTGTGAATCTCACAGTATGTTTTTTCCTTGTAGCCCCTGCTGTAGTGACCAAGAAAATGAATGAGAAGCTATTCCTTCATCTATATATGTATGTTCATGTAATGAAGGATGAGTTTCTCTCATCTGCATATGTACATGCAAATATGTGTATCTGTAGTACCCAGAAGGATGAGAAACCAAAAATCAAGCTAAACCCTCCCAAATATTTAAATAATAAACTAATTATTAAAAAATATTTGAGACTGGCAGACTTCAAATTCACATCAGTCTTGGGAAAGACTTTTTTTCATGAAGAAAAGCTGGCAAAGGGATCAGATTGTTGTGCAGCAAAAAGAAAACTTTTCTTCATTAAGTTCATTCCCTGCAAAAGCCTAGGACAGCTCAGTTACAGATGGGTGGTTTTAAGCCAACCTATCATGTAAGTCCCTTGTCAAGACACAGATGGAGACATGATTGCTGCTCTGAAGTGCTTACAATTCAAACAAAGGGATAATACAAATCAGACATATATGCATGGAGAGACCCAAAGGAAGAAGCGAGTAAAGGTTCTGAAAGAGAAAATGCAGATGTGTAAGACAGGAACAGAGAGGGATTTTTTGCACTGGTAAAAAACTGGTTGCAAGTATCAGAAGGTTGTGCTGCTGTGATCCTCAACCCACCCTTGGTCTCTACAGCACCCAAACGCACACACACTTCTCCCTAAAAGAGGGAGAGGGGCAGGCGTTCTGAGAACTGTGCACCCCCTAGAAGTTGCAAACTGGCTTTGCACTGAGTCTGTTCAGCCAAAGATTCACTGAAGTGCAGTGTGGCATGTCAGGGCGCTGGGTATCTCAGGGTAAGGATGCTTTGCCATCAGTTAGCACCCTCCAAGCACTTACAAGTCCTCACAGACCCAAGATAGATGGCATAGCCACGTATCATAGGATCAGTCCCTGAGTCAAAAGTCGAAGGAGGAACTGGGGCTGGAGTGAAACGCTTTCAAAGTCCAGATGTGCGTCTGATCAAGTTGAAGAGAAGGGCAAAAATCAAGAAGGAGAGCGTGGTCGTTAGAGCAGGCATTGGAAATCCAAGTCACTCAGTCACAGCGTGATAGCAATGCAGAGCATAAATTCAGCAACACCACCACAGCAAGGGCTCAGCCAAGAAGCAAAGGTTTCAGGTTACATGGCAGCCTTAATTCAGGTTGTTCTCACTTTTTAGGTGCATTCACTGTAGTTGTGGAGACAGAATGGTGACATGTGTTAATTGAGCGTAAATGTTCCTTGATCCAGTTTTGCCTTGAACAGCTACTCCCTGGTTATTTGTTTTCTGCTGCAGCAAGCTTGCAAAAGGCTGGGCTCGCAGACTGCAAGGAGAAACCTGAGAAACCTTCAAACTAACCAGGTCGGATCCAGCTAACAGGGAAGCTGCAGCCAGGCAGACCTCAGGCTGAACGGGACACACACCTGACGGGCAGGGTAAATACACACATGCCGAGCTCAGGCTTTACTCCCTGCTGCTAAGACAATATCCCAGGTGGCTCCCCGCAGATCTGTGAGCCCCGCGTGGATGTATCCCCAGGGCCCGAGAAACACGGGGATGCGCTCGAAATGCAGTTTTACATGGCATGTCCTGTCCTTGGATGTCTCACGCATGGGCACATTTATCCTGAGTTGCTACGGGTCACAGCATGATACTGTAAGACAAACTGCAAGCCAGAACCCTGAGTTGTTTCCACCCTTAATTGCTGTAACTGCTATAACCAAGCCAGGAGTGATGTGAAGCTGCTGTCTCTCCCAAAGAAAGAGCAGCAAGAAGGCTTTCTCCAAATATCCAACATGCACAAATGTTTAAGTAGGTCTTTACTTGAGGGGTATCACTGGCAAGTGGCTGGCAGATGGGTACGCTGGACTGGAACCCACCAGTGCAGCCCCCTCCCCTCTCACTGGTGTTGGGTTCCAGCAGGAGAGAAAGGATACATGTTTCCCAAAGGCTGACAGCAGGTATCTGCCCTGAGAAGGGCTACTCCGTGGGAGGCTGGCAACACTATTGTTAGCCCTGATTTAACAGTGGTGAAGGTAACAAAAAGGACCAGGAGGCAGGACAACAAGCTTCAGTTGCAAGTGCTATCTGCAGCCAGTTTGACTATTTGGGCTTGCCCAACACACGATTTCAAAATATGACATCCTTAGTGGGATCTGGTTGCCTGAAGATAGGAGCTCAGAGCTGTTTTAGGTGCCCTGGATATCTCATCTGGTATCCAGCAGCCAGGTCAGAAGGGTGCTGGTCTCCTGTGTCATACCTGCCTGCTCTGTGTGGATATCTGTGGTCCTCTGGGACAGCTAAAAGGGCACAGAACTGCAGTGTCAAGATGCATGGATCCACTAACCCTCTCCAGAGCTATGATGTTGCATCTCTGCTTTTGAAGGTTCTCCACTGTGGAAAAACAAACTGGTGTGTACTGTAGGAACATGTGAAGTGATAAGCATTAGCATGTGCAACTCACCCCTAAAGTTCAGTGGTGGCACCATCCAGAATGGAGCTCTCCAATGAATGATTGTATTTAAACTGAAGAGTCTCTTCAGGTCAGAGTCACCCTGTGTTCCCAAGAGACTTCTTTCCCATGACATGCTGCGCGAGTGAAATGTAGCTCTACATGCCGCCCAAGACCTCCATTTGGTGATCCACATTTGGTTGGCGCTATTTTTCTGACAGTACAAGCAGCCAGTATCATCCCGGTGCCCTCAAGAACAGACAAGCTTAGATCGGCCTTTGTATGTCCTCTGCATTCCTTTACTTGGTGGACCCCCACAAAGTGGTCACTACAAAACCTGATGAGACAATTGTCTGTTTGAGAGAAGCATTCCCCACCTGCAGAAGGGCAATTGTTCGGCATTTTTGTAAAAATGTTTGTTCCGTTCTAATACCCTGGGGCAAAGCTCCTTTATGGCTACTTCAAGGTTAATTGTCCTTGCCTCAAGAAACTCACTGGCAATTCAGCTGGCAATTCAGTCTTTTTCACCTTCTGCTCATGAATTTCTGAACCAGGGACTAAAAAAAACTAGAACCAATTTTGTGACATGAACTCAGGATCACAGTAATGCTAAAAATATGGAGCCTCTGAATTTGTCAGAGATTTTATTCTATAACAAAGTATTAGCTATTGGCACAGATTTTCCCGGCTGCTTTCTAAGCCTGAGAGGGTATGCTTGAATAGATATGTCAAAAAGAACTGCTGACAAGAGCAACTTGCAAACTGTGGACCATTGTCTGCTGGTAACTTGTCTGAAATCCCCTGGCATGCAAGCTAATATTTTCAGAGGGGTCCCTGAAGCCAGTGGCTCCTATAGCAGATGCAGGGGCCCTGGCTGTGCCCAGCTGAGACACAGTGACATCCCAACTGCTTCGCGGCCAATGCACCAAACTGCTTTAGAAATTCTTACAGCACTCACAGACACTCAGAGCAGGGTTGCTCTGCTTGAAGCCACTTCGAGCTATTTCACCCCCTGCAAAGCACCCTGGTGAGCTCAGTGACAGCTGTCATTCAGGAGTCAGGCAAAGTTTAATTCCAGAAGCTGGATTCAGAGCTCAAACTGTTGCAGGTATTTACTTCACACATCGCAATAGAAGTATTCATTTGAGCAGAAGAGATCACCATGACCATATACAGAAAGGCTACACAACTCTTCTTACTGCTGGATTAAAGCATGTTTTTAAGAAGGGCACCTAAGGAAATTATTTCAATACAGAAACTCTGTATCCAAATAGATATAATTCAATCAGCCTACAAGCAAGCACTTTCTGTGCACTGTCACTCCTAGCATGCAAGAAGGAGCATAACTTCTCTAGCCTTGGCAGTTAAAAGCCCAGCTAAAACGTCTGCCTGCAGAGCAGATCTGAGTGCCCTTGCCCTCCTCCAGCACTGTTTCTGCTATCGTTGACTAAAGCATGGGACAGCCCTGGGGGCAGTGAACAGAAAGGTGTGTCCCCTCCCCCGGGAAGCAAAACTCTCCATATGGCAGCTGATGGGGCAGTTTTGGGTTGAGATTTAAGGACTGGAAATAAACATTCTTGCTTTAAATGTCTAAGTCCCTACAGACTTAGTCTCTAGTGGCCCACCTTGTCACAAGGATCTTGGCCTTCAAAAGACTACAGACTTGGCCATAGCGTGAGTCCGATATTAGGATACCAGAAAGCAGTCTTGCTGAGTTGCCGCTTAACTTTCCCTATGCTCAAGTGTGTGCTGAGAGGCACGTGCAGAGGTGCCTAATGTTCTTGGGAGCAGTCTAAGGGCTGCAAAGTGTCTTAAAGATAATTTTGACTTGGAGATGTCCTCAAAGTTTCCACGCTCAGGAAGGCAATGCACAACAGACAGCAAGAATAAGATTTATCTTTGAGTGTGCATGTACTCAACAGCACTGGTTTTGAAATTCATGTGCAGACTTGTTTTGAAATCCCCATGCTCTCTGATTTGAAGCAGACACTTCAAGCCGGGTTTTCTACTTTCTAGAAAGAAGCCTACCCACCAAGCTGTTGTGCACAGAGGATGCATCTTTCTTCTGTTGAAGTTGCTCCACTTTTACATAAATAATCAAATATTCTGTGAGTGATGGAAAGGAAGCAGAGAGAATAAAGCAAAACACTGATGCTGTCCTGCAGGTGACCAGCCTGTGGCTTTTGAGCTGCATAGTTAGTAAGCAAATTAAGGGCACCCTCTCCTTTCACTGCTGGAACAACACTGCTTGACTAGCAAAAAGGCTGCTCATGGAGGTTACTGGACAATCCCCATCCCCAGCTGTTGGAGAAAGTGAACTAGCTGGGGCAGCCAGAGTGAAGTTGCTGGGGCTGCGCTGGGACTCAGCTGCTGGTAAGCATGACCCAGGCCAACAACAGTGGTAGAGGTCAGAGAGAGCTACCATCCTTGCACACCCATGAACCACTTCTACAGATCCCCCTCCTCTGCTGCAGGAAGTGTCTCACAAGGCTTGGCAAAGTTTTGGCCCTTGAGTAACAGGTTCAGACAACCTGTTCAAAGATAACCTGGTCAGAGGCGACCAGGACAGTGCTCAGGAGGATCCCTTCAGGACAGGACAGGACATTCCTCTTTAAGTTAGAACATCCTTCTTTAATCTTCAAGTCTCTTCTTCCTGTTAGATTAAGGGGGATTCAAAAACATTTCTCTATCTCCTAGCTTATCTCCCACTAGGAGAACTGTTTGATATAATGGAGTGATAATGAGTCTCTCTGGTCACTTTGAGACAAAGGGCACATCTGACACAGGATTTTTAAATCCAGGAGGCCTCACAATGAGAACTTCCAGAGACAGAAATTAGGCTGGCATTTAGATAGCCTAAAAAGTACCTGCCTTAGGCTCTTCCACTCAACACCTGCTACAGATGTTCTTCAACAAACCTCAGCTCCAGGTGCCCAACTTTGCCACAGATTTTAGAGCAGCCCTGAAGTTAACTCAGCAATAAGGTTTCTGCAAGGCAGCGGGTCGCTCAGCGCTGAAGCCTGTGCTGCTGAAGCCTTTTGAAATTGAGACTCAGCTGTCTAAATTATGTCAGGCCAGATTTCTTAAACGCGTTTTGGCATCTGAGTATAGCAAGTGCCTTTTTGACCTAAGCAGGTCAAAACACTTTGAAAAAATCTGTTCCCCATGTGATTAAAAGGAGAGTGAAAATCTCCAGCAAAATCTCAGTACCAGTCATAAGAATTTTGCAGGAAGCACCATTTAAAGTCTGCAAAGCACAGACTTAAAGCGAAAATGGTGCTTGAAGCAGTTGTGGATGCTGTGCTAACACTGACAGAGACGTTATTTTGTCTTGGAGAGCTTCAACCCTACAAGATGTAAACAGTTCTGGTGGGAAGGAAATAAAATATTAAGGAAAAGAAGGCAGTGGTGCTGTTAGAAACATATACAACCCAGCTGGACTAACCCCAACTTTGAGAAGCTGCTCTTACAAACCTCTTGTGGAGGCTGTAAACTGGAGGAGTGGTAAACTGCTCTGCGTTCACACAGCACACCATGCTCCAGAGCCAAAATCCAAGCTGGAGCCTAAGGCAAGCAGAGGCTCCAATAATAGTCTCTAATCACTAATGTGTATGTCCGTAATGAGATGAAGAGCAATAAAAGGTGGGTGCCAGTCTTTAAAAATCCTTAGGCTTGCACAGTCCACTGAAATGCTGTGGGTCACTGCGTGAGCTCTGCTTTCTTGTGGCAGTGGAGATGGCTAAGCCCAAAAGGATCCTGGAGCCCACATAGGTAAACCTGAGGGAGTCTGCCTTCCTCCTGAGTCCCTGTGGCACTGGAAACAGCGCTGATTCCTGCACATATTTTATGTTGACCGGCAGAGGAAGGACTGCGGTGAAGGTCTCCCAGAATGGGGTAGTGAAAGGAACGCTAGGACAGGCTTTGAAATGCAGGTCAAACCCACATCATTTAACTTTTGCCCCCCTCCCCCTATTTTAGAACATGAAAAGGAGAATAAAGTAAGGCCTGTTAGATTTCTATTCTCCTTTTTTCCCCTACCCAAAAAATGACTGCTTGTTACAGACAGGAAGCAACTGCCAGAAGTTATTCACCTCCAATCCTTTATCACTTAAAAAAGCATTAGGACTCGGTCCACGGAGCCACTGGCAACTGTGGTTTGGGAACAGCTATCTATCTGTAATGATAAATAATAAAATAAAGCGTCTTCCCTTTTGAATCCCAGCTGAGAGATCTTGCCAAGTGATCAAGCTTGTCTGAAGCTCCGTGCAGCAGCTTTGAAGTAATAAGAAAGAGATTGAAAACCTGCAGCCAAGAGCCGCACACACCTCATTAGGGCCCAGCCATGCGGGAAGGCCGAGCAGCAGCGGCCGGGCCTGGCCCCGTGTACCCACTGGAAAGGGGCTGCGGGAAGGGAAGATAAAAGAGCCTTTCACAGTGGAAGTGCACTGGTGACATTTTTACGAGCGGCAGCCCCGAGGACGAGGGGGTCTCGGCCGCCATGTTGCCTGAGTGCAGGCCTCGGGGCTGGGCAGGGGCGCAGGGGGCTCAGCTGCTGCCATCACCCTTCCTCACTCTCCCCTGGTTTCCCCTCTTCCTTTCTTTTTTTTTTTTTTTTGTTTCTGAAGGAGAAAGTTTAATGTACAACCTTCCCCAGGTTGTACTCAGAAAAGTCCTATCCGTTCCCCCCCCGCCCCAAATAAGAAACATATTTCTGAAAGATAGCAAGCTGGATTCTCCGATCTGGTTCAGGAGAGTTCATGCGAGTCTTTGTGGTATAATTCAGCTAAATGATTTTTTTTTTCTTTAAAGAAAAAAAAACCCAAAGCAAAACAAAAACACTAAAGCTTAACAGACTTGTAAAACGCTTTTAAAAACGTCTGAAGAGTTTAATCACAGATCTTACCACACAGACACTGGTGAGGGGCTGTGTGCTGGCAGTAAAGCACAGTATTTAACTTTGAGAGCTGAAGTTCTGGGTTTAATTTTCAGTTTCAGACTAAACAGCAGGTCTGCAGCGAAAGGCAGGGCGAGGACTCCTGAGCTAAAAGCGGTGATGGAAATGCTTTTCTTGCAAACTTTACTGATTGTGTAAGCATGGAGCACCTCTTTGTGCAGGAGAAAGCGCAAAATCAGAGAAGTTTGTGTTGGATTTAATAAACTCCCTGCCCTGTCCCCTCCCTTTTTTTACTGCAAAGAATTCTGCTGCTATTTTGTTATGTAATGCTGCAGGCTAAAAATATATCCCTAATTTAAGCCATCTTGCCAATAAATCTACAAATACCAGGTAATCCAAAAAGGGTAGTTATGGTTTAATGACATACTCTTCTTGTCATCTTAATATGTTCAACTCCTAAAGGATTTAGAGTGATGCATTTAAAGATTTTTTCAACTTCTTGAATATCTCCACACAATCTGGTGGAAAGGGTGATAAAGTATGGTCCTCTTCAGCACAGATCGGCAACCCAACTTTTCAAGCTCCATCTGCGCTGCAATCTGTGCTACCACAGGGCAAAACTCTTTCTCTAGCAAGATGGTCTGATTCAAAGTGAGTGGGGCTGTCCAACTTAATAGATAGTGATTATTTCCCTTTGGATATAGAACCTTTTATGGGAGTTTCTTTTCCAATTGAACACATCTATATTCTATAATCAAACCAGAAAAGGTATCCTGGTGGAAATGTGTGTTCCAAACATGTTTTCTTTTAGGACTGAGACAGATTTACTGCAATTTATACCTCAATGTTAATCTATCCTGCTCTTCCTAAACATAAAAAAATACTAATATAAATTACAGTTAATGCCTCACTGTATAACACAGTTCTCAGGAGACTATTAAAGCCACGGGCGAGCTGCCCAACATACTGTAACTGTCTCTTTGCTCTTCTGATTTCAGTTTCCAGATTTTGCCTCAAAATAAGCATGAGAATCAGGGAAGGGGAGGGGGTGGAAGCCGTTCACTGCCCCGAATCTGATATCTCCCGGGTCCTAGAGCTCACATGTCCCTTCCTTCCAGACTCAAGTCTGGTTTCAATGGAGCTCTCATTTTTCTTCCCACTAATCCTGCCGTGAGATCAACCATTGGTAACTCTGTGAGAAATTAAATACCAGGATATGGGAAATCTGAGATCTGAATTTGGGCAGAATGTGGGTGATTCATTTGTTATTTCTCTCCTTCTCTTTTCCCATGGTTGTTGTGTGGCAAATAACTCTCCAAACCTGAGATCAGAGATCGTCCCTGAACAATATGACTACATTGACAGAGCAGAAGCAAAGCAAGAAGTACATTGGCAGTATTATATCCCTTTTCAGTATAAGCAACAGTCATTTGTAAAGAGAAATTTTGGCCAACATTTTCTGAAAACATTCTGGCATTTCCAGAGATGCCTCACAAGAGGATCAGCAGCAGAACAACATCATGGTGATGCTCACCATCTGCTGGAGCAGTCTTCATAAAGAATTTAACATTTGTAGCATTGCGATCCCAATGAAATAGGAACCATGAGATGATAAGTTTGCTATGGTGATGTGGGTGCTACAATGCCCGACAGTCAATCAGTCGTATTGAATGGCTTTTCTATTTCCTTGGTGTAAGAAAAGCATATTTATTTATTTATTTAAGTCCAATAAGGATGAACTCAAGATGCTTACAAACACTGTACTGCCCAAAGGTTTAGGTCCTTCATGCACTACTTGGCAATGTGCTGATGTCTGAAAACCACCTACGCACTCCTGTAGCCTTCAACATGAAGTACCTAGGAGCATAATTCTCACTGCACAGTCTACGAAGAGGTTGTGATACTCCCAAACATTTTATGCTGCCTATAAACACAGCAGCACGACGCTCACAATAGCCAATGAGCAACTGATGACCATGAGCCCTGAACGGCCCCTCAGACAGCAGCCTGTCTGTCACAGCCCATCCTCGCTGGCTGGGTTGCTTCATACCATCACAGCACTAAGGGACAACACAGTGCGAGCACCAGAGGAAGTGATGTAAGATGGAAGCTCCACCAGGGAAAATGGTTTTAGAGTGTTTATTACAATTTTATTTCATGCTCACTTTTATGAGTCCTTTGCCCGAGTTGCCCTTACTGAGCTGCAAAGGAGGAGGCACATTTGTAGGTCCAGCCTATCCATCCCAGCCTTAACGTTTGGCATAGGTGTCACAAGCTGACAGGCTGCCCAGGGAGGCCAGATGTCACCCCAGGGTAGCGTGGCAGCACTGATTTCAAGGAACTGAATTCACTGAATTCCACAAATGCCCCATAGTGACTGAAAGAGTAGCTGTGAAGTGCTTCTTATTCTTCTTCTATTCCAAGGCTGTTATTCTGGGCAACAAGAGGACCTCATAAAATTCCCCAGATGTCACGGAAACCCCAGAATAAAATACAATATTGGCTTCTCATTGCTTCCTTCCAGAACATGTTTAAAGATGTATATCAGTTAATAAGGGCTGAGCATACTGCTCTTTTCCCTATTCAAATCTTTTTAATAGTGCTGGCATGCAAATACTATAACTGACCATCCCAGCAAATTATTTAACAGATAAAAGTATTATTTTCATTGGTCTTAACTTTGATTTTCATTGTGTTTACCTTATTCCACATTCATTGCAGCATACCTCATTTTTAACATACAATTTGCAACAGAATTTATATGGGCCTGAACTGGCACAGCAAAGACGTAGCAATTTCTAGAAGTGGCTACACAGAAGGTTCATGTCCCATGTTTTTCAGTGCAGCAGATGACCTGGGTTACAGCCCTGAGTATCTATTAATAATATTTATGTCAGGAAATAAGGCATCTTTCAGTGACTTCAGCTGGGTGTGGAGGAGCAACAACAATGCTGACTGAAAGATGCAGTCTTTACGAGAAGCTCAGGAACCAAGCTCTCAGCGAAGAGCGCTTTCTTCCTGAGCAGCCTTCTGACACACCTCATCTTTGCTAATTAGCATTTTGATTATTTTTGTTGCTATAAGTCCAGAGGCTGATCATTCTGGTAGTTTCAACTTTCTGTATATCATTCTGGAAACATCTTAAAATAATCAGAATTTTCAGGGGGTAGCCAAGTACTGCCTAGAATCCCTTATGTCTGTGAACTAAGACACCCAAGTGTTAGCAGCACAGACTCTTGTTTTGCTTCGAAATCTTGGCCAAAATGCGTAGCATCTGTATGCAAAAGTAGCACTGTTTAATTTACTCTTGACTGACTTTTTTTTAAACACTGTTCCTTGCCCAGCCATCTTCCTCAATGGTGTTTCCCAAGCACATGACACAGCCCCTTCTCTTCTGGCTATCGTTAGTGAGATTTTCGTTCGTGTCAAATCGGATCCCAGTTCTGAACCGGATGGAGTACCTCCCTAAACAGCTCCTGTGGCCACAGCCATGGGTTCAAACACAAAGCCACCCTGTCCACAGCCATCATCTGCCTATCTTGGGCTTCTTCCCCAGGCAGGGAGGGGAGAGCAAGGAGATGAGGAGAAGGCAAAGAGGAGAGTTGCTGACTTAGGGAAATGTTTTAGCTTTACCGCTTCAGCCTCCAACTGCTACGTCTGCTCCGAGTGCTACACATGGAGCATCTCAACAGCTGTAGTCCCTGAACGTTCCTATGGGCCACTGGGGACAGGTCTTGCCCAGCACACAAGGAAAGAGCAGCGACCTGGGCAAACATGTGACCAGCGCTGGATTCAGAAAACTGCCTCCTGCTCTAGGGCTTGTCTCAAGGAAATTAAGAGTTGCTTATTTGAACAGTTAAAATAACCTTTTTTTGCTCTTGTTCAGAGCTGAAGGCTCCTCCTGTGTTGGGCTATGCCATGGCACTCCTGTTCTTCGACTGACTTAGAAACTGGCTAAGGACATCTCCAAGTGGCATCTTGCAGCAGGCAAGACTCTGAATCCCCCAGACAGTCCCTGACAAGCCGTGAGGCAAAAATATCTTGCTAAATCTGATCCCTTTTTAGTCACATCAAATCACTAGTGTGTGCACTCTCATAACTCCCTTACACAAGAAGGGAGCATCAGCACCTCAGTTTTAGCCGAAGGGGAATCAAGGCACTGGGAGACTGGCCTAAAATGGGACTGGCACACTGCAGTGCTCAGTGCTAATGGCTTCAAAGCAAGCTATAGGCTCACCCGGCACAGCATTGACTGGGGCATCTCTGCTTCTTAGGCAGCATATGGGGACATGGGGACAGGCACCTCAGCCTGCCTTGCAGGCCACTGGTACGCTAAGCAAGGGGATGCATAATTCAGTCAGCATTTTCTGACTGAACTATACACCTGAACTTCACAGATGGGACCATCCAAAATCCTGTTTCTTCTTGCTTCTATTCTGTGCTCAGGCCGGTGTTGCTGTGAAGCTGGGACTTGACCAAGCCGTCTTTCTCCCGGTTGTTCACTCAGGGGCTTTTCGACCTTTGAATCATCAGCTGCACGGTGTCCCAGGTTCACGGAGCGACACAAAGAATGCTTCTCCCTTGGCAGCCTGGAGCGCTGCTGGGATGAGAAATGGGGCCGCTGTCCAGGTGACCTACCTCCAGAGCATCCGCTGTGGCCACCACAGTCTTCTGCGGAGCAGGCTACCCCTGCTCCCCCGCAAAGCTTATTCCACTCCCACCACCACCATCCCCCTCAAACAGTGGACCCTAGCAGAGGCCATACATGGTTTTTTAAGTCCCAAACAAGGTGAGAGGAGCACAGGGCAGGCAGCACTTGACAGCAGTGCAGCCCCTAGGCAAGTGTCCCACACACCTGATGAGTGCAAGAGAGACTGGGCAGGCAGGGAGCTGGGCATTTTGCCTTTTACTCTATTAAACACCCAAACACTGCCTGCAGGGAAACAGGCCTGTCTGTATACCTCTGGGTAAAGCAAAAAGGTTCAGGGCTGGATGACAAAGCTTATTTGCGTATCTGAAGTGAAGCAGTGGTTGATGATGTGCACTTAAATGTTTAACTACCTTTATAAAAAACACGTCTGTTTCCTTTGCGTTCTCCATGAAATAAGTGGAAATGCTGGGAGAGTTCTTTCTGTGTTTTCATTGCTGGCAGGAAGAGTTCAGTTGAAGAAAATACTCAAATGAGCTGTGAGCAAAAGCAATTTTTTGTAAAAGTGTTTTTTATAGAATTGATTTGTGGTGATGACCCTGTGACTCCAGTGTTCAGTGTGTGGAACTGTACTTGCTGGCAAAGTCTTTGCCATCCCAACACTGAGAGGCCAATGTGTACCTACCACTAGCAAGAAAAGAAACTATAAAAACGTAAAAAAAAAAAAAAGCCTCATACAGCAGCAGCCTACATCGTCAGATAATTGTATGTATTTCTGATTTTTGACTCTCTAAAACTGCTGAATATCTGAATATACTCCTGTCCTGATGATCATTTTTTTCCCTTTTCTTCCCTTCTTTCTGGTCACTTAATATCTTAACTTATTTGTGTAATTTATTTACAGCCAAATTTCTGGAAGCAGCATCTCAAAATTGTCTCTCTATCATAGCTATGTAATAAATGACAATCATAAATACTTAAAAACTTGGAAACCTGAATCTTAAACTGATTTGGGTATTTAGGTGTAGCCTCATTGAATGATGTTATTCAGAGTCTATTCAGAAGTTATGTGATATAAATAAAATATTTGCTGTCAGAAATACCTGACTTCCTCTTCTAGCCCTCATTCTTTAGCACAGGTTAGTGCTTCACCTGTTCACAGAACTCGTAATTGCAACATATATTTTTCCCTAGATATTTTTGGTTTTATTTCAAAATAACTGTGCTCTTTTTTTTTAAGTCATCAGACAAAATATTCAGTCTCCCTGTCACAATAAACCAATTCTAAAAGAAGACTGAAAATGTCTTCCTTTGGAAACCATTTTGCCTTGGAAGGAGAAAGAAGTTAAGCCCGTGAGACTCCATCTACTGCATCCAGGAAGAAAGCAAGAGACTTTTCTGATTTCCTTAAAATCAAACTGAAGCCTCTCCCAGAGCAATGGTAGGTTCATACCTGTAGTTCAGGCATCCACCTGATTTCTTAGTAATTCTGGCTCCAGTCCACAAATCTGTTGTTATTCTAATTTTGTTCTTTCATTTTACACCAAGCAATCCTTGCACGTTGCTTGAAATATAAACAGCAGAACTGGTAACAATGAAACATAATTTTCAAATTGGAGCCATTTTTCATAAGACTTCCCATGACATTTTTATCCATTTGTTTTCAAATCAGAAAAATGTTTCCAGAACACTCAGAAGCAGAATCTGGAAGGATTTTGCAGAGCAAAAGTGTTCAAAACCAAAATCAAATCCTATTTTGATTTAAAAAACTGAGTCCCCAAGTGACCATAATATTGTGAAGCTTTGGAAAAGCAAAAATTCCAAGGACACGTATGGGAAAGGGGTCAATAAAAACAGGTTATTTCATCATGAAGCTATTTGCACAAAACCTCTGACTGATTCCAACAAGAATTATCCCCCCAACTGGTGGTGGTGGGAGGCAGGGCATGGAGCCAGAGGGTCCTACAGCAGGTCCGGGGCTCAGCCCCACTGGGGAAGTTTTGGGGACATGCAGTGAGACTGGGCTGACGGAGCTGTGATATAAACTTGCTCAGCATGTGTGCACATGGTACCAAGGGCCTCTAGCATATAAAAGATGTCCCCTACCGCTGTCTTTGGGAAAACATTCAGTATTTGCTTTAAAAATAACAATAATAAAAGAATGGTAACTCCGTCTTTCAGAGGATGTTCTGGAGTGGTGTGTGTAACACACACGCAGTTACCCTACTCTGAAGTATAAAATTTCATGTAGCATTGGAAAATAAAGTTTTGTCCCTCTGGGATCTGACAACTTTCTGACTCTCCGTATCAGTAAATACAGAAAAAGTACAGGACACACAACATAGCTTGCTGGATGCAGTGGGAAAAGCAATTAAACCCCCAGGGCATCAGGCCAAGCTCCAGAGCAGAAGTTTTTCAATGTTTCTACATCCAAGGCTCAGCTGTGTAAGGCTGCAATATTCCTGGCTCAGCAGGGCACCGGGTGGGCTTGGACAGGGGCATACGCTCTCTCAGATGTGTATGTGCATCTGCATGGCTGCGAGAGATTTGCCATCCTGTCTGTGACACTGGAAGCTTCTTTTCAACCTGCTGAGTGGATCTCTGGAATATTTCTACCACATTTCTCTCCGGGATTTCCCAGGAGGGAAAAAAATAAATCCACATGTGGTGGCTAACATGTACGCAGAATGCCCGAAGCTTGTGGGAGTGCAGATTTACTACAAGGCACAGGGAGGCGATGCAGCACGTGCACCATGGGCCTGCCGGCCAGGGTGTCCCCACGCATCAGACCTGCCACACAACCACCATGGGTCCCAGGCTCAGCTCTGCTCATGAAGTCTGCTGCTTTTGGGCAGCATATGAATGTGTGAATCGCCGACGTAGCTCCTGGGCTGCAGAGCCTGTCTGACACTTATAGCTTTTACAGTGTCACTGAGTAGGCATATGTGATGGATGCAGCTGGGGAACATACATAACTTGAGGTTGTGAGGTGCATTGTATTACGACTAATTAACATGCATAACTGTACTGATACCAAGACTAAGAAACGAGTAACCAGAAAAAATACAGTGAATCTGCATTTTCTTTCCTATGCAAAATAACACTTTCCTTTTTAGCTTTTATTCTCGCTGGGATTTGATTTTTTTTGGATGTGGTTTTACAAGCATCTAGTGTGTTTAGCATTAGGTAGAAAAGTACACTTGATGTGTATTTTTGGTGTGCTTTTTCTGTACACTTTTTTGTGTACGCTTCTCTATGTACACTTCTCTATGTACACTTTATGTGTACTTTTTTGACTGATACACTGTCTTTCTGACTGATACGCTGTCTTTCAGACTCAGATACAAAGGATTTGCAAGGATTTGATATTTTAATAGACCTCCCAAAGAGATTATAAGAAGATTTTCAAAGGGCTGTCCTACACTCACAGTATTCCTTCTCTCCAGAAATGATAAAAATAAAACATGTTCTGTTTCCAGAAAACTTTGATAGCTTTCATGATGTTTCCCTAAAAATATCTATTTCCTTTGTATTATTTAAGAGTGTAACTCCCCCATATGGCTGAGGCTACAGCTGCTACAAATAGCTCAAAACTGAGGAAACGGGAGAAATTTCTATTTCTATTGGGACTGCTTATTTGCACACCTCAGTAAGAATATTACTACATCATGACTGTAAGATCTGGCTGTCCGTTCTTTGGAGACAGAGCGGATTTCAAAGGAGCACCTTGTTTTTGAGGTTTAGGCACAAATTTACGTGAAGGTGCTAAACTTACCAGTGTCACACAGTTAGGCTGGCTATCTTTTCCTCATTTCCCCAAGGAAGTGTGAGAGTATGTGTCAGTGATCATCACAAAGATGTGTACAGACCATAGTAGTTAAAGGTTTGTATTAATGATATGGGTGTATAGATTTACAGTGGATTTTACTGTTGCATTTACTGTCTATGTGATGGTAAATCTTTAGAGCTCTGAGGATATTTGGAGATACTGCAGAAGTTTATATGGGCATCTGTATGGCCCTAAACTGGAGAGCAGATATCCATAAAGAGATTTAGAGCAATGTGGAGCCCTGCACGATGCTTAAAATCTGGGAAACAGTGATGGGAACAGAGCTGTTATTCATAAAAGGAGAATTTTATCTGGTCTTCCTGTTTCTATAGTTTTAAAAATGACACAAACCCAAGAGGCATAGGTACTAGCAACAGTAACAAGAGTAACAGTGATGTAAACTAATGCTCATAGAAATCTTTGAGTGAACACACCAGAATTCGAGGCACGGCACTCAGGGGTGAAACCTGACCAAGAGTTTCTGCCACTTTTACTGAAGCAGGCTGGGGTAACACGCTCACCATCACACAGCAATTCTCGACTGTAACCTCTTACAGTCCCCACTGATGAAGAAAGGACACATTTCTAACTTAATCCAGACTGCCACATGGTAAAGCCATCTGGGAGGATATTTTGAAGGAAACAGATGGAAAAGGAAGAGATTCCTCTGAATGTAGTGTAAGATTTACATTATCCTCCATGAACTTCCATGTAGTCCCCATGTTTATATAATTTATCACCATTTCCTTAGACAGCTCAGATTAGGAAGCCTGCATGAGCTCATGTTCTTGTTGTTAATTCTGAGTCTGAACCTCCCTTCTTTAAAGGGAAATTCAGTAGCGTAAAAAGAAAACGGAGAAAGGCAACCAGACTTAAGTGAAGCCCAGCAGCATGAAGTTCGTGATCGTCCCAGGAATTACCCTGTTTTACCTCCTCCTTCCTTCAGCCTCAGGAAGACGCTGTTATGAGTGCTTGCCCACAGCGATAATTTTTGTTCTCTGCCATGCACCCACACCCAGCAAAACCGCAATGCTGTGCTAGCGTAAGTGTGGGAGCGGGGCCTATTCAAACCAGGAAGGGTTAAAGACACGTCAATGATTTCACTGAACATCCCTCAGGCCAAGGATGAAAAAAAAAAAAAAAAAAAGAAATGTTCTCTGAGTGAAGACATGGCACACAAATAATTTAAAGAGTGTAACTTCATTAGTCATGTTGTGATGACTGGGGATTTCTAAAAAGCCCTCTCTCTCATTTCATCCGTTCTTCCATGCCTCCTCATTTTCTACACACACATTTCCATTACTAATGGGAATGTCAAAGGGCCTCCTTTTCTCTCTCTCTGCCTCTGTCTCTGGCCACGGAGATGCCGCCGAGGCACTGTGCAGCAGCAGCTGCATCTGGCTGGCTGAAACACCCTACGGCATCCCCACCAGAGCCACCACTTCGAGGAAGATGGGACAAGAAGATCCATACAGGGAAACCTGGTGCTTCCGTTCAAACGCCTACATGATCTTGCCATCAATTAAATCTGTCGTTACTTTGTTCTGCTACCAAAAGATGGAGACCCAGGTCCCCTCTTTGTCCTCCCATATCCCATCCCAGCCTCTGTCCCAGCCGTTTCTTCCTCTCTTGTGCTAGGGCTCGTACAAACAGAACACTCGCAGGAATAAGTGCCCAAGGAGATCGGAGAGCTCAGGGTACCACACGTACCATCAGCAGCAATGGCTTCTGCCAGGCTACGCTGCGGGCAGAGTCACCAGCTCTAGACCCCTTTATCCCACTAGCCCTGGTGAAGATGAGCTCTGCCACGTACCAGAGGAAACCGCACCATGAGCAGCCTCCTGGAGCTTTTGCCTCCTGGATTTGGCCTCCTATGCACAGCAGGGTTTAAGCATCCCTGTCTCAGGTGCCATGAAGGAGATGGCTGGCTTTGTGCCCACCGGCAGATTTACTACCATGTTGTAGTAGGAATAGCCTGATTGTGGCCGTAACAGTTGAAGGATGTAAGTGAGACCGGGGAGAGGAAATATCTTTTATTAGAACAACTTGGTGTGTTTTGAATTGTGTGGTGCAGTTAGAAGGTTATAGATGGTAAGTCCTTGGGGACTGATGCTGCGTTTCTTGCATAAGCTGGGCTAATAAAAGACATTACCTCTCCTTGCAAAACTTGCCTCACTTGAAAATACTACTACATTCATCCTGTATGTTTTATCTGCCTTTCTGAGACGTTAATATTATTGCCAGTGCCACAGATTCATCATTGCTGTGACTGTATTGATTTCTTTTCTAGAAACCTGATTCCTGCATATGCTTTTGAGAGTTACATCATTTCACCCCTTCAACTCACAGCTAGGATGTTTTCTCTTTCTTATGTAACAGCTCCTAATTCAGATTACAGTAGACATTACAATAATTTACACTGTACAATAACGTATTAAAACCAGAAGGTGGAAGAACAAAAGTATTATTCCCTTCTGAAAGCAGACTCCTTTCCAGAAAAGCAATGGACCCTTTATGCTCTTAACTTAGCAATCATTCATATTCACTGAGGTACGGCAGCACAGCTTGTGGACTCTGCTGGGCAGGGATGGACCTGCTCCCATGCCCACAGCCTTTTCTCTGTTGGTGCATATGTAAAAAAGTGGCAGAGTTCGGATGTTCAGGGTTTTTTTTTAACACGGGGTGGGCTGGGGAAAGAACATGGAGGTGACTGTAAATGCAGTGTTTGACCAGTTTCATGACACCCTAGCTTGCACTTTGTCCAAGGTATTAAAGAAGAATAATACCACCCAAAAGAAGTTCAGATGTTAGTCTTTATGATGGATCCAGTCTAGTTACCAAGTTCAGTCTGTTTTCTTTCGTGGATTTAGAGACTCCTTTAGACTTAGTGGGGAGAAGTGTTTTCTACCTGTGCCCCCCTCCTTGCTGTAAGCAGTCCCCAGTTACCCACATTCAGGACACACAGAGACACCTATCACATGCCGGACTTGTACCACATGTACGTGTGCACATGCCTGCATTATCATCACAGGGTGGTCACTACAAAAAGAGAACATTTCTAAGCAAGCACCATTCACTGCTTCCTCCTCTCATTCCCAAGGGCCACTGCGTGGACTGTTCTGGTGGCTGTGCCTAGCAAGCCAGCAGCTGTCCCCCAGCTCATATGATTGATGTATTTCCCTTCATTCTTTACAGTAAAGGAAACCAGTTTAAATACTGAAGAATTATTTCATTTAAAGTAGTTTAAAGAATTTAAAATAGCTTGTCTTACCTGAGCAGGCTTCTTTTGAACCACTTGTTGAGGCTGAAAAGTAAAACAAAAGCATGGTGAGAAACAAAATTCACTGAGGTCGCTTAACAGTGATTTCACAGATGCTGAGAAAAATGCTTTCAGCAACAGAAATAAAACACAGCCCACATTCAGAAATGGAGTGATGAACATACCCAGCTCTCATACCCAACCTCTCCTACATTTATCTATGTGACCTCGCTCTGAAGTAGTTCAGTTTGCTGTGGATGCAGAGGAATATGTTACATTTGTATAATTAAAAGCAAGGTGAATTCTAATTTAGCATGTTATGTCTGAGCTAATTTTTAAATAGATTTTGCTGTCTCCACTGGTGCTGTACACTCTATTTCCACACTCTTTTAGCCACCTCCCGGCCCGAGCAGGAGCACAGCGCAGGCAGAAAGGTGAGGGACACATAACCCCATTCCTGAGCCAGGGCTTCCCACTTGACCAAAGCCATCCCTGCCAAAATCAGGCTCCAGCCCTGAGAAGCTCCAGTTTGGGGGCTCTAGCTGAATGAAGGTGATGCTATGCTGACCCTTGTGAGCCATGATTTCAGGGATGCCCATTGCAGGGCTGGCTGAGCACGTGGCAGGGAGAACTGGAGGCTGCGTCTGTCTGCCTACATGGGACCTGGCAGCACAGCCACGGGCCCCTCAGCAAGTCTCCCTCCGCACTGCTCCCAACCAGGCATGGGAAACACAGTCCCCATGTGAGTCAAGAAGGTGCCAGTGCCCTTCATCCCTGCTCCAGAGAGGAGGAGGAGGACCGACTAAGGAACTAACACAGGAGCACTTAAAATACACCACCACCACCCAGGTGATGTGACGACCCTTGTGGGTGCTAGGAGCAGTACAGAACAATAAGACAATAAGATAAAGAATGAAATCCTGACACCGAGAGCACAAAAGGGCTTTTCTTACTGCAGTGGGGTAAAGCTGCTGTCTTCCCTCCCCGCCCCCCCCCAGGGCTTTCTGTTTTCAAAGCATATGAATTGCACCCAATGATTTTCTTCCTGCCTTTCCTTCCTGCCTGTTCCTAATCCCAGCCATGATTTCAGTGCCTCGCTTGGGCAGAAGCCAACATGCTGTCCCTCTGCATGGCCAAAAACCTAATTTTCATGACAGTGTAGTAGGAAATAACTGGAATATTTCTGAATAAACAGTTCAGTGTAACTGGCCTTTCAGAGCAATATTTCAGTGGGAAGGATCAATGAAAATGTAAATTAAATGTAACTGATTCAATTCAGACTGCCCACTAGAAGCGTCCCATTTTAACAAGAGATGTTTTGTTTATTTTCAGTCTTTTTCTAATTCAGCAGAATTCTATTGCTGTTATATTTTTGTATCTGTGCCTCAGGCTCCAAGTTCTGCTCTCAAATAAATATGAGGAAAAAAAACGATGTGATGACTGGGTCCATCTTTTAACTTCAGGGTGGACCCTTTTCTTTTCCGTTAAACTCCCTTGCAATGGAGAAGCTATTAGCAAGGCACACATTTTACTGATGCCTTCTCCAGGTGGATTGCAAGCCCTGAACTCATTAATGGACATTTGCTGCCCTCAGACAAAGGAATTATTTGTTTCGAAGGAACACCTTGTAATTATAGAACTCATTGAGCTCTTTAGTAATCTGCCACTAGTGCTTTTCCGCTTTCTTTTTTTGCCCGCTGATTACACCTGTACACGTGTTTACTCCCAAACCACATGAAATCGGCAGACATTCTTAGAGGCTGACTGTTTTCTCCTGCTCAGAAATCCCCGTGTATTTTTGGCTATGCACTCTGCATTCATGTGACTCTCACACACTGTAGCTCAATGAAATCTTCTGAAAGAGCTGCCAACTCACCAAATTTTCCATGAATTAGGTCCTGACACTTCAATGAGAGGAAAGACAATGTCTGAAACAAGGCCAGCCCTGGCTTTCTGCCTAGTATGTGTCACAGTAATTCTACCAGCTGCCCTTCTACACAGCACTTCATACTTTTCAGACCACCAGAAAGCCCATTGAATACTTTCAGTGATAGCCGGGGCTCGAGCTGCCAGCGTGTTTTCCCAGCCTCTGGCACCCAGTGGCTCCGGACTGGACCTAGAAAGTTTTTTGTGTGTGTTTGGTTTGTTTTGTTGTTATTTTTATGAATGGCTTTCGCAGGGGACTCTGACTCCAGCACAATCCTATCCAGCCATTCATAAAAAGCAGAGGGAAAATATTGTACTTTGCCCAGTTGGAAAGAGTCTCTGATACTGACCAAGGCTTTCAAGAATCTTAGTCATTCAAGACCTTTGCTATCGTAGTGCTTCATGTCGAGAGCTCCCTGGCAGTGCTTGCTTACTGCTGGCTATGTTTCCACTGGATTTGGGATCTGGAGTTCAGTGCCTGTTACGCTTTCTCCCTTAAATGGAAGAAGCACAGCTATGAAAGCTCAAAAGCAGGGCTCAGCCCCTCGGCTGGTATTAGCGGCACATGCCACCGACACGCTGGGAGCCGTACCCACTCGTGTCACGCTGAGGGCTCCAGCTTGTGGCAGCTGAATCACCGCAAGCGCTGGTTTTCAGGGGCATTGCTTTTCCTGCTTCAGCCTGGCTGTGTGGGAGAGCTATCTGGATGAATCCAGGCTGGACAAATCCAGCAAGGTCCAGTCCTGAGGGGATGGCAGTGTCCGCTCACTTAGGTTACCCCAGACGAGAACTGAGGCATACAGGGATAATGAGAAATTTCCCAAGCGCCCCCTTTCACTTCTTCAACTGTTGTGGATGTGAAGCCTTTGGAAACTTTTTGACACGCTACAGATAGAAACGCCCTGACTGGCTAAGCTTTATGTTCACTGAGTTAAGAGATCTTTTCAGGGCTTCAAAGCAGACACCTCTGATTCAAAAGAGTGTTGCAACTGCATGTTCAACTAGCTGGAAAGAAAGAGAATCTGTCTTGCTTATGGAAAAGACTGGAATCATAAAAAAGCCGAGGGCGAGAGACTTTGAAGAGGTGCTTTGGGGCAAAATAAAGTCGTACACAAGACACGAGAGCGCTGAACTATTATGTATCCACCCAGGAGCCTGTAGAGTAAGATGGCAGACCTTCTGCTCTGCCAGGCGCTCTCTCATTTATGTCAGTGATCATATGCAAGGGGAGCTTCATGCAACACAGGACTTTCACGTTTTATTTTTATCCTAAGTTTAAAACGCAGCTATTGTACATTGAATGTGTATCAGCTGAAATTCCATAAACTTGAAAGCACAATTCAAGTTTTTTTACATCATATGCATGTACAAGTCAACCTCTAGTAGCCTTCCTAAATCTGTATGAGACAGAAAGAACAAGCGACAGTGTTGGAAAAATCCTATGACCATGTCATTTAAATGTCTATCATACAAGAGCAAATCCAAAATACAGCAGAATTTCCTTTGCCATGTTTAAACTATTAAATAGGTGAGCTAAAGCAAAAGATGATAATTTAAAACTTCAGGATAAGATGCCTAACTTTGAACAGAAAAAAATAAACCACCTAAAGAGGAAATTACACAAAGTTTTTGGTGTTATCTTTGCTGTAAGTTTTGGATGTTCAAAGCCTGACTGTCTATCTTCTACAAGACAATTCTCCCACTTCTCCTCTGTCACAACAACCCTCATTGTATTTTATTTTCAATATCATAGATACATCCTTATAGCCCATACAGGCTATACTGGTCAAACATTTTCTTTGCCTTCTCTATGAGAACAAAAGAGCAGCCTCATGCGATGAGTCCATATTCATCTTGTACCAGCAGTCAAAAGTTGTATCAAATTCAATTTGTCACACTTCTCATTCGCCGGAGCACTTCTTAAACTGTGACTTTCCATAGCATTATAAAAATAAGGAAGGATAAGGGTAAGTCTATGTCAACTAGTACGATCAATGCTGGAACATGTTTTTAATGATCAGAGATAAAAGCCCAGGTTTGAATGGAAATCATCCTGACTGCTGTGCCTGAAGCTCCAAGGGCAAGCTACACACTCATAGGGCTCCTAGATTTTGTGTTTGTGTCTTCCTCTTCAAACTGAGTATTATGAAGATGTCTGAGTGATGCTTCTTGGCAACAGTGACTCTCTGTTTTATTCCCACAGCTTGACACAGACAAGATATTCGCATGGAGGTAGCTCTGCTGGTGACACTAAATGACCATGATGGAAACGAATACCCAGTTAGGATGACATTTATAGTGCTGACAGCTCAGCGTTGTGCGGAGATCATTAAAATAATTTCATAGATCACCCAAACACTTGTAGTTCTAAGTTAAAAGATGAGTAAAACCATATTTAGTCTTTTTGTCTACATATCCTCAAAAAATCAGGAAGTTCATATTATACCAGTTGAAACCAATATAATCCAAAATAAATCATGTCTTCCAAGCAGTTCCATATGACAGCAGAGTAACTACTGTTCTGCCCTACAGCCTTAATTGGTTCGAGTCCAGCCTTTCCCTCTTTATTCCAGCACAGAGCAATGGGACCATGGGACCGGGGGCCCACACAGCCTTCGAGAGAGCCCTTGCCTCGGGGCAAAAGCTACTTTCAGCTTCATGATGGTCAGCAGGAATCTACCCCAGAATCATCCCTACTGCATGGGACGGTGTGCCTGCCATTCGCTCCTCTGGTATGCTCATGGCTTTCTTTAGGAATGATCTTCCTTTCGAGGGGGGAGCAGAAATGCTTTTTTACCCCACCAGTTGTGAGGGGGGATGCCCCCTCCACCCAAGCAGAACCGGCTTGTGTTTTGGAAGCCCAGGTCATGAATTTTCCTACCTCGCATGTTTGCAGTCAACGGGCAACCATGGTGTCTGTGTACGCACACTGCTGTGGGTCATTAGGATCTAACAGCAAAACCATCTGGCCCTTAGAGTTCAAAGGAGATTTCACAGTCCTCTGTGCAGTCTCATAAACGAGGCTAATAGTAATCTGTGGAGAATTTTGGCAAAATCCGTGGAACTTTTATTCTTTATTTTCTATCCTACTTGGCACTCCTCTGAGGTTTTAATACCAAATACAAAGTCAGGTCATTCAAAAAATATTTATTAGCTTATTAAACTGACCTCCCCTGACTGCTGCTGGAAAACCCTGCAACATCTCAGGAGCTGCACCAATAACTTTAGCTGATGACAAAGTAAATAGTACTTCTATTCCACTTGTGGAGGAGAGCAGAGAGCACCAGGGGTTTCCAAGTCCACAAAGTGACTTTTAATAGATACTAGACTGGCAACAAAATTTTATATTTTAATTGGCAAATTCAAAACACACTGCTTCAAATGACTCTTTTGGTAGCCTGAAAATTCAGGCACTGGCACATATATCCAGTCAGGTTTGTATATATCCAATGGAAGTCAAACAACTGACTTCAGCAGGGTTAGGATTTCATATGGTTTGTTTACATAAAGCTACCTTCACGACATTTGCAATGGTTTTATGTTCTGAGAGGATAAAAACCATGAAAGAAACATATTAAAAATCAAATTCTATTTTCTTTCACGGTCATATAACCCATTATTTTCCAGTTGCTTTGACTCAACCTTCCTCACAGAGGTAGTTTTCCCACCATTACAGATCTTGCTAAGTACAAATTTAATGGTTAGAATGGGAAGGGAAAATCCGTAATTTTTCATCTGCTAGCTGAACTGTTAGTTCAAACACAGCAATACCCCATTGAGTTTATCAAGGATATAATCAAAATTCAAAGCACAGTAGATGTTAGTTCAGTGCTCTTGATAGACGCTATTAATTTTTATAATGTTTGAGCCAGTATTGGTTACATTTCCATAAAATATTTAGGGTAGCGAAGCTTATGAAATACCCATTTAATGTGTCTTGTATCTGTGGTTAAATACTACAAGCAAAGTTTAAATTGGTGTACTTAGCTAAAATCAATACAGTTTGGCAGCAGGAGGACCTGTTGTTGCTGACTGCTCTTCTTCAGTCACCACTGCTCTGTTGGATTCCCCTGTTACTTCATTATCATCCATCACATTTGATAGGCTTTCCTGATGCATTTGCTCAGGTTTAGTTCAGCACCCTGTGCATTTTTCTGCTAAAATACTAAGAAGCAATTTCTGCCTTTCAGAACAATTCTAGTACACAGTTCAGCATTGAGGTTTTCTTGATATGCACCTAAGGAAACATGAGCTGGCTCTTTTGTCTGGCGAACGTCATATTTATCTGTCTATTTATAACTCCCTACACAGACAGACTATTAAGAAAGCCAAATAGGAGGTTCCAGTTATACTTAGTTATAGCATAAGGAAAAATACCCTACATTTTAGTAGACAGAAATAAATGATAAATTATTTGCAAAGAAACCAAGCCCTCATGATCCAGGGATATAAACTGATCAGAAACTACTTAGCTTTATACCTTGCAGACTTCTCCAGACAAATAACTATTGTGCAACTGTTTATCTCCAGACTATCTTGTCTGTTTGGATACAGCAACTCCTGTGCTCACCGTGCATTTCTCTTGGCCCATGTGGAAATGATTTTTGGTCACTACTAAACAGGCTAGATTTGAATTGATGACCTAGAGGTGAAAAGCACTGTATCACATTACCATCCGGTTCCAACTTTTGTTTTAGAGTCTTCCCTCTCTTCTTGCTCAGGCACTTCCCGCTGTACAGAACAAAAAACCAGGGGCAGTTCCTGCTTCAGAGGCCATTCCTGGTGCTACCACTGATGGTGGCTGCGTGTAGCTGATCAGAGCTGCAGGACTGTCACCAGTGGACTCCTCTCTGGACCTGACGGCCAGGAGCTCCCGAATCCCCCTGACCTTTGCACTGACCTCCAGTGAAACAACAGAGTAAATAGGGCTGTAAAGTCCCAAACCTGCTGCAAAAGCTGCTACTGTTTGGAAAGTGAACTCTGAACTTTGGTAGTTTTGCTCAAAATGTAACAATTGTCAGGTAACATTTCTTTTTCTGGCCTCCTACATTCATTCTCCTCCTCATTTTAAGGTCACAAAGACCTTAACTCATTCAGAAACCGTGTCCTTGTGACATTTTGTGACTGGAAAATACGCACAGCTCATTTTCCACAGTGTAGCCTTAGATACAAACAATCAAGTTCATTTCCAGGCCCACAAAAGCTTCTGCCAACAATAAGCCCAACCCTAGAGGCAGGGATGGAAAAAGAACTGAAGTGGCAGGGATGGAAAACAAGGGGAAACTGCTCCCCTGAGCAGCCCTGGGACTACAGCAGTGTCCCAGCAGTGACGGGTGGCAACTCTGCCCTGAGCCCCATGTCTCCACCAGAGTGCTGCTGCAACGGCCTCACCACAGCCCGGAGCTGCACTTCTTCACAAGAGACCCTGAAGGAGAATGCTAGTGAAAATACAATATGTGCTTCCCTCAGCCCTTGGGCATCTTCTTCACTACCCTGGAAAGGCAGACATTCCAGTTACCTTGAAGGTAGCAATTCAAACCAAGGAGTCACAGTGTCCTCCCTTGGGTACTTCCCAGCTGCAGCCTGTGGCATATTTCTTCAGTTTAGCTGCATGCTAAAGGTGCTGCTGCCTCCAGAGATTTGCACTTCGTGTTTTAGCTAGGCACATCTCAACTAGAGGAGAGCATCAGAGCAGGCACTATGTAAAGGCAGGTGCAGGGGAACATGATCTGCCTAGAAAACCTGCAGACTTCACCTACAGGAGAAAACAATCCAGCCCAGGTCCACAGCCTGGCTTGCATCCATACCACCCTTCCTCCTCCTGTATGGGGCTGTCTCTTCCACACTGCCTGGAGGGAAGAGCCTGTGAGACATGCTATTTCCTTAACCACACCTGGGCACCATGTTAGGTGGCAGAGGACAAGACGGTGAAGGCAAGAAGGGTCCCAACTGCACAGCACAGACGACCGCGGGGCAGAGCTTTAGGTTGTGCCCAGGCACTGTTCTGCTCACTGAGCACAGACACAACTCTAGATCCTGTTAGGAAGAGCTACCTGTCCCCTCATCTGCAGAAACTGGGGTAAGGACACGAGGGATCCAGGCAGCCTCTCCTGCACAGCCATTTCTGCCCCTTCAGAGATGTAAATCATCTTGTACAGAGCTTATGTGGTCATCCCCAGGCCCGGCTCTGAACTCCCGCAGGAGCTTCCCCTTCCTACCCAGCCCATTGCCTCTGTGACCTCCCATTGCCCTGCGATGGCTGGGCAGGGTTTTCCTCCAAAGAAAAGGCACACAGCAGAAGGAAGGCCTGGCTGATTTTCTGCAGCTGAGGATCTGGCCTGAGGCATTTCTCTTGAACTTCTTTTGTCTGAACAGATCCATTGGTAGCCACATGGTTGGCTGGGGATGTTTTTGTACGTCTGGGATATACAGATGTCTGATAGCTGTCTGTCTATCGTACAGATTTGATAATTATTGCTGCCTCCAGGAAACTGATGCTGCTAAGAGTGTCTGTCAGAGTCCGACCAGAGCCTGCTGACATCCTGGCATGGTTTCATAAAGAAGTCAGTGTCCAAAATAGAAATACATTTTTCACGTACTTGAAATATACCAGGGGCTTGGTGGCGAGTTGTTGTAATTAATCCACTTCCTGGCTTGATATATTTTGGGATCATTCTGGTGACTGGTATGTTAAATACTGAACTCAGTTCATACTGTTATTTTTTAAATGGAAATTACATTCATTATGTCCAAAGGCATGATTTGTAGGCACTCCTTGCAAAGCAGGAAAAAAAACCATTGCATTGCATTTCTGGTGTGCTTTTACCATTCACTCATTAACAGCAATTTCATCATATGCATCATTGTGAAGTCTGCATGACACTGTAACGTATTTCAAAAGATGGCAGCAAAACAATTTTCCCTTTTTTTTTTCTCTTAGCTAGAACCCATTTACTGAAAGACTGCAAAGTCAAAGTCTACAATATCCTATCATCAGCCTCTCGACAGCAGCAGAAATATGAATAGTGTCTGTGCGCACATGCCTCCCTTGGTCTGAAAGAGAAAGAAGGGGGAAGAGAGGGAGGGAGAAAGAGATTCTGCTCTTAATAAACCTGGTGTAATTTTGGAGCTGTTCTATTTATGTCCCTGGACAGACTCTGAATTTAGCCCAGTCTAGGAGAGAAGAATTTGACTGTAATTTTTACAGAACAATTACCTGACTGTCTAGCTACAGTTATTTAATAGCCTTTTGGAAGCTACATCTGACCTGAAGATCCTGTTTGTTGCTTGGATCTAACAATGTGAACATCAAAGGTATGTGTGTTAGGTATGCACACAAATCCCCTGCAGCTTTTTTCATAATAGTACTGAAATCTGATGCCACATCAAGAATGCAGTGCCTGGAGCACCCTACTATAGCACAGCCCCGCTCCCTGGTACAGCTTAAAGTGGTTTCCTCACTCACAGAGCTCCATCCACTCCTTGGAAAGCAGCTTGCTTTTAAATGTTCCAGTTGCTAGGGAGGACTTGTGAGCATTTTACCAAAAGCAGGTCATTTCAGAGAACAGGACTGCTCAATATTTACTCTCCGTTCCTGGTTAACTCTTCCATATTTTGCTCTTTCTGTTGCTTAAGTGACAAAACCTGATTTCTCAAGCCGCAAAAAGCAAAGCTAAATCCTGTCCCCTTGGCTAAATTCTGCCCTTGGTTCAAACCCATAGCAGAGTCTGCCCAAAGAGGTAAATGCTTCCATCTCCCAATTAGCCATGCTTTATTGTGCTTGGAACCTATGTGGTTTGGGACGTGCCAAAAATATACCAGTTGGTAGCATCTGTGGCTAGGTGGTCCTGGCAGCAGAACTGAAAGCAGCTTGCTGGATGAAGGAGCAGGATAGTTGGCCTCCAAATGCTGCTGTAGTTGGCACAGAGAGACATACCCTTTCTGGGAATTAGGTACACTGCATAGACAGAAGTTTGATTTGCAGCTGAACATAATCCACCTCCGGGAGATCAGCTATTATATCAGCATCAGATCGCTTAACGGAGGCTGCAAGATCATTTTAGCATTGGCAGCAGTGTGACCAAGTATAGCCTGGTACTCTAGAAATTAACCAGTATGGAAGCTATTGATGGAGTGGAGCAAGGTTCTTCTGCTGGCCATCAGCAGGCTGCTCCCAGGCACATAAATCACAGAATCATAGAATGGTCTAGGTTGGAAGGGACCTTGAAGATCATCGAGTTCCAACTCCCCTGCCATGGGCAGGGACACCTCCCACTAGAACAGATTGCTCAAAGCCCCATCCAACCTGGCCTTAAACACTTCCAGGGATGGAGCTTCCACAACTTCTCTGGGCAGCCTGTTCCAGTGCCTTACCATACTCATAGTGAAAAATTTCTTCCTAGTATCTAATCTAAACCTACCTTCTTCCAGTTTGAAGCCATTCCCCCTCATCCTATCACTATGTGCCCTTGTAAAAAGTCCTTCCCCAAGGACCAAATGTCCCTACATTCCATGCCTGTGACTCCCTGACCCAGCCTCAAGCAAAGCTTTATCTTGAGAAAGGAGCCAGGGAGCATGAGGATGCGCCTTGAGGTGAGCCCCGTGGACACCAGAGGTTGCTGGGAGCACATTGCTCTCCCAGGCAAACCCCATGGCCAGCAAGGAGCTCACCAGTGAAGAAAGGAAAGTGTTTGGAAGAGGGGCAAGGAAACAACAGTATAGTTTGGGACAGAGTGTATACACCTAGAAGCTTCTGGAAATCTTTGGCTGGTAGGGAACACTGCTGGCAAGTTTTGGTTGGGTTGCACACTGGGAAAGATCCACAGGGATGGGATGGATGAATGAAAGCGGCAAGGAGAGATGGTGAGGAAGACAGGGACCGAACGCACATCACCTTCCCTGCTTGCACGCAAATGGGAACCAGGTCTCTGCGCTGCCTATTTAGTGCAAGGAACAGAGAGGAAACACACAGAAATACCTTATTCATTTTTTTTTTGTCCACATAAGATGACTGTATTGTTGTTGTATTTTTGTCTTCTTCTATCCTCTTAAAAGTGTGTGCATTGCTGACAAATTTGGGGGGGTTCATGGTGTTTTTTAAAGAGAGCAATTGGAAAGTTTGGTTAGAAAGACTTTTTTAGGTACCGGTGGGATTTTTAGATTCTAGGATCGGATGCATTTTGTAGGCTTTTTGGAAGTGCTTCATCTTCTCAGATCATAAAAAGGAAGAGAGAAATAGGAAGGCCCTGCGACTGTGCTGCCTGGGGGAGTGAGGGATCACCCCCTACCCACAAGCAGAGAACAACCTGCCATTCAAGGCTGATGACAGCAGGATCCGCAGGAGCTCGTGCTCTTCCTGAAGAAGAACTCAACCCAGCACAGCGATCTGTGCAGAAGCAGGTCTGCTTCAGCTTTGTGGTTAGACGCCGCTGGCAGCGGGACAGCCAGGACATTCACTGTTTGTTATACAAGCACTTCAAAAGGGTGGGGGACACTGATGGGATAAGGAGTTGCCCCTGCCTCTTCGACTTTCGTCACCTCCCAGGAATGTCTGCCTTCAGGGCTAATTTAGATGCATTTACGTTAATAAATGTGTGGCCTTTTCAGCCATGTTTTTTCACTTTAATTCCTGTCTGCCCTTGCTGGCACATGCCCTTGGCAATTTGTGGTTATTTTGCTCATTCGGCATTGTATAATTGTCCTTTATTACTGAATATAGATTTTTTTTATAGTTAAGCAAATGCAGAGCTCATCGAAGTGAAATATTCTAGCTCCGTTTTACTTAGCAAATACTGGGCTTTTTTCTTTTTTTTTTCCTTTTCTTCTTTTTCTGTCAAAAAGACAATGCAAACTCGTTTGCAAGCCCGAAACTGATGATTTTCTAAGTCTTCCAGATGCATCATCACAGTTCCAGAAAGCTTCCTGACTGACAAGAAATCAAGACTTCTGTGAGATATCCACATCAGGATATTATTAACAGACATTCTGTACCTCAGAGGGAACCCCCCCAATATCATGTAAGCTCCATATGGCTCCCTGCTCAGCACTGTGGAAGTCTCCTCCCTCTCCTTACTCCTAAGTGTTCTGGGACCCAACTTTTCAGGCTGAGGTTGGTTGCACAGGCCCTTATGGAGGTACTCAAGGTCTCTATGCTCAACTCCAACCACGACTCAATACATGAAGACACTTCTTTCACATCCATGCTCATCCCATGACAAGATGATGTCTGTGCTTGGACCGACTGATAGACATGATGTCAGATGGGTGAAGAGCAGGATCCACACATCCTTGAAGAGAGAGCACAGCGGAAAGAAGGCTGTTGCCCTCTGCCCAGGACAAGGGCCTTCAGAAAAGAGGATGCAGAGTAATTTTGCACTGTTCATAATTTCGGCAGGGAGGATCGAGCCCATGAGCTTTAGTTTAACCAACCCTGCCCTAGAAAACAGTTAGTAGGTCCGTTTAAAATGTTGAACCTTCACTTACAGCACTGTCCAGTAATACCTGTGAGTGCACTTTCATCTGGCTCTCAGCCATACTACACTCTACTACAGGGCTGCCTTGGACTTGAGAAGTGCCTGGACACCACCATGACAAACATGTTTGCCTGTCTCCTCATTAGTATCACTTGTGGTGGATTTCTTCCCCCTCCTCCCCCCCCGCCCCAAGTACATTTTTCTTAACGCTCAGTGTTCCTTCAGAAATGGAAATCTAACTCATTACCAGATGTCAGTGGAAGACCTGTGACACTCTGTGATGGGTCATATCAGTACTACTCCTCAGTTCAACATGAACTTCCTTATGAAAAGCTTAAGAATATATATCAGATAGCTAAAAACAATCACAATATTTAAATACATAATCTCACCTCTGAATGTCCTTTTCATCTCTGCAGATCCCAAAGTGATTTATACACTGGAAGTGACACAGGAACCTTATAAAGGGATCTATTTCGCTCTGCACCAAAATGCAGCCATTTCTGGGATGGGGTCAGGCAGCAGCTTTAACAGCACAAGACAATGTTACATACAGTTGGGGCATAAGGTGAAGAATAGCACATCCAGTGTACATGGCAGGGAAGGAAGGATGTAATTATCTAAATTGGAATTTGGTCGGTCCACTAGGGTCAAAACCCTGACTTTTTCGAAAAGTGCCATGGGAACACTAATGACCACGAATGGTCAGGGCCTTGATTTTTCATCTCATCTGTAAAACAACACCTCCAACGACAGTTTTCTTGAGTACCATGCAGAGGCATTCATCCTAAGTGAATCAGAAAGAAAAGTGCAACCCAGCACAGCAACTAGGCATCCTCGGAGGTATTCATTTTGTTTCCCAGTTAGTCTATATAATCTGAGAGCCCAGGGGACATATACATACCCCTTTCACAGCACTGGTCTACAAAGAGAAAAGGATACTGCTTGTGTTGGATATATTTATCAGAAACTCAGATCACAGCCCCAGTATTTTCAAAACAGCAATACTCCTCCCATGGCCATCTCATGATTTGAATTCTGCTGTCTAAAATGTGAATCACACTGAGTATTCAATCTATGAACGGCTATAAACCAAATACACGACTTTCCATTGTGGTATTAGTCAGCTACTGCATTCTGCATAATTTAAGGACACAAACACATCACTGACAAAAGGCATTTTAAAAGTCACCACCAGGTAAGCAGCGATAACAGAATACATACCGGTTTTAGCCTACTTCAGGTGTGAGGATGCACAGCATCACTTTACACGTATTTTACTAAGGTGAAGGAATGGTACTTAGCCATGAGGACAGGCTAGCAGCCTGTGCATGAGGAGTCACTCATACTTACCAAAGCTCAGCCAGGACACTGTAACTCTGTCATGCATTAAATATCTCAGACTAGAAATTATGTCCATATCTGTTTTTATAGATTTGGAGAGAGGAACTTAGTGCTAATGCACTAAGGTGGCTTACACCTCAAGACTGTTAATTTTTGATCAGTCTTAATTCTTAAAATCAAGTTCAGCAACCTACCCACCCTGAGCAGATTCTGCCCAGCACAAAACATCACACAATTATCAACAAGCCCCTGCTGCTTCTTAGACTCTGTCAGCTGAGAGCTAGACCTAATGGCAGGTGCCTCCAGGCACTCAATTGACTGTAGCCCTTCTATAGCTCAGGAACTATTTTGGAACAGGCTGCCCAGGGAAGTGGTGGAATCCCCATCCCTGGAGGTATTTAAAAGATGGGTGGACCTGGTGCTTAGGGACATGGTTTAGTGGTGGTTTTGGCAGCATCAGGTTGATGGTTGGACTTGATGATCTTAAAGGTCCCTTCCAATCTAGACAATTCTATAATTCTATGAACTGTATTGTGCTGGACTACATACCACAGCCAGCAGTGGGACCAGGAGAAATCAAATCCTGTGCTACTGGATACAGAAAAAACCACTAAAGCTGACATTCCCAGGTTGCCCAGCAAATGTTCACCCAGCTACTTGCTCTGTTCCTGTCTTCCCATGGCACTGCACAACTCTGGGGAAACAAGCAATGAACCCAGCAAGCGAGGCAGGAAGACTCTGGGCAACAAGATTTTCATACAATGTTGGGAGAATCGGGCAAATTCACTGTCCCTGCATTAGATGCTGCACAGCTGATTCCCTCACATGAACAACAGGTGCTCCAAACATGGAAGATCATTGACAAAAGGCGGGCTGTGGAAAAGAAGTCCAGAGAGATGAAATGTTTCCTCACAGAACATGTTGGTGTCAAAAATATTACTGAATACAGGTTTCTTGGAACTAGTCTAAATCTCTATCACAGTCTCCATTCTAAAAATATGACTCAAAAGACGCTGAGAGTTTATCACCTGCACTCGAATGCCATCCATAGGAAGGAATCCCCCTCTGGCCATAATCCTAAGTAACCTGTAGCAGACCTTCACTTGTGATGGACTCCTGCCCATCCTGCACAGGAGGTCACATCAGATAATCACATGGTCCCATCCAGCTTTAGCATCTGTGAATCAAGGGTCAGATACCGAATTCACTAGTCCAGCAAGGGAGTGCTAGTCTGTCTCATAGGAATATGGCCAAAATGGTTTCTTTTTCACAAGCATTTCCTTACATAGCGGAACATGAGCATGTGTGCTGCAGAGAAATTAAGTAATAAATTATAATCAAGGAAAAGTAAAGGAGTTGACAAAAAACCCACTAAGACCAGATGCACAGAATGAGAAATCTCAGATTTGTTTGAACAATCTCACAAAAGTGAACCCAACTCAAATCCACCGGGCTGATGGCGTAAGAGTAACTGCACGTGGGAGAGCGCAGGACTGTGGAACTGGAAGAAAATGAAGCTTGGAGGTTCTACAGGGTGAGGCAAGGTCTTTCAGCTATATAGTTATACATAATGTAGGAATATGCAGCAACGCCAGTTCAGAAGAAATTTAAAATCAGTTATCAGTCTCTGCTTTAGGTAGGTATTGGTTTTGAATACGGTCGAAGAAACAGCATTATGTACATAAGATCACATTAGATGGCTTCCACTCAAACGAGATACAACTGACACTACCTGGTGCAAACCTAAGAGCTCATCTCCTTTTTATAAGATCAGAATTAAAATTGTCATTTTTGCCTGACAGTAATCAAGCACAGAGTGTCCTTTTTTCAAAGAAAAAAACAGTTAACAGAAACATAAGTATATTTGCTCCTGATCTCACTGTTAGAAGCTTGAGTGAATGTTCGTCTGCATTGCTGGACATACAGAAGTATTAGTTAAGCTGTCACCCAGCTAATTTTTACTTATTTAGTAATACAAATACTATTAATTACTCCAGATTATTTGCTTGTGCCCTTAAAAGCAATTTAACTTAATTTAAATGTTTTCTTGTATTTCCTTTTCGTCACTGCCTTTTCTGTAAAGTGTTGCTGCATCTGAAGTGCACCCAGTGCCACAGCATTATAAAAAACCCAAACAACAAATATACAAAATCCAAGCCTTCTCTTGCTTGTTGCTCTACTCAGTTTACTATGCTCTCATTGTTTTACTTTAATTGCTGGAGCTTGATACTGTACTTATTTTCCTCAGCCAGTTCATAATATCTATTTCCCTGAAGGTCAGAAACAATACCTCCGGAAATACCACCTGCTATTCAGGGATATCGCAGGAAATTTGCATTTCCACTTTGTAAAGTGTTATTATTTTGGACTGACAACCCGCATTTATTTCATTATCCCAAAGCATTGGGATCCCTGAAAGCTAGAAAGAGAGAGAACGGGTGTCCTGGCTCCCGCTAGTGTTTCATGGTCATTAACAATCAAGAGTGAGAAAACAAACAACTTGCTGCGGAAAAGATGTGCATTCTTCACACGCAACTCTCCCCGTCCCTTCCACTGGAGTACGGGAGCGATTCAGCCTCTTCACCCGTCTCTCCCCCACCTCGGCCAGCTCTCTCCTTCGGAGCTGGGCTGCTGCTGCCTGAGCGCATTCTTCCAGCCTCTGCAAACAGCACTTGAGGAATGAGGTGGTGGATACAGCCGGAGGATTTGCTCTCTTGCAGGAACACAGGAGGCTTGAGCGCGGTTTCTGTAGGGAGTTGGACGGTTTCCTTCTAGCCTCTTATTCATTGGGTGTGAGAACTCGGCGTTTCGGGACTGTCGGCAAGAGAAGGAAAGCCACCCCCAGTTCGGTGCCTGCAAGCCTTCCAACCTTCACAACAGCTGTCACCAATATCCCCAAAACAAACTTCAGCCCTTCAGCATTTTCCCCAGAGGGGCATTTTGAGGTGGCCACCAATACAAACTCCAGCGATTGTATTCCCTTACCATTCTCAGCACAACCATGAGGGGTTGGGCAAGAAGGAGGAGACCCACTGGAGGGGAAGCTGCAATCCCACACATTTCTGATGCATTTTCTACACAACACAAAGCATTAGTAGCCTTCTTCCCAGCTCTTCAACTTATCTTTGGCTATTCTGTTCTCTCCTCCGGAGCTGATGCTGGCAGGGAGGAGCCATGTCTCGGAGGGCAGAGAAGAGTACCTGCTTCGAGCGGACATGGCCGGGGCAGCGAGCGGCACGGCTGCACATCGCAACCCTCCCGCACGTGTCAGGAAGCATGTGCTACGTGAAATGTCGGAGGGAGAGGGGTATTCACAACCACCTATCGCTTCTCCCAGGAAGCCCGCCCTGCCACCCAGAAACACACCCGAGAGAACCCGACTGCAGGTAGAAATGAGCTTAAAAATGGCTTTTTTTTGTGGAGGTCTGTCCGAATCCAGCCCCGTGGCTTAGGAGGAAGCGTGACTGTGGGAAATTTCTTGCACAGTTTCTTCTTGGCTGACAGAACACATCCCTGAGATTTCACTTCTGGGAGGAATGCCTTGATGCAATTTTTTTTTTTATGATGAGGGTGTTTCAAAACACATCTCTATTTCAAGCAGCAGCACTGGAGACTGCTGAGGGAGGGCAGCGAGACTTAGTGGTTGGATTAAAGGAAACCTTCTTTTTGAAAGAACACGGATGAGGCAGCAGCAGAGGAGCACACTCACCGACAGCCTCCCTTAGTCACTCCTCAGCCCCGCTGACGCTGGGGGGCTGCACTGCCACCACCACTGCCACCGCCAGTGCCAAGCCAGCATGCTGCCAAGGAACTCCACGGTATGCAGATCCAGGGGTGATGCAGACTCCTCTGCCCCGGTGCAGGGACAAGGCTGAAAGCTGCGGCCACGCCAGCAGGTCCCAGCTGCAGATGCGGCACTTGGCACAAACAGCTCCAAAGTTACACGAACTCGGCTTGCTCCTCTCGCCCAAGAAGAGGAATGGCAAAGAGGTATAAAGCCACCATGCCCTTTCCCAGCCATGGGGACTACCATAAACCAGCTGAGGATTTCCCCCCTCGGGGACTCCTGCCCAGGCATTCGGATTTAGCAGTCGGTGTCAATGGCGAGGTCTGGCTGGCAAAGAGCTGTGAGCTGGCACTGACTCAGAGGCTGTTTGCACAAGGGCTGTCTTTTAAAACTTCAGACTGATAAAACTAATGACTGTGTTGAGAGATGCTCATAAAACACTGAGTCACCCCTTATTCAATTAAGGAAGCCGTGAGGCCTGAATGGGTTATTCCCCTCTACGCTGTGCTGACCTCAGAAATAGCAATCTGCGTGACACCCTGGATGACCTAGGCTGGCACTCAGAAAGTTCAAAAGGTGAGGAACACCTCTCAACAGGAACAAACAGGGACGCACATTTGGAAATAACCCTTAAATTTACAATTAGCTGTCCGGTACACTCTCCTGCCTGGAAGCTTTTGTGCCGCTAAAAAGTTACCTTGGAGGGATGGCGAGAAATGACTGTAAACCAGCCCCAGCTGCCTTCAAGGCTGATTTAAAAATCAGGAGGAGGAGAAATGCCAATGTTTAATACTTAAACAAAAAAAATGTTTAAGTTTTAAACATTTATGTTCCTTTTATGATTGTTAAATCAATATTAATGCAGAACGTAGACCATTCAATAGCCTCCACACAGGACTCTTCTGTCGCTCCCTTCCTAAGAAGTCTGTTTTTTAGGCAGATGAGTGCTACCAGCGGGAGGTTCAGAAATGCTCGTCCTAACAAATAACTTCAGAGCAAGACCTGCTGCCCTTCTTCAGACACACTGCCTAATGTCTTCAGTGAGAGTTCTGCCTGAATAAAAATACCGAGTTTTGGCCCATTACCTTCAAATGAACAGAAAAGTTTATTTGTGGTTTGAGGTGCTTCCTCCTGTCTGAAATTTCAGTTTTCTGGGCTGAGCCAAAGAGGTACAAAGGGGGTTTCCCACGATCCCCTGGGTTGTACGTGCACTCAGAAGGGCTCCCAAATTAATCTCTTGAGCTTTGCGACTTGAGGTTGTACGTGCAACCCCTGCCTTCACCGAGCAGAAGCAGCAGGTAGAGATGGGAGGCCTTGACAATGAGCTTTGACCGAGTTGAAAAATAATCTTCCTCCAATGCTAGCCTCCAAAGGCAAAAATCTTTCTCTGACATTCTTCAGCCTTCATCCCCTCTGCAAACTATATACGCTGAGATATGCTGTGTTTCTAAAAAGCTCTTACAAGCTATAGGCAAAAACCAGGAAAGTGCAGAAAATCAGGAGCAGAAACAATAGGCGACGACCATGCTTCTACCATTTATTCCCATGAGCGTGCTGCTCCAAAAAGCAGTCGGTAAATACTCGTGAGCAAACCCCACGCCAGTCCACCGCGTCCTGCTAACGTCATGCAGCTGCTGCCCCCGTCCATTCACTGCCTCGCATGTTTTGAACTTTCTTCACTCATTCATTTGGGAGAAGGTGCTGCAGCTCTCCCCCTTCACGCCCGCGTCCCTTCCAGAGAGCACCCCGGTGTTGAAGGCTGCAAAGCAGCCTCCCGTCTCCCCTCCTTTGCATCCCCCCGCCGCCGTCCTTGGGAGGGGGACACGGGGGGAAAGTGGTTCTGACATGTATTTTACTGATGTTTTGAAGCATATGGTCTGAATGCTCCGGATGCCGTGGAAGATTACTGTCACATGTCCTAACCCACTGCCTATCTGTTGACACAGTATCACCTTTCATAAATGGCTGGATACTATTTTCCCATCAGCATTGCTCTAAACACAGGAATTACAGGCAGGACACAAATCCAAACAACCCTTATATGCTTAATAAAATAAATAACAATCAGCCCCTTAAATGTTTCTCCTTTAAAGGAATTTTCCTTATTTTAGATCAAACACTTCCTTGGGATCCATGCTAATTTGTAGTTTCCAGTGCCATAAATAATGAACACAAAGGAAAAAAAAAATACAGCACATTCAAAATCAGCCTGATTTATATTTTTAAATTCTAAAATATGTGCTCATGTCATGCTTTGGGTACCAGCACGATTTCTGAATGAATGCAAACAAAGCCAGATCTGCTTGAATGCATCAGAGCCCCTAATGCATACTTAGCATAGCTCCAGGTCAATGGAGCCAGACCCATTTACACCAGTTCACCAGTTGGCCCGAAAGGTTCACATAAGCGTGGTATCTCCTTAAGTACCTCCTCCCTTCCCTCCTTCTCAAGCTTGTGAATGGGTTAATGCCACATATCTCAATGTGCCTCTGAACTCTGCAAACTATTTGGATTCGGTTCAGGTCATGCGAAAGCAGACTGGAAAATGCACATGAACCTCTGCCACCTCCCCCCCCGCCCTGCTCCACATAAACTTCCACACGCTGATGGAGAGATAACCTCAGCTTTTCATAGGAAAACTGATTACTGACATGCTAGTTCGGTGTGGACTGTAAAACATTACATTTTGGGGTTATCCATTAAGACAAAATTTTCTAAAGTGAGCAAGCTCAAAATTTCATTTTCACGATAACCTAATTCTCTGATGAAAATATTTCAACAGAAATAGCCTTGTGAATAGCTAACAAAGCTTTATACACCGCTGTAACAGTGGACCTCTGTGTGCTTCCGCTCCCAAAAGCTGTATCCTTCTCAAATCCCCCACATTGCGGCTTTCAATATGGCCTGCAGGTCCACGGATGGAGAATCCACTGACTCAGACCCCCGAGCGCCCCGCTTTTACCCTCTCCCCACTTAAGCAAAGAGGAGGTTATAGCGCATATTAAACCATTGGAATTGTCTGCTCCAAGTGCGCAGGGAAAGACTAGTGATGTGTTTGAGAGCTAAATGTGAGCCATTTGGGGATGGACTGGACAAAATCAACACCCGGCAGCTGGCTATCAGCCAGGTTTCACTCCAGGGATGCAGCGCTGGTGAGAACTGGCTCGTGTCGTGCGAGGAGACGCACTCTGCTATGAAAAGCTCCCACAGGAACCCAAGAGTAGAGCCCCTCGGAACCACCCAGACATTCAGTGTGGCAGCGTACTGGATTCTCTGTCTGGTCTGCACTACTGTCTGAAGTTTGTACGAGGCCTCTAATGCTACAGTACCATACAATTTCCCATGCACTAGAAAACATACATAAATGATGACTCTCACTCTTTTTTTCCCCTTCCCGTTGTCTTATAGAAATGGCTTAATTACCGCATTGAGTTTATCTCATGTCAGCAAGTGTCTATGAAAGATGTTCTCATGAGCATGCACCCAACTCTAGCACATTTGAGCAGCCATGCTCATGCACCATAAAACAACCTCTGCCACCTAATCGTCTGAAATCTCTGTTGGTCACTTCATGTTCTTAAAGTCTCTGTGGAACATACATCTGCACTCTAATCCTTCCATCACATCTGCATCAGCCTCTGCCAAATCTGACACAAAAGCAGTCTGGGAAGTCAAATGTTAAGCTGGCAGCCTGTTCTTAACATAGGGACTTTCATTAAAAAAAAGCACCAAACATCCAGAAAGTTCCATGTATGCCATATCATAGAATCACAGAACTATACAATGGTTTAGGTTGGAAGGGACTTTACAGATCATCTAGTTCCAACCCTCCTGCCATGGGCAGGGACACCTTCTACTAGATCAGGTTGTTCAAAGACCAGTGCAACCTGACCTTGAACACTTCCAGAGATGCGTCATCCATAGTTTCTTTGGGCAACCTCTTTCAATGTCTCACCACCCCCACAGTAAAGAATTCCTTCCTAATATCTAACCTAAATCTATCCTCTTTCAGTTTAAAACTGTTACCCCTCGTCCTATCGCCATACTCCCTGATAAAGAGTCTCTCCCCATCTTTCCTGTAGGCCCCTGGAAGGCTGCTATATCATGTCAATGTAAATCACAGAGCCATTAACCCCTTCCCTGAAGGGTGGTCTGGGGCTGCAGTGGCAGCACTCCCTGCAGGACCAGCCCACAGGGCAGACGGGCCATGAGCTCCAGCAGCACACGACAGCCCAGGTTTTGGCTTACAGCATGGTTACAGCGCCGGTCACCGACACCACACTCTTTATGCCTCTGTCAGTGCAGGGAGAAGCTACACAGCCTCTACCATAGAAATTTACAACCTGAATAAAGATACAAGATGTGTCACCCAAACTCGCAGCAAGTTTCTTAAGTGCAAAACATGATGGTGGTGTCCCAGTCCCGCTGCAACAGCCGTTCACTCCGTAGGCAAGGATGCTGCAACTGATGCTCATCAGAGCTCTCGTTAGCAGTCACAGACCCGGGCAAGCAACCAAGCTTAAAACTCTTTTGTTCCTCCTGATCAAGACTTCAGTGCATACCTTTATCAGGCAGCTACAACAGTAATGATAATATAGTAACAATATAATCCAGATGAGGAATTAGCAGACAACTTCAACTCCAGGACTGTCAGACTAACACCTTTCACAAGAACTAAGTTCACCTGACAAATAGTTTTTAAAAGAAAGACCACACATAGTACTGGGCTGTGAAAAACAGGCTGGGAAACACTGACAGCAGCTTTATAACATAAAACAATCCTAGAATTTCCAGGTGAATCTAGTGGATGTCACAGACTACCAATACCTACAAAAGCTCCACCTAAAAATCCTTCTCTCTCCTGCCAGCAAAGAAGTCCCCTCAAAGCAGTCTGCCACCAAGAAACAGGGGGAGTCCAACTATGAGAAGATGGACTTATCTTTCCTTTAGCAAGTGCTCTGCCGAGCCTTGGGCTCCTCATTTTGGGGCTGGCCTCTCTACTTGGTACGAGAGCAGCAAGGTTGATACTGGTGAGCAAGGTATCACCCAGTGCAACTGCCGATCCCTCTAGGTGATCAGACAGCAGCTGGTGGGAGCTGAGAGCAGAGAGGGAGTGAATCACCTTTCTCCAGCGCACCAGCCTGCAGACTCAAAAAGTCCAGGTACCAGTACATGGCCGCGCTCCCAGGGTTTAAACCATGTTACCTCTACAGCCCCCAAACTGCCCACAGCTAGAGAGTGCCCTGTGGGGGCTGCATGAGGTGTCTGTGGGGCCAGCACCCTGCTTGCGGGTCAGCTATTTACATCAAGCTATCAAAAGTAGCTATAGAAACTAAACGAGAACGGAGAGAAATGAAGAAGTGGATTAGTGCCGTTCGACATCTACATCCTCGTGTTTCAGGGCATCTGACAACCATTAAAGGCCCATAAACCAGACTGAATCTTCCCTTGAGGGCTTCCTTCGTTAATAACTGTCTATTACAAGAGTGTTTGTATCCTTTTCTTGTGCTGACTACTATATACAGGACATTAGATTAGCAAACCCATGATCTAATCCTGTACTGTGTATGCATTTTTTTAGGAGATGCCTACACGATACTTGCAGAGCGTAACAACCCCTATTCCCTCACCACTGACCTTAAAATAGAATCCCTTTGCTGAGGACATGGGGAATTATGCCATATTTTCACATGTGGATAGCCAGTTACAATTGTAGGCAAAATCTTTTTATTGTCTGCTTCCTTAATTTTGTTATATATAAAAACAGTAAAGAAAATTATTGCCTATAAAATGTTTGTTTCTGTTTTAACGAAAGAAATGTAAAATATGTCCAAATGCAGCCAAAATCCTATTTTTGTCTTATTCTAACTAAACCATGGCCAAACCAATTTCCTTCAAATTTTAAGGAAGAGAGAGATGTTCTTGGATCTCAGCTGAGAACTTGCGCACTACATTTCAATCTGGAGAGAATTTTTATGGCTGTGTTATTACTAATAAGCAAAGTTTATAATGGAAACATTGACAGGACCTCCACTGAAGCAATACCAGCAAGGGCTGCTGTAATAAATTCAATTAACATCTAATAGAAATTCTGATCTCATCACATGCCAACTAACATTATGCTCGGAATAAAATAAAACTAGCGTGGACTGGCTTCTGCCAGTTCTCGAAGACCGCCATCCTCAAATTCCTCCCCCAGAGTAGCAGGTTTTATAAACCCCCGCACCTTCTTCAAATCAACTAGGGATGCTACACCAGATTCCCTCCTCATTTGACCCCATTACACTCCTTTAAATCTAGAGTATCACTGCTGGCTATGCAAGCCCTCAGCCTTCTTACTGAGGTTATGACGACAGCTGACTTTGGCTCAGTAGCTGTTGAAAAGATCAAACAAAAATTAGCAGTTCCTGTACAACAAAATATTTGGATATTAACCAGAGTTAAAAATCAAGCCTCAGCTTCCTGCCCGTCGGACATGCTACACTGAACATCCTTTTTAAATTCCACAGGTAATAAAACTTGCACTAAATGAGGCCGGTCTCAGCACAAGTCTGTACTGATGCCAGGCGCAGCAGTCTCTTTCATGTGTGGTGCTTTGCAAGCACCGAGGCTGCAAGGCATAGGGGGTTCATGAGAAGATGCTGCTTTACAGGTCTACTGATAACTTGAGAGAGCTCATAATGCAATTATTGCTCGCTGGGGGCCGACAAATTAAACAGATTTTTGCAGTGGTGGCAGAGTAATGCCAGAAATGAGCAGGAAAAACAAGGCCAGTGGAACTCACAGGATGTGAACTTCTGTTTCCTAGACGAGTAAATAAAACAAATCCTTTTCGAAAGGATGTGCCTGTAACTCGGACTCAATATGGCGGAGATGCAGTCAACATAATTACACTGGAATTCAGGTGGGGCTCGGGTGCGTGCAAATATTGCAGCAGAAAGCCTCCTACCACAAGAGAACTGGCTATATAAGGAGCCTAATCATCTGCTCCTGATGAGGCAGTCTCCGAGGTGGGAACTGGGCAGTGGAGAGGGGAAGGGAGAGCCAGCTCTGAACCTGAGAACAGGCACCCTCTTCCCCACTGCGGCCGGCCACTGCTCCCCCCACTCTGCCACCGGCGCGTGTTGTGGCACGGTTTCCCATCCCCTTCAGACAAAACTGGTCTGGCTCACTCAGATTGACCATTAAAACAACTGAACTAATGCAGCTGATTTTGCTTGGAGCGGATTAGGAAGCACTCACAGACAGCGCTCGGCGGCAGCCGGGCAAGGTCAGTAACCTCTGGCTGGGAGGCTGTGACGAGCAGCCGAGGGCAGTGACCTCTTCCACTGGCACAGCTGGATCTCGAAGGGGACATCTTCCTACAGCTTAACTATGTGGGGTCCTCTGATGGCAATGGGCAGCCAGGACGACTTGTCCTCTTTCCCAGGGAAATCCCTCCCCCGGGGAATCATTACTATCTTGCCAGCACGCAGCTCTGGGAGGGATGAAGTTCTGCTTTCAAATCATTTTTACTGCTACAGCAATGTGAGCAGTCTTCATGGTAAGAGCAAACTGAGTAAAATACTGAACTGAGGCACAGTGTATAGGTTGTAGTGATTAATAAATCCCTGAACACCCCCAACAGACACCAATAAGACCAGAAGGTACCATTGATATCACCTAGTCTGACCTCCTGCCCAGCACAAGTCACAGAGTTTTGCCCAGCAAGTCTTGCATCAACATCATAATTTCAGGTTGAAACCTTTCATATCTTTTAGGAAAACATCCAATTGTGATTTAAAGACTGCAAGTCTTGAAGAATTCACCACATCCCCTAAGCCAGCTGTTCCCATGATCAATTGCCTTCATTCTTCAAAATGTATACCTCATGTGCATGTGGGAACTCAAAGCGCAAAGGGTGAGTGAGCCAAGTTCTGGTGCTCTGGCACGAGTGAAGAATCAACCTCATATCAGTTTTATGAGGTTATTATAGCTCCACATAAGAGGCTATACTATCTTTCTGGAAGATCTCGTGTAGAATTTAGCACGAGAAGTGCTAAACATTTTCCCCACTTCGTGAGAACTTTTCAGACTGTGTTTCCTTCTCAAGACTAAACCGGCCTTGACAAGTTGTGTAATTTCTGCACAAGGTACATGATCTACAACAGCCACTACGATGGTAGTGGTACCATGGCTCTTCTCTGGCTTGTCTGCCAGGCAGCTGCGGCTGAAGAGTCAGCTCCTGAAGTTAAAAGAGACCATGGTGCTATCAATCAAAGCGCACATTTTTCTTTCCAGCTACAGTTCTGGTTTCTCCATATGGACCAAGACAGAGAATGTGGTGCTGACATGCAACCGAAGGGGAGTGACTTGGCCTGGCTATCTGACAAATGCCACGCTAAGGGCAGAGAATCAGAAGTTGTATGACCCCAGCAGTTTGTATTTCAAGGACTGAGGAAGAAAAGTAATTAAAAGTCCTTTAAAAATGAAAATATCAAAAAAGGTTTATGAAACAAAAACACCAACACAATAAATCAACTGAAATTTCTCATTTCAGATATTGTTATTCAGTTCTCACCTTTCGTGTTTGTTTTAATCATAGACTGATTCACTTTCCAAACAGAAAAGCAACCTTTTTCTTTAGAAAATTCCAGAACAGGACATGTAACTTGTTTTTTTGTTGTTGTTTTAACTGAAATCGGAAATTCGTTGAAATGGAATTAATTATTAATTCCTAAGAGGAATTAATAGAATCATAGAATAGTTTTGGGTTGGAAGGAACCTTTAAAGGTCATCTAGTCCAATTCACCTGCAATAAGCAGGGACATCTTCAACTACATCAGGTTGCTCAGAGCCCCATCCAACCCGACCTTGAATGTTTCCAGGGATGGGGCACCTACCACCTCTCTGGGCAACCTGTGCCAGTGTCTCACCACACTCAGAGTGAAGAATTTCTTCCTTATATTTAGTCCAAATCTACCCTCTTTTAGTTTAAAACCATTGTCCTTTGTCCTGTCTCAACAGGCCCTGCTTGAAAGTTTGTCCCCATCTTTCCTGTAGGCCCCCTTTAAGCACTGGAAGGCTGCTATCAGGTCTCCCTTGAGCATTCTCTGCTCCAGGCTGAACAATCCTGACTCAGTCTGTCCTCATAGGAGAGGTGCTCCAGCCCTCTGATCATTTTTGTGGCCCTCCTCTGGACCCACTCCAACAGGTCCATGTCTTTCCTGTACTGAGGGCCCCACAGCTGGACACAGTACTCCAAGATGGGGTCTCACCTGATTAAACAATTTAGTGTTTCTGGATGAAAAAAATAATCCTCCAAGAATTCCAAATCAGCTCCAGTAAACTCTTACTCAAGCTCAACCCCACGCCAGCGCGCCTCAAGTTCTGCTGCAGTTGTAATCGCAGCCCTGCATGTAATTGAGAGAGGATGCAGCTCCTCGCACTCAATTTGTATCACTCACGAGCTACACCTCTGCAACAGAAAGGAAAAGAAGAGCTGGTGCTGCAAACTCATGGCAATGGTGGGACATGGCTGTTGATGGCCCACCTGTGCAGGAGCCACGGGCAGGAGGGAAGCAATGAGCCATAAGGGACAGCCTTTTTGGGGGGAATTGTGTTGCATGTCTTTTGTTTTCTTAACTTGGAATGAAGTCCAAAACAAGCATGCTGTCATCTATTCTTCCCTTGGAGAAGATGTCAACCCGTTAGCATCACTGGGAACTAAGGAGACAAATGTCATCATGCTCCTTCTATAACAACAAACAGGTTTCTCCAATGTAAATCTTATTTTCCACACAGAACACATATTGTCCTTCAAGGTTTTTTTTCACCTGAAGGAATCAGATCACCCAAAGGATGTGGCTATGGAGAAGACCCTAAGCAGACCTTCATCTGAAAGTTCACTCTATTCAGCAGAGGCAGAGGTCCAATGTCTTTTCTCAGTGAGCTGGAAGAGGTCAATTGGTGCACAGAGGCAGAGCCTTCCCCCTCCTCATGTCAATATTTCCTATGTTTGATGGGAAGGGCAGCATTTTACTTGAGTTACCGCCATTTTCAAATGGTTGTTCTTACCCTTTTTCAATCACATACATGGGAAATAGGGCTGCAGAAAACCTGAGCTTGTGGCTGGAGGCTGACCTCTGGGGTGACCCATTCATGAGTCAACTCTAGTCTCCAACTGAACTCTAGAAGGACTTCACCTTCAATCACTGTTAAATGTGACCTCACGACTATATTTGCCTGGATTGGTTTAGCTGCAGGCTTGTTTTAAAGTGCAGCACTATAAAAAACAAGATTATTAGACACAATCAAGAATTAGACTTCAAAGACCTTTAGTCTGTCACATGTAATTAACATACTGAATCACAATTAAACCATGATTGGCATTTTATAGCACTAGTTCTTTGAGGACAGCAAAGCTCATTTTTACCAATAGTCTTTGAGAAAAAGATTCCATTATTTAAAGGTACCTCTGATTTCTATACCATTCAAGATATTGTCAGGAGGTATGAAACATATAATTTCAAACATAAAGTTGCTTTCACATTATTTCATTACCCCTCCGATATTTTTGGCAATGAGTGTTTTGGAAGGTGAATTTAAAAAAAGAAATACAAAATAAAGTTGTCAGTGCACTGATTGGAGTTATGACTATACATCCTTTAATCATGTGTCCCACTCAAACCATGCAACTCAGAGTCCACATGGCCCAGGGCTGAATCTCCCATCGTGGGCATTAAATGCTGTAATATGTTTAATTAATTCAATAACATGCACGAAGGTCCTTGGACACCACAGTGATTGGTGCCAAGTAAGTGTTTATAGTTACAGCAACTGTTAATAAAACATTGTGCACTCCAGGTTTGGAAGCTGATATGGAAGAGCTGAGGGGCTCTGAGGCCTTGAGGTCATTTATATCTTGTGTCTCCTTACAGATAAGGAGACTGAATTTTTGTCAAGCCAGTGCCTTGACTCCTTTCTGTACCGTCCTGACTTTCTGTAGCTGCCAAATTTCCACAAGTGCATGCTATCAGATGTGATCTCCTTGGAGACACAGCACTTGGAAGCTGGTGAAATATGCCCAACAGGTCCTGGTTGTGTCATGACTAAGGCAGGCGTCCCACCATGGTGTTCGTTATGTCCAGGCCAGCCAGCCGATTACCTTACACAGCACCGCAGTCATTCTCACCCTGTTTTTCCCTTAATTTATCAGAGATGCAACCTCTAACTCTCACTTGTTCGTATTCATTTTCTGTTCAGAGCTGACAGCTGGATCCACGGGGCCTGTCCATTCCTGTGGCTGTCAGCTCAGGCAGCCTTTTCCGTCTCCCGAGTACATCAGAAAAGCCCTGCTTTCTCCAACAGCTTTGCAATGAGACTGGGATGGGTAGATGGATAGACAGAAAAAGGAAAGAAGGAAGGAAGGAAGGAAGGAAGGAAGGAAGGAAGGAAGGAAGGAAGGAAGGAAGGAAGGAAGGAAGGAAGGAAGGAAGGGAGGGAGGGAGGGAGGATGGAAGATTTGGTTACTTTTCCCCAAAAGAGCTATAACTCCTCTCTCCCACACAGTGCACATAATACTCCTTCAAGTTTTTTTCACCTGGAGGAATGAGATCACCCAAAGGGTATGGCTATGGAGCAGACCCTCAGCAGATCCCCATCTGCCAGTTCACTCCATCCAGAAGAGGCAGAGGTGCAATGCCTTTTTTCAAAGACATGGCGCTTAGGGACATGGCTTAGGAGCGGACTTGGCAGTGTTAGGTTTATGGTTGGATTCAATGATCTTAAAGGCCTTGTCCAACCTAAACAATTCTATGATTCTATGATTCTAACTAGGTCCAATTACAGTAGATCTCTTATGTTTCCTCTAAGCTAGCAGTTCCAACAGGTGCTTAAGGTTAAGGCTCTTATCTGAAGAGCTAGGAGGCTTCTCCATGTAGCCTGTTGATCTACTGTTTATGAGCCTAAGAAGAGCTCTCTAACATACTCGCTGTACATTCAGCTTTTCTCCTCAACACTTTCCAAACAGAGCGTTGTTCAGCAGGATGGAAATGTGAGAAGTTATGTGTGACACATGGAAGACAACGTGCTGACTTCCCTTCTGTCTGATTCCTCCCTCTTTTAATTTTGGAGAGGAGAATTCTAGCAAATATATATTATTATTTTTTTTTGTGGAAAAAGATCAGTTGGCTTTAGGGAATTCTGAAACAAAAACATCTGGTTTATGTTTACTTAATTGATTCATTAGCAGCTTCAAAAAGAGATTAATTGACATTTTAGGTAGTGAATGTGAAAATGAATTTGTTTGAAACTGCTGGTTGGAAATGTAATGTTTTTCAAACCCAGAATTTTAAAATGAAAGTCTTTTTATAGAAAAATCTTGCTATTTTTGTTTTTTTTTTTTTTCAAAAGGAGCTGCACTGCTCACCCAAGCCATCGGTGTGATGTTTCACCAGAAGATGTGTGAGACGTTTAAATGAAAGGAGGGGCAGGTCTCCTGGTTGGTGGTTTCTGCAGGGAACAGCCTGCTCCCCAGGATCCTGCTGGAGTCTACATGGCTCCAGGCTCTCTAGGGCTTTAGCTCAGGCAGGACACTTTGGAGGCTGGGGCTCAGCATGCTCTACAGACTCTGGCAGCTCCACTGATCCTTCCCTCAAACCGAGAAAACACTTCTGCCTGTTAACCAACCTTGGGCTCAAAAGCGGTCAGAAAAAGCACTGAAGTGTTTACATTTTAATGGTCCCATCACCCCACAAAGCCAAGCAGAAACAACTCTAAAGAAAAGATGCAGTTGTGTCTTATCTTTGATTGCTGAGCTTATTTGTTATAAATACAACTACTTTTGTTTTACCTCTGTGATCTCAGAATACTACTTTTCACAACATATCCGTTACTAGGACAGTGTAGCACTTTTTAAAAAGCTAATAGAGAAAAAAATCTGCAAACGTTTTGTCTATAGCACTACAAAGTCACTATTACCAATGGAGTTTAAAAGCAGTGGCAACTTTGGCTTTTATTTTGATACCAAGGTGAGTCATTCCTTAACTTCTTTTCCTTTCCCTTCGCCCTCAAATGCCAGTTATTGAAGTGAATGAAACACATTGATGGGAAAGAAACCCATGGGAGGGGAAGACAAGAATCAAGATCTATGGACATCTCTACTCTGATGTTGTATAAGACATCTTTAGAAATCTGCTAATTCTGGGCAGAATCTTCTAAAGCTGGGCAGTTTGTACGGGCTTACTGAATCTCCTGGGGCTGAGCATGGGCGGTGAGGTAGCCTGCTGCCTCCTGAGGTGAGCAGAGCTGGAAAGATCTGCCACTAAATGTGGTCCCACAGAGAAAAAAGAATGTATGTTCAAAAAAGCAAGGGAAAGATGAGGAAAAAACGAAAGGAAAATGGAGAATGGAGGGAAAGAGCGAAAGAGGGAGAAAAAACCGCACTGCCCTACAAGAGCAGCTTTGTGATTCCTCCAGTAATGTTACTCTGTTTTGTTTATCATGAAAAGATCCCATTAATGCTTCAGCCCCATCAAACAGCAGACCAAGTTCATGAATGGCACCTATCAGAGCTCAGGGTAAATCCAATGATTAGAGGGAATTTGCCAAAGGGCCTTTGTAGCTGAGAAAAATGCCTACTCCAGAGAGGAATGCAGAAAATTCCTGGGAGGACAGGCCCTCCTTTGTTGGCAGTCCAGCGGTATTCTGGAGCAAATAAAGGCACACAAAAAATGGGATCTTAGATGCAATGAACATTTGAAGAAAACGTTCAAAGACCTCCTTGAAACATTCACACCTCCCCCCTTTTCCCAACTGTACTAATTCTGTTTAAGATGACTGAACGGCTATACTCAAAACACTACTATTTTAGGATTACATAATAGAAATGTCTCCTGACAGCAACAGCTTTACTTACTTAAGTTTTTTCTGCTGCTTTTTCCCCAGTTAAAACTTTTGTTGACACAAGCCTTTAGGTGCCAAATTCTCAGCCAGTGCAAATTGCTACAGATCCACTGAAATAAAAGGATCTCCGCAGGCTTACAGCGGTATAGAATTTGACCTCAGGTTTAGCACGTAAAATAGAAGAAATGCACCCAAACACCAGAATGGACCTACAGCCAGTGGAAAAGGGACTTTTACACCCCATCTCTGATTCAGCCCACCTTGTTAATGTCTGTGCTAAATGAATATGCATCACCTATGAGCTATGCAGCAGCATCTAAGACTGTGGTGCAGAACGGAGGATTCTCCTGGATAGATTCATCTTGAGATTATAAACACATCCAGGCAGAAATTAAATTTACAAGATCGGACGAGACAAGCTGTCACTTAGCAACTGAAAGGGACATGGCATGTGGGTGTTGATTCATTTCAGACTCACACGGCGGACGCTCTTTTACTTCTTCTAAATTAAGAACTCGTTCATAAGAAACACATTTAAACTAGCAAAATTACACAGAGACCCAAAGAACTCAGCCAAATATCAGCAAAATTATACTAAATCTGCAAATTTCTCTGTAATGTTTGTCCGTATTTGCTTACCATGACCTTGGCAACTACATTACAGCAATATCAATGTATTTAGAATAGTTTTTGTATTACAAAAGCCCCAAACCATACAAACGTACAGAGGCGATGTTCTGTCTGCCACAGGCAAAGCTCTAATCTCGCCTACATCAGTGTAAATCCAGCATATTTCCAACAATTTCACTGAACACCAGCGAAAGTGAGATCAGAATTTGGCCCTATGCCTCCTTCCCTCTGTTTTCCTCCAGAGGAAACAAAACCATTTTTTGTTATTTCTTTGGTGTGAAAAATCAGATACAGGTTTTATGGCTGATTTAGAAGATCTTATCTGCTTCTGAAATCTTGAATTGCATAAACTGCATGTAATCCTCACATAAACACATTCAACAAACACTATTTCCTCCTCCCCTCCTCACTTCCTATGCTCCGAACAATCTTAATGCCTTTTTTTCTTCACAATGCACATTTAAACACAATATGCTTCCTCATAAACATTGTTAATGACTTTTATTTTATGTCCCGCATTAAAGAATTTGCTGTGATGATGAAGGAGAGAAGTAATAATCATGCAGTTGGAAGTAGGGTCAGTAAGCATCTATGGGTGTATGCTGCCTCTGTGTGCGTGCATCTGAAACCTAACAAAAATATTATTTGCAACTTTGGAGACTGATATTCTCGAGATTTTTTCAAAAATTGTTTGCAGAGGTGTTCCCTTTACTGCTCTGCAAATGTTGTTCATTTTACTATTTGTTTTAAATGATCTTTTACTGGTCTGAGTGGATTTACCTTCATACAGCAGCGCAGCGGCAACGAAGGGATAAAGAGCTAGGTATACAAACAAAGCTGGGCTGTGCAGAGCACCACCGTGTTTGCAGTGGTGTGTAAAAATGCACCAATGCTAAAAAGGCTCTTTTCCTCTGTTTTTTTTTTTTAAGGAACAAAAAGCAACCAAAGGTTTCTGCTAACAACTAGGTTCTGCTTTCTCCTGAATATTCCTAAGCAAGCTGGTTAGGGGATGATCTAGCCTCCCTCAATGTCCGTGGGAGCACTGCCGCTGTAATTGACTGCAAAAGTTGGGACAGTATCTCCTTCTTTGGTAGGAAAGGGAGAGCTGGAGTCTCTCACTCCCATTCATGTTGGCTCCTTTTCTTCAATAGGATTCCTTTGAGGTTAAAGATACCAAACTGCTCTCACAGGTGAGAGGCCCTGAGAACTGGGCCTTGAGAAAAAAAAAAAAAAAGGCATTAAAGCAGAGAGGCTGGAAGGGCTGTGCCACTCATACACCCCCCGGGCCACACTTAATGTGGACACAACAGTTCTCAGGATGCATCATTCTTCTGTCGAAGGTATACAGCACCTACGATGTCACTTAAATACAATGGGAGATGCAGACACTCAGCACCTTCCAAGGTTAGACAATCAAAGCACAATTAGCTATAGCAAAAAAGAAATACGCTGGGTGGTAGTAACTAAATTCCCTCCAAACGGGGCACATGTCTCCCCAGCATAGTTTTTTAATTGTCATCAGCTGTGTAAATCCTAGGAGCATCTTCTGCAAAATAAGTATCAACTTAGAAACCCGGTCATTGGAGAAGTATGCAGAGCCTGCAGAACACACGCGCACACGTGTGCGCATTAACCTTCTCCTGCAACCTTGATTTATTGAGCCTCTGCCTGGCAGATGGCTAACATTTTAAAATACGCTCCTAAAACTACAGATCCGGTTGTTTGTTTGTTTGTTTTCCACCAATCAGACCGCAACAACTCCAGCCATAACCCATTAAAATCCAGGCTAGCAGCGTAAATGACTGTCACTGGAAGCCTGACTTGTCACGCTGCCACGGAGCAGTGTGAAGCCCTGGGTTCTTCCTCCCAAGCTGGGGTTACATCATCTCCCACATGCTCTTTTTACTAGCCGGTGTTTTCAGCTCCCTTCAGAAACGTCCACGAACGACATACTGATTTACTCGCTGTTCTGCACCGTCAGGGTCCCTCCCCAGGGACAAGTTCCTGCTCTACCACAGACTTCCTCTGTGTCTGTGGGAAGACGTGTACACCCAGGCATTTAAAGATATTTTAGGAACCTAAACGCACACACAGATGTTTGCAATAATACGTCAGATGAAAAAAAACTGCGTTAATCCAGCAGCAGACACCTTGGCCGTTCAGACACCCTAGCTTGGCCGGCAGCACGGCCTCCCCCATGTGGGGTGACACAGGAACAGTGTGACACCACCCTGCATGAGGTGGCCGATGGGTGAATCATGGCAAACACAGACAGTAACACTCCGGTGATTCCTGCTCTAAAGGAAAAAATAAAAACTGGCTGTTTAATGAGGGGATTCGGTTCAGAAGATTGTGAACTCTCCTTTCAATCAAAGGCAGAGTTATTTACCACTGCAAACAACCATTAAGTCCTAAGCCATTAAATCCTGTAGTGAAACAAGGACCGAAGCAAGAAATAACTGACTGGCCTAGATTCAGAGGCCAGTACAGACGATAAGAGAAGTGAAAAGGCAGCTTGGAGGCCTTTTTGCACCCCGTGATTTCTGGGGCTGGTTCAGTGTCTTCGATAGTCTATTCCAAGGAGTCGGATATTGCTTGTGTCCATAGGGGACCTGCTTCTCCTCCAGTCTCTCAGCAGAGTGACCAGATCCCACAACAGCAAGCTACATAAAATGGATGTTTGTCCAACAAACAGAAGAAGTAAGAACATTTGCAGAGAACAGAGAAAGGGTCAACATGTCACTGCCTCTTTCTGGTTACCACTTAGCATTGTCTCCTCCTGGTTCTTGATTTAGACTTCGAATTAAGAAGGAATTATTGCAATTTAAAAAGTGGTGCTAAATCAGTATGATCAACTGTGGTTTATCAGAGCAGCTTCATGATGGGGTTCCTCAAAGCCTCAGAGATGCTGGCACCACTCCTAAAAGGCACGAGGAACCTCTGAAGACCTGACTGTAAACATCAGATTTTTCCTCCTCCACTATCACAGCAAAACAGGGAGAGGGCAGAGGGAAAGGAGGATGAGATTAAGAAGTATCTGGTCCTAGAATACTCTGGCAGAGCTAAAGTTGATATTTGCTCAGCTTTCTGAGCCATGGCTGGTGTTCACACCCAGGCTCGTCCGACTCAGCATCAGCACGGGATGCAGGAGGAAGCAGCCACTGTCAAGGTCAGACAGAGGATGTGGTGATTGCCCCTCTGAGTCACCCCGGAGTTCATCAGGATATGAATGTGCCTGTGCAGGAGCAGGCACTGCTTCCAAAATGAAATCTGGACAGTGTTAATTTATCATGTCTAAGCCTGAGGCCTGAAATAACAGTTCCCAGCATTTGTGGTTTTGTATACACTTTGAAAAGTTCTGGGTAGCTGAAACTGGCTGTTTTTTTTTCAAGAATAAAAGCACTTCTGACCTTCTTTTCAAATACCCTCTGTAAACATAACGAGAGATATAGTCACACGTTTACTGGCTCGTTGTAGGGGGAAAAAAAGAGAACTTAACATAAAGCGAACTGGTGAAGAGAGGGCAGAGGTAGCTCCGAACACAAAAGGTCTTGCTGTATTTCTTAAAGGTTCTCCTGTACTAACAGCAATTAGAAAGTTCAGCTGTAATTTCACCCCTCATTCATATAGGACCTTGTCTCACCTTCAACAGGAAATAGGAACTGAGTTAGGAGAGCCTGAATATAATAGAAGTCTGTGGCCATGGTGCGCTGCTGCCATCAATATAAATCTGTCATAAACACACTCGGCGAGGAAGAGGAACTTCCATACACTGTGGCCTCTCCATTTCTGGATGCAGATACAGATTTATGGCGCATGGGAAGCAATAAGCCTTTGAGCCAACGTGGGCCTTGTGAGTATGCGGGCCTGCGCAGACTTGTGCTCCTCAACCGAGCCGCACTTCCATAACTGCATTTGTAACCACCTCCTGCTGGACGAGGGAGCGGGGTTGAAATACAGTTAAAGAGATGGTCTTGTTACATTGGATTTTCACAAGGTGGCCTACTAAAGGAAAGCCAGAATTTTTAAGCTGGATTGGAACAGATTTGTTACATGGTCTTCAAACTGCCACCCTGCACTTCCATGCGTATGAAATGACATCTTCTGTTTCTTTCATTCCTACGTGGGATGTGAATGGGACACACATGCAACCCAGGGCTAAAGGGCCATCCTCTATGAGGAGAAGTGGAAGAATTAGGCCCACAAAACCATCACGATTCCAGTACAACTTTGCTCACCTTTCCAGCAAACTTCTGACCCCTGGTAAAAATAGGAGCCCTATCTAGAATGCAGTTACATCAAGTGACTGGATTAAGGTGATTATTCTTCTGAATTATGGTATCTTAAGTATTTTTACATAAAGGAAACTACAAATGAAAGCAGTTTTGAGCAAATTGAAAAACAGCTCAGTGTCACTATTAATTAATTAAAAACAATTTTTCCAAGTCAGCCTAATAGAAGGCTTCCTACATGCAACCAGTAACTGATTAAGTAAGTGACTCAAGCAGTAAAATCACAGTTGGGCCTATTTTCTTCATCCTGGAAGGCCAAGTTCAATATTTTTCCTATGAGGCATGCCTTACTATAAAAAGAATGTGATGTTTGAACATGAGTGTCTCTGCTCTCGGTGCTGGCACCCGAAGCCTTTCCTAGCCCTCCTGCCACATTTCAAGAGTGCAGGATGAATCACAATCATGTGGCTCACCTCCCTGCCAAATTCTTTTCTTCTGCTACCACTGCAAGTTCCTCCCAGACCGCTGCCAGCAGCGTCTGTCCCCTAGCCAAGACCTCAGGGGCAAGTGTCAGCAGGAGAGACGGGGCTCCCTCCTTCCCTCCCTCTTCCTCTTCCGAGGAAACAAGCAGGCACAGTGTCAGGGACCTGCAATCATGGGCCTAACTAAATTGGTGGCGGAGTAGGTCAAGAAGGAGGAAAAGGATGAAAGTAGGAGGATGAAACGGAGGGAGAGAGGGGAAGGGGGATGCGTGGGGCTGGCTGGACACTGCAGCCTGGACAGCACTGCAAGGTGGCCGAGCACTTCATTCTCCCTCCCACCCACCCACCCACAGACACACTCCTCATCTGTCCGTCCCATAGGGATCAGTGCAATGCCGTTTTCAAACCAGGCAACGGAGATCCCTGCACAGCATTGCTGCGAGGCTGCCTGACTCTACCGTGAGCTGTTTTCCAAGGCTGTGGCACCAGGGAACCAGTCTACAGTTGATGGGAGAGTGGGAAGGAAGGTATTAACTGAGAGAAGCTTGAGGAACATGAGTGCATAGGTCACATATTTCACTTCGCAAAAGGCTAGAAAAGAGGCTATCGTGCGTAATACTGTTCTGCGTGCCAAATTCATGCTTGCAGCTGAGGCAAGAATAAATATCCTTTACACGTGAAGTGGGGGGACACTGCAATTAAAGCACATGGGCTTCTGGATGTTCCAACAAGCAGAGGACGTGTCCCAAAGCGTGTGGAGCCACAGCTGGGAGTTTTTCCTTCGTTTCCAAGAGCTGCCCAACCCGTCACTGAGGGCTGAGATGAGGGCTGGAGGGATCCGGCAGGACCAGCAAGCACCCTCAGCAGGGTGCAAGAGCAGCACTCACAGCCTCACCCCAGCCACCCAGCCACCAGCTCTCCTGCCAGCCAAGCTCACAAATCCACGCCTCTGACAAACGTCTTTTGCCTCAGCCACAGAGAGGAATGAGAGGTTCTGTGCTCTTCTCTAGGGTCTTTGCTGCCGGCATTGATTTTAGGCAGAAGGCACCCAGGAACTGCAGTAAAGGATGACAATACAAAATCCTGAAATAGAGGTTTAAGCAATGAAAAAAAGGCAGTGCATGGCACTTGCAAGTCATCATCAGCTGAATCTACCTGCTACAGCACGAAGAATACAGTGAGTACCCCTGGTAAAAACAAAATAATGGAAAATCCATGAACTCTTTAATGCAGAGCATTCAGACAAAAGAATCCTGCCTTTCAGATGCTTTTCAAATAATGTGCTGATATTACTTAGCTGTGCAAAAATCACTGCCCATCTTAAAGAAAGTATCTCCTTTTCGTGAGAATGGCGGTGATAGCCCAGAACACTAGACACAGGAGCAAGAATTGGAGATCCAGGATCATAAAATGCTCATTCTTTAAGGCACAACTAAAAGCATCTCTACCTGGCCTTACAGATTACTGGCCTGCTTCTAAACAGTTGAAAAATTATCAAAAAGAATGTTTGGCCATTGGAAAAGCTTTACTAATCTTGAATGTTTTTACTTGTTTTAAGGTAGCGAGAAGTTTCTAGTTGTATAACACTGAACTAGCTTTATTTTTTTTTTCCAATTTATGCCCTGATTCTTATACACAAACATTGTCCCAGTCTCTTTGATGGCTCTACACTGATTTACACAGAGCTGAAACCTTGAACTTTTACAGCTTACCTTGAGCCATAAAGAATATGAGACTTAAAACATGTATAGTAAATCTAGATTTATATTATTCTCCCAGGTTTATTCATTGTCCATAAAAGCAAGGAAGGAAAAGCACCCCAAAGGATATTAAACTCTGGAATCTGTGAGCTTTGGTGCTTTGTTCTGTGTAAGCAGCGTTCCCATGCCCAGAGACCCCAGGCTCAGGGACGTCCTAGAAGTGAATGTCCACCTTCCCGAGACATTGCAGCTACACTGAGAACCCTGCTAAAGCTAAGATGAGCTTTAACTCATGAGCTAAAGCAAAGTTTGGATTGACTTCTCCCAATTTACATTGAATTAATCCCCTTTTTACTAAGCCTGTTCCCATATTGGTTACGTCTTAAACTTTATCTGCCAAATGTCTCCTAGGTAGATTTTTACTACCAACCAACGGCCTCTGGGTCAGTTTGGAATCACAGGCACAGTCAAGTTACTGACCACATGCTCGTTCATCGAGAGCAGTTTAAGTGATGCCTTTTACCTTCCATTTGCAGCGGGCTAAGGACACACACGTGGCTGGCTACCGCAGGCCAGCCAACAGGCACAACGGAGCCGAGGTCCCACTCCTTTTGTGAGCTTTTCTCTACGAAGTAACACACCTCAGCTATGGCAGCTCTGACTGGCTTTGTGGGGAAGAGAATAAGAACATGTGAAACGCCCAGGGTCAGCCCTTGCTCCTTTTCTGTAACGTGAGCAGCTCATTGACTAGATTTCCCATTTTCAAAGTATTCCTTAGTATGGAGCTGAGGCAGAACATGCTGGCAAGTTTCCACATAAGACAAAGGACAGTCTTTGAGAAAATGTACTGTCATTTTCTGAAACACCTTCACAATACTCTTTTCTCCCAGATGAGGGATAAAACTTTTCAAAATACATTATTTTTCTTGCAACCAATAGGAAAATATATTATAATTTATGACATAATTTAACCTCCTGAAACACACTTTGGGTAATAGAAGGAGCAGAGTCTATCAGGCAGGGAATGAAGAGTTGGAATACACCACCAATTCACCTTCCGCTGCCTAATTTCCTACATGGAACAATGGCCTTCTCCTTCATACAATCCCCAAGAGATCTACTCATCAGAAATGTGTATACGTAGAAGATACTAAATTTGCAGCGTTTCATTCTTGTAAAAAATACTTCCCCAATCAGATGAAGTATTCTCCAAGCACTGAGAACAAAAATACCAGTTAATTAGAAGAAAAGGAGACTATTTAAAATGTGGGTCACTCCATTTTAAATAGATGATTATTAGCGTTCCCTAACTACATTACATTCTACTAGTCTAGAATTTTCAGAAAGCTGAATAAATCATTCTTACCTCTGTCTTAATGGGAGAAAGCAGTATTTGTAGGCACCAATAAATTCTGGAATTAAAAGTTCTGAATACAACAAGACTGTACTATTCATGTTAGAAATACTCCCTTCCATCATTCTTGATAGCAAGTTGCTTTAGAAAACGTTAACAGACTGATCTGCGACTTTGAACTAAAGCTAGTAAGTGGTTCCACTGAGGTTAGCATAGGACACAGCACCTTGGGTGCACCTCAACTCCCATGGTGATCATGTAAGTAGGTGGTTCAGAATAAGTGAGTGAAAGGAAAACCAAAAGATCATTTTTCAGTGCGAAACCAAGAGCCAAATTCAGTCCCAGCATCAGTAGGTACTGTTGCCACGGGGGAAGGCTGGTATAGGCCTGTTTCTACCAGCAACCATATCCTTTCAAATCACGTAGTCCTGAAATGATGACTACCTCAATAAACAGTAAGAATTTCAGTAAGAATTGTATTCATATTGACAGTTCACATTCAGCATCCCAAACGTCCTTTGTAGGCTACTTCTCTGGAGGATGTTTTCAATTACTTGGCTGTTTTTCTTGCTTCTCTACCCACTCTGTTTCTCCCAACTATTATTCAGTCCCTATAAAAGTATTTCTGTTGCGGCTGTAGCTTGGGCATGAGACACATAAGTGTATACCCCGTCTGCACATACAAGTTAATGACTCAGATTCTCTCATTACAGGCTGTTTATAAGCAGCTTTTACCATTTCCTGGTCAGAAGAGATTTCTACTTTTCTGCTATACCAGAGTTCAATTAAACCATCTAATCAACCTGATCAGTTCAGACCAAGTTCATTCACCTCCACCTACATTTGAGTACTAAGTGACTTGGGGGTTTTCTTCTGGTGGGTTTTTTTTTGTGTCTAACAGAATAGCTATTCATGGAATCATGGAATCATGGAATCACAGAGTTTCAGAGTTGGAAGGGACCTCTAGAGATCATCTAGTCCAACTCCCCTGCTAAAGCAGGATTGCCTAGAGCACATTACTCAGGACTGCATCCAGGCGGGTCTTGAAAATCTCCAGAGAAGGGGACTCCACAACCTCCCTGGGCAGCCTGTGCCAGTGCTCTGTCACCCTCAAATAAAAGAAGTTTTTCCGTGTATTTGAACGGAACTTCCTATGTTCTAACTTGTGCCGATTACTCCTCATCCTGTCACTGGGAACCACTGAAAAGAGCCTGGCTCCATCCTCCTTCAACCCACCCTTTAGATACTTGTATGCCATAATAAGGTCTCCCCTCAGCCTTCTCTTCTCCAGGCTAGAGTCCCAGCTCCTTCAGCCTTTCCTCATAAGGGAGATGCTCCAAGCCCTTAATCATCTTAGTTGCCCTTCGCTGGACTTGCTCCAGCAGTTCCCTGTCCCTCTTGAACTGGGGAGCCCAAAACTGGACACAGTATTCCAGTTCTGGCCTCACCGGTGCAGAGTAGAGGGGGAGAATGACCTCCTTCGACCTACTGGCGACACTCTTCCCTATGCAGCCCAGGATTCCATTGGCCTTTGTGGCAACAAGGGAACATTGCTTGCTCATGGATAATTTACAGTCTACTAGGACGCCCAGATCCTTCTCCTCAGAACTACTTCCCAGCAGGTCCGCCCCTAACCTATACTGGTGCTTTGCATTCTTCCTCCCCAGGTGCAGGACCTTGCACTTGCTTTTGTTGAACCTCATTAGGTTCTTCTTTGCCCAGCTCTCCAGCCTGTCCAGGTCACGCTGGATGGCAGCACGGCCCTCTGGGGTGTCAGCCACCCCACCCAATTTGGTATCATCAGCGAACTTGCTGAGGATACACTCTGTCCCCTCATCCAGGTCATTAATGAATATATTAAACAAGATTGGACCAAGTATTGACCCCTGGGGGACACCACTGGTTACAGGCCTCCAACTAGACTCTGTGCCGCTGATCACAACTCTCTGAGTTCTGTCCCGCAGCCAACTCTCAATCCACCTCGCTGTCACCTCATCTAGCCCATACTTCCTCAGCTTCCTAATGAGGATGTTATGGGAGACAGTGTCAAGTTTAGAGAAACGTATGCCCATTTTTACTTTGGACTTTAAATAAATATAATGCCTTTATTGCTTTTGAAAAGGAAGGGAATCTCTGGGACACTGCTACAATACTATTCTGCGGACATATTCGAAAGCGAACACAGCTGATTTGATGGGGTTGTTTTGTTGCTGGATCCACTACAAACACAAGCCACTGGCAGCTCAGCCAGCAACATATGAGAAGGGGCTTCCTCTCCTGACGTAGTGTTCCTGGCTGCTTGAGCATGAACAGAGAAGGTGGATGGATGCCAATTGGCAAAACAGATAGAAATAGCAGCGCATGATTCTAATACAAGCAGCAAAAAGACCAAGCACAAAACATATCTCTCTCTCTCTCCCACTGACTAAGGTTGCTTTTGGCAAACAGCAGCAAGCTTTTGCATGCTTATTTCCCTCTTGTCAGAGAAGATAGCATTAATTATGTAGCCACGCGAGGTAATACCGTACAGTCTCCAGCACTGTTGACGTACTAGGGTAGTAAATAGGGGGGTAAAAGGACAGACCAGCTGTTAAGCAGCGCACAGATACTCCCCACCTTGGCTTTCTAATGACATTCCACATAAGGGGCGTAGTTGGAGGACTCCTCAGACCAATTTACATGCACTGCATGGAACGCATGGGAAAGGGTGTGCACCTACAGGGAAGGGAAATGTGTCAACAGCAGTGACGCAGTAATCCCAGCACATTTATGCAAGGCAGGCTCACTGGGATTTGCTTGCTTTCTTCATCAACAGATCTTCATTAACAACTAACTGTATGGAGCCTGCACACGTTTCAGCATGTGCAGAGTATGACAGTGGGTGGACAATATTCTTTTAACAGTTTTATTTATTTGTTTATTTATTTATTTATTTTCCTTCCTTCCTTCCTTCCTTCCTTCCTTCTTTCCTTCCTTCCTTCCTTCCTTCCTTCCTTCCTTCCTTCCTTTCTTCCTCTCTTTTTCTTTCTTTATCTTTCTTAGTTTCCTAAAGTATATTGGCAGCTAAAAACTGATGCAGGCCAAGACTGATCCTTCTACTGCTTTGCAATGAGCATGAGGACTTGAAGGGGGATTTTTTCATAAACTATTATTATGATGATTGGTATTATGATTATGACTGTGACTATGACTACCACTATTACTGTTTTGCTTTTAAGGATTCCTCCCTCACCCACCCAACATTTACACTGTGACCAACCAGAGCAACATGGCTAATTCAGGGACTCCACAGAGCAAGGAATATAACGTAAGATCATTCCCAAATCAGAGGTGACTTTTCTGCCATTTCTTTCATTTTCTGCCATTTCCCATTTCTTAACAGGCTCATTTGATAAAAATCACAATTGCTATTTCTTTGTAAAAGCCTCTGGCAGATGTTTTGTTGCAGGAGGGATTAAGCAGAAAGGGATGGTGATCAGTAAAGTGTTTCACAATGGACAGTGACAACTCATACAGAACTTCTAGGAAGACATGCATTCTCCTGAAGTACTAAATTTGGTGTCTGCACATTGGGAGGCCACTAAGCACCTGAGGGCAGCACCCAGGGCTTGATCTAATACTCAGTAAAGCCAAATTTCCTCTGACTTTGGCGGGCTCTGCATCAGCCTGATAAATGCACTTACACTCAAACCAGAATAAACATACTCAAGTACAGTACGAGCTTCTATGACATCTATTTTGATAGATAAACACAGGCAGCTTGATGTTTAGATTCACTGAAGACATGTATATGGCCCCTGGTGTTATTAAAAGATGGCAACTGTGAGGTGCATGTGAGGATGCCAAGGTCAGCACTTAGCTCATAAGGAATCTGACCAAAGGATTTAAGACTGTCCTAGGACTGGACCACTCTCCAGGCAGATTTCCAATGATGTCAAAGTGGCATCGAAGATTGAGACTTTAGTATCCTGTCATTGGAGGCTGATCCTGTATGGCGCTCATGTAAGATGTTATGGTTTGAAGAACCCACAACAGTTTATTGTCATTTAGACAATTATGCTATCACCTGATGACCCCTCCCCACCCAGGAAGGGGAATCAGGAAAAAAACAAGAAAACCTGAGGGTTGAAATATAAAGAGATTTAATAGAATAAGACTAAATAATTAACATTAATAATGCTAAAAAACCAATATTGATCCCAATACCAATATAAAACATTTAAGGATTATACTCAGCTGATTATATCAGTAGGAAGCTGTGCACTCCCAGAAGTAGACAGCAAATGTCGGACACTGCGAGCGTTACAGCTTTGGGAGGAAGGGAAGGCCTCAGGGGTCCAGCACTGGGGCAAGAAGTTCTCTGGATCGCAGCCATCAAGGAAGAGACAGAACTTTGCAGCAAACTCCCTAATTTATATTGAATGCGACGTTCATGGTATGAAATAATTCTGTTGGCCAGCTTGGGTCAAGTGCCTGGGTCTCATTCGTCCTCACCCCTGCACCTGGCTAGCTTGAAACCACTGAGACCTTGAAACCCCCATACCATAGCTGGCTATAAAGTAAATATTTTCACAAATCCAGACACTAGAGTCTTCTAAAAATGCATTTTTCCCAAGCATCAGAAGAGTCTTACTGAAAAGTAAAATTACTGAAAGAGAAATTAATCCTGTGTTTCTCAAACAAGGACAGAACATACAGCAAAGTAGGAATGCTCATCATGAGGTATTCAGCACCTTCAAGAATTCATTTCTTCCCACATTACTATTGTTAAGAGGGAAGGCAATAGAAGCTGAGTGCACTTACAAGATACCTCCATTATTAGACTTACGATACATATACAGGAATGGTCCTACTAGGACCGAACAGATGTTGATCTATCCCTGTATTCTTTTTCTGTAAGCAGACGCCTAGAAAAAGGATGCATAAAGAAAGGATACAATGATGTGTAATCCCCTGATACTCTCCAAGTCTTCAGTTATTTTAAGTTGTAGGGGCTCCTCAGCCAGATGTGGTCTGTGTGTGTTTAGTAATCCTCAAAGGATTTCCCTTCCATTAATTTCTCCAGTCATCCCTTAAAGCCTCATAAAACGTTAGCAGCCAACACCCTGTGGCAAGGACTTCCACTGATCTACAACCTGCAGCGTGAAGAACCATATCTGCTTGGTCTGAAATAGGCTATCACTGATTTGAGTTGATTCCACTCACTTCTGTCACAGAAAAGCTCATTAACAGCCAATCCCTACCAACTCGCTCCATGCCTCTCATGATTTTGTAGATTCTTCCAAATCATCTCTCTTCCAGGCTGAAGAGTCCCAACTTATTCATCACAGGGTGGCCACTCATACGGCAGCCTCCTTGATCAGCCTTTGAGCCACCTTCTGTTCTACTACTTTTCTAGGATGAGCAGACCCAAACCACGTGCTGTATTTCCAAGATGTTGACAAACACAGTAGCGTACAAACTCCAACCTACCTTCAACTTACATGCAACCATTTTGGTGGGGAGCTCAATACGTAGGGAGTCGGGTACCATAAGAAATGGTACCCTACAGCACCAGAAATGGTACCACTTTAATAAAAAGGTTTCTCTGAAAGACAAGTCAAATTCAAACACACTGCTCTACAAGTTACACCTTGTTGTAGTGGAAAACAATTCAAAGAAAGAGTTAGTTGAATAGGCCTCGCTACACATATAGAAATCCCGTACTTTTTGCTTGGCTTCGCGGGTGGGTGGGGAAGAAGGATCGGGGTGGAGTGAGGGAGGGGAAAATGGTGTGTTTTGTTCATAACTTGAACGATTTGGAAGTGTGTGTGTTTTCCTGTGGGAAGTGCCTAGCTCTATCTCTAGTGATCTAAAATCAGCGTCAAAGGTTTGTGAATGGGTTACAGAATGAGCAATGGCACCTCCCATCGTTAGCTGTCTACATTTTTTATAACCACTTGCATACTTTTGGTCAACCACTGTAAAACAAACAGTCCTTCCCAAATGTTTTTGTTTTCTTTGACAGCACAGCAATAATTCACTTGGAATGCTGCAGAATATAATAGCACTTTAAAGCTGTTGTAAAGCTGCCTTTTTATAATTTATGTTTGAGTTGTTTTCAAGCAAAAAAGATGCCAGAGCTACAAAAATCTATGAAATTAGGAGATGTATCATGTGTGCATGTACATGACATGTATGTGTCTGGGGGGGGGGGTCAAGTGGAAAAGACTATTTCAAATAATTTTCGTTTTGTGGGGAAGATCTGATCATTTGCCTGTGTCTTTTTGAAAAATGACTCAATGCAACAGCCAGATTAACTTCTGCAACTACCAAAATATAACCAAGATGACCAGAACAAGTCTTTTTCAACATGAACTCTTACGACCTCGTGCTTGCTACATTCCTTGAGTAGAAAAACAATACACTCATAACTGGACATTGCATCTGACCAGAAGAAACTTTTCACAGATGGAACATTATATGACTGCAAATGCAATGGGGAAATCATACTCCAGGCTAGAGCACAAACCTGTGAAAATTACTCCAATGTCTGTTATCTTGCACTACCAGGGAGAGAGTCCATGCAACCACAGATGTTTATGTTCAGGCAGCATCTCTGTATTTATGTCCCTCATTTTCTTTCTGAAAACCCTTGTCTCCAGCCTGCACAACAAAGACCCTAAATTGTGCTGTATGGGGAACAGGAATAAGCTGTACATTAAGTTTGCTCTTGAAAGCTCAGAGGTTATCGGTCTGGCCATCACACCTGCATTCCTGACAAACAGCTGGAGACCCAGAGAGGCTTGGCCCATCTCAGTGCTTCTCCAGCAGAGAGCAGTGATACACTGTCAGTGAGCTCAGCCCTGGAAAGCAGGGCAGCTTCCAAGCTCCAGAAAAGGCAAAGCTCAAAGCTGGCAAGCTTGCCAATGTGAATGTCAGAGGAGCTGGACTTGGAGAAACAGATGACATCGTGGGGTCATCTGAAAAAAAAAAAAAAATTAAAAATACCTGCAAAAGCAATGCCTGAGCCAGCAGCCCTCACTTCAGGAGGAATACTCATGTGAGCAAGAGCTCTCAGAGCAGACATGCGATCCTTGCAGCATTTTGCCCTATAAGCCAAGAAGTGCAGGGGACATTTGTACCATAAACTCCACCTGCCTCCAAATTAGTGTCTAATACTCTCTGGCAGCCATTGCTAAAGACGCTTATACCTGTTCAAGTGGTATCAACGCGAAGACATCATGCTGCCAAGACAATAGCATCTACCTTACAAACTGTGTTTGAAATAGCACAGTCACTGAAAATTTGACCAGCTCAGGTTGTGAGCAAGGCAAGATTTGCAGGCAGAAAGAGACTCTTTTATTAGACCAGCCAACCCTGACTTAAAAAGAACAACAAACTTGTCTCAAGCTTTGCCCTGTATATAAGCTGCTTCACTTATTACAAACATAGGCTTACACATAGGCATCCACAGACATGGCCACTTCACTCTTTTACACCTTGTATGATTTTATCCGTGTATATATTCTCAGTAGCCACTACTAGTAGTAACAAAGGCAAAATGTGAACCCCTCTTAGGCAATAAAAGGTACTCAATGTTAAATTACAGATTTCATTGCCATGGTCTAAGTAGCAGGTAGATGATGGCCTTACCTGTCCCAACCCCAACAGAGCTGATCTGGACGCCTAGAAGTAAGCCTTCCCAGATGGAAAGGTTTTCCTCTGTCCCATGTGTTAGTAAAATGTTTGGTTGTCATCTAAAGATCTCAAAATGTTTCACAAAGTGAAAGACCAGGATTACCACTCCTACACATGATGAAAACAAAGTACACTGTCTGGACTGAGGACACGAAGCTGGGCAGGCAAGTTTTGCATCATACACAGATGTGTCCCAACCTGCTTGTAGCCAGGACACCCGGCCACTGCTTTTTTGCTTGCCACATCACCTCGGCTCTCCGCCACTGCTGCCTCAACATTCCTCACCACTTCACTCTTTCCCATCTGTCCTGTCGAGATCAGCCTGCTCTCTCTCCCTGGCTGCTGCCTCATCTCTCCATCACCCTCCTGCAAGAGCAGCATTGGTGGGGATGCTCATACGCCCTGCAGAGCTTTCAGTGCTCCCTGCAGCACCCAGGCTCGGCAGATGACCTGGTCTACTAAGAGCCACCTCCTTGGATGACAGCAGCTGATTTAAATCATAACTCGTCTCTTCTGGCCTTGTGTCCCACATGTAGATGCAAGTCTACTCTTTCAGTGGAAAAAACCACAGAGCATCCATTATACCACACAAATTGTATTCTCTGAAAAGCCCTGTTAGGCCAACCTTAATATTTGAGCTATAAGTCCATGGGGCCTGATGGGATGCACCCTCAAGTCCTGAGGGAGCTGGGGGAAGTCATTGCTGGACTGCTTTCCACCATCTTTGAAAGGTCCGGGAGGATAGGTGAGGTGCCTGAGGACTGGAGGAAAGCCAATGTCACTCCAGTCTTCAAAAAGGGCAAGAAGGATGACCCAGGAAACTACAGGCCGGTCAGCCTCACCTCCATGCCTGGAAAGATGATGGAACAGCTTGTTCTGAGTGTCATCTCAAAGCATCTGGAAGAAAAGAAGGTTATCAGAAGCAGTCAACATGGATTCACCAAGGGGAATTCATGCCTGACTAATCTGATAGCCTTCTATGATGGCATGACTGGATGGGTGGATGAGGGGAGAGCAGTGGATGTTGTCTACCTTGACTTCAGCAAGGCTTTCGATAGTCTCCCACACCATCCTCACAGGCAAGCTTAGGAAGCGTGGGTTAGATGAATGGACAGTGCGGTGGATTGAACAGTGGCTGGCAGATAGAGCTCAGAGGTTTGTGGTTAGTGGTGCAGAGTCTAGTTGGAGGTCAGTAATGAGGGGTGTCCCTCAGGGGTCAGTACTGGGTCCAGTCCTGTTCAATATATTCATCAATGAAGGGATAGAGTGTACCATCAGCAAGTTTGCTGATGACACAAAACTGGGAGGGGTGGCTGACACACCAGAAGGCTGTGCCGCCATCCAGCGTGACCTGGACAGGCTGGAGAGTTGGGCAGAGAGAAACCTTATGAAATTCAGCAAGAGCAAGTGTAGGGTACTGCATCTGGTAAAAGCTGGTGAGGGGTCTAGAGGACATATCTTATGAGGAATGACTGAGGGAACTGGGGCTGTTTAGCCTGGAGAAGAGGAGGCTGAGGGGAGACCTTATCACCCTCTACTACTACCTGAAAGGAGGTTGTAGAGAGGTGGGGGCTGACCTCTTCTCCCTGGTGACAAGTGATAGGACAAGAGGAAATGGGTTCAAGTTATGTCAGGGGAGGTTTAGATTGGATATTAGGAAACATTTTTTCACTGGAAGGGTTATTAAACATTGGAATCGGCTGCCCAGGGAGTGGTGAGAGCCTTGCTGGTGCTGGTAAGAACCACACTGGCTCCCCTTTTGCTGGAGCCTGTTTGGTGCAGGCAGGGCTGGGGAGTTCAGGCAAGCTTGTATCCTTCATTGCAGTAACCCAGAGAGATGCTAGACACTGGCTGCAAACGAGGAGCTCGTCTTGATTCTTCCTAATTTCCTCCTTTTCATTCCTACCTTGGTAGCCCAAGGCTACTTCCAGGTCACCATCTACTATAAAACTTATCTGTATAACTGTTGAGGCAATAGAAATTTATAAGAATGACATCAGGACAGAATTTCACAGTGGTAAATACGGGATTCTGCTGTTTGCTTCTCTCATTTCACCATATCCTGCCTGAAGTAATCCTATGCTTTTTGGTCTCAAGTATGCATGTGGCCACAGTTCCTTTTTTACTCAAATAATCACATGCTCTTTCTGTATCTTGTGGGCACATGACCCTGCAGGATACAACATGAATGAAAAGGGTCTGAGAGAGAGCTTTGTCTTCTGTAATGGTCCCCAGCCTTCCCCATGACTGGGCAACAGCAGTAAGGACAGGGAAACATTTGCATTCTCTGTCAGCCTTGGCTGTACTGCCAGTGACGTGTTGTATCTATGGATCATGCTAGATGGTCCCATAGACACTGTGTAGCCTGTAATCAGCAGATTAGTAGCCTAAATGGTAAGAAAAACAATCACAAAAGCAGAAATGAAGGACTTCTTTGATCAGATCCTTTACCGTACCCTGACCTTACGCTCTTCCCTTGCAGCCAATATCCCTGTTTCTGTTTGAATTTAAAAATGATACAAGGCTATCAATTTGTCATCAGCATTTTGAAATTTAAGTCTGGCACCACAAGCCCTTGTGATGACCTTTTGCGTTTTCAGGAGGAGCAAGAAAATGCATATTTTTCATAATGTTGAGACAATGTGAAAAGAAAACATCTAGAGTTTTCATCCAGGATTGTGACCCCCAGGATAGTGATGAGTTACTATGTCCAAAACAGGGCTTGCTACCAAGCCTGGAAGAGGCAAAGCAATGCTCCCAATATCCATTACACATTCCACCTTTGAAGAGTGGTTCATGTGACAGCTGGAACCAGAGCTTTAGGCCGCCTTCCTGAGTTGAGCATTCAAGGATACAGCGGAAGAAGGAGGATCAGTGTGGCACCTTTCCTAAAAGGCACACAGGCAGCCAGGTGAATTTTGGAGGGCTGGCTCAAATCAAGCAACACTACGTATTTCACATTCCTCTCGGCAATCGGGATCTCCTGCCACTATGCAAGATTCCCTTCAAAGCGCTCCTACCCTGGGTCCCAAAAGCATATATAGCCCTGCTCTCTCCTTGCTCTGCCACCACCCCAGGTCACACTTGTGAGCAACAGCAAGTAAAGCAGTGCTCAGCACACCTCAAGCTATGGAAGCTCCCCAGCTAGGGAAGAATGCAGGCTGCTGCGCAGGCTGAAAGGCTTGGGAAAGTGCAGCCCTGCTGTTTCATGTCAACATTCCTCCCCCTCTGCCTTTCCCAAGGTCTCCGGCAGAAAATCCTTTTTTGTTCTTATCAGTTCAAACAAGAACAATGAATTCCTCAAGCCCACAAGAATGTGACAAGGTGCCAACAAAGCCAACCAGGAAGGTGATGTATGGTCTATAGGCTGCAGCTCAAATAAATCACTTCACAAACCAGCACTGCAAGGAGGGAATTCAAACAGCTTAGAGTCTCTATTTCTAGTTCTCCCCTTCAGATTTTCACCTGCCAAGTATTCTGAATAAAAGCAGTATGTGCGATGCTAAAATGCTGCATGTCCTTTGCTTTTGTTACCAGGAATAACTGTGCAATGTCTAATTAAATCAATATTACAGCGGTGTGTCTGCACAGCCTTGGTGAAGGCAGAGTTGCAGTTTCCATTATAAACCCCTATATTTGAGAGTTTACAACTGGCTGTAAAACTGGCTCACTGAGCAGAACTTGGCACACACAGCTGTCAGCCAGGGAGCAAATGATTTTTACCATATTTCAAAAATAATTGGTTTGGCTCTTTTAAAATCATACTAATGTTTTTAAAAAAAAATGAGGTTACCACGTCTGGATGCTTTTTAGTATATGTCTTCCACTTCTACAAAGAAACACTGATCTCCTACTCAGCCAGTCTGACTGGGAAAATAAAAGAATAATGACCAACATATTCAGTCATAAAAAGGCAGCTTAGCAGATACATAATATTCTGCGTGTGCAAGGATTCAGATGTCTCGCTCTTCGCTTGGACAATATGCCTTCTAGACAGAATTCACAAGACGCTCGACACCGAAGAAATCAGAAGAAGAATTGTTTTGTGCTAAATTACACTCCTGATGGTGAAAATTCACAGTCTAGGCAGAATGGCAGGCAGGTGCCTAAGATGCTCAGCCCGCGCAAAGGCTCTTTACCAGCCGGCGATTGAAATGAAGGATGCCTAGCCTTGCCCTAAATCAGGGGCTCCTCAATTTGGTTTCGCCCATGCATCCCTAGCGGCACAGCAGCAGTGCCCAGCCCTTTGTGGGCACAGTGCGCTCGCAGGAGATGTTTGGCTGTGGAGGCAGCAACTGGGTGGCCCTCTGGAAGAGCCTGTATGCTCTTACTGGTATGAATAGTACAGCTCCAAGCCGTAGGGAGCAAACTTTCTGGAACAACAACCTGTGACTCACCATAAAACTTTCTCATGTATTTGCCACACCAACCCAGTCATTTGAAAAATACTGGTGTTTAAAGGTGGTCAACATTGTAGACTCCTTTTCTTGGCCAGAGACTTGCATAGATTCTGGGAGGTGATTCTGCCCCTCTGCTCCACTCTCGTGAGACCCCACCTGGAGTACTGCAGCCAGCTCTCGAGTCCCCAACATAAGAAGGACATAAGAAGGACATGGACCTGTTGGAGTGGGTCCAGAGGAGGGCCACGAGGATGATCCGAGGGCTGGAGCACCTCTCCTATGAGGAGAGGCTGAAAGAGTTGGGGCTGTTCAGCCTGGAGAAGAGAAGGCTCTGGGGAGATCTTCTTGCGGCCTTCCAGTACCTAAAGGGGGCCTACAGGAGAGCTGGGAAAAGACTTTTTACTAGGGCATGTAGTGATAGGACGAGGGGGAATGGCTTTAAACTGGAAGAGGGCAGGTTTAGATTAAACATTAGGAAGAAATTTTTCACTTTGAGGGTGGTAAGGCACCAAAACAAGTTGCCTGGAGAAGTTGTGGAGACTCCATCCCTGGAGGTGTTCAAGGCCAGGCTGGACAGGGCCTTGGGCAACCTGGTCTAGTGAGACGTGTCCCTGCCTATGGCAGGGGGGTTGGAACTCGATGATCTTCAAGGTCCTTTCCAACCTAAACCATTCTATGATTCTACAACTTCACCAGGCCAGCTCTGTGTGGAGTGAGCACTGAATAGCCATAGAGGAGGAATCTGCCGGCCGGAGCCAAGGCCCCCCATGGGCCACAACCCTGCGCTGCTATTCTCACCCAAGGCAGGAGGCTGTAGGAAATAACGTTTACAGCTTGCCAGTATGGATTTGTCATACCTCCCCAAGCCTGCCCCTTAGCACTGACCAATATTAGTATGAAAAAACATGTTGGTGCTACACCTGGGGCAACCTACACTCCGCCTGCAGCTCCTCAACATAACCCTGATATGGTGCTTCACTGACACAGATAACATCTTCACCACAGACTGATTTTTCCTCTTTTACATCACCTCAGCTCAGCTCTGGAGACACACTACTCAGCAGACACTCCAGCACTGCTCCTGCTCCATCATCTACCTCATCTATATCCTGCCCCACCAGTATATATACCACCAGGATGTCAGCTGCAAACAGGTACACTACATCCATGCATCCCTGTCTTGCCTATGTATCCTCAGAAAAGGAAGCACCGCTCTGTCTCCTGCCTGTGGCAACAAGGCTTTACTGGATTTGCCAGGTCTAAGTTGGCCATGTTTGCCATCTAAGTGAATAAGAAACACAGTAAAGAGGAATAAACAACACACCTGACTGATGGAACTTGCTGCTTTTCAGATCAACTTTTACCTCTTGTGTTAATAACTGATAATGCACCAGCAAATGTGCTGCAGAGTACTGAAAAAAGCTATGACATGTCCGTAATGAGAAATCTTACGATGGCTCAGGATCACTGCATTTTTCCTTATGAATGGGGAGAGACAGAGTTGGTGTTGCCTGATGCTCCAGCCTACTGGTCACCTCTTAAAATGGCTTCAGTTGCAGCAGGACTCGGTCCTCTATCTTTAATGGACAGACTCGCACATCTTTGAAGAAGCAGGTTTTTTTAACTATGCATAGAAATGTTTAAAAAAAAAATCCCTGCCCTAAATACATATTTTATACAACATACTAAAGCACTCAAGTAAGTAATTTGTATGCTAAGTTGAAATGGCTTATTTGGAACTGCTGCAGTCTGCAGTACAGCCTGCTGAGCATGTCATATGGGTCAGGAAAAAGTCCTCCTGGGGGATTCTTACATAAAAGTTATTCTAACAGAATGGGAAGGGTTCCCTTCTGATATTCACCTTGCCACTTGTACTCACTGGGAGAGTACCTGTGGGCATGGATCTAGGCCTGGAAATACTCATGGATATGAGTACCTCTGGTTTATGCCAATCAAAATCATCATTCCAGAAATGCAGCATTCCTGATGGGTGAGATGTGGCAACAACAGAGTTGAGACATGGCACGGAGCCCAAGCTCACTCCCTGAGACATCATCAACAGGCTGAGCTCTGTGCCACTTTGGTGGGACTAGGGGAGAGGCAAGGAAAGGCAGAAAGAGAGGACAGCTGGGTTACTGGTGCCAGCAAGGTAAGTTATGGAACCAACAGTCCAGACTGGGAGTGGATGGGATGCTGAAGAGGAGAGAGGAGGGCAATGAAGGCTGGTAGAAGAACAGTTGAGAGAGACTACCTTGAAAGGCTGGCGCACTAAGTTCCATGACGTGTCCTGTGATACTTGGTGAGTTTCTTAAAACTCTCAGATGCTGGAGCCAAATGCACATATAAAAATATTAAAATACATGACCATTAAACTATTTTTATAGAAGTTCAAAATCCTGAAGGCAAATATAAAAGCAGCTTCTCTTTTAAGTCTCTTATGATTCTTAGCCAGCCTCATGAAGGCTGGTGTATACGTTCTCTTTCAGAAAAACTTCTGTACAGCTACAGAAATTACATACAGAAGGCATTGAAGCACTTTTTGAAATCACATGCACAGTTTTGAGACAAGAGAGCTTTTGATATTTTAAGAGAAATGACAACTCAGGGGCAAAGAAGAGGAACACCAAGGAACCAAAACTATTTACACATTAACACTATACATTTCTATTTTACGTTATTTAAAAAGTGTTGACTGACTCTATCTGCTCTGCAGTCTGCTGTCCCAGCTAAATAGAAATTACAAAAATATAAAGCACCTTCAAGTAAAATATATAATTTTATTGTACTCTTAATTCACTTTTGCCTTTTAATTGTAATTCAGACCTTACTAAATTATTCATGTACACTACATAAAGATAAAAAAGCCTAAAAAATCCCCCAAATTAGCTCCATTCTTCTATTAAATAATTTTTTTTATATCTAGCTTGAAGAACACCAAGGGAATTTTAGCTAACAGATGCAGTATGTTAATCCATTTCACCTCAATGGCACAAGGTCTTAGCACATATTACAAGCAGAAATGCTCTTTAGCATCCTCCTATTCTCACCTCATAAAACAAACAAGTGAACACGCAGTTTGGCCCAAACTTCCCAGCTCAACAAAGGCCCCAAATGACATAAAAGCAGATGTCATTGGCTGGGGCTGAATTGTAGTAAACAGCTTCCCATCACAATCCCTATCTCCTGTTCCTAACATAGGTATATTCTGTTGCAGCATCTTACTCAAATAAATACATATTTGCATAGCAAATGAATGGACATTTTTAATATAAACAAATGATGCAGTATGATTAATTACCAATTTCCACCTCTGAAATTGTGTCAAAAAAGAGTCAACTGCCCACCTAACAAAATTACAGCTCAAAAGCAATATTTAACAAAATCCTATATGCAGTTTATCATGTACTAATTTTGTGACGTCTGTTAAAGGAGAAACTATTTTTCCGTGTGACCTAAATAGCCACTTTCATCTGGGGGGAAGAGGGATAAATGACCTAATCCTGCTTGTTGCCAATTTGAATCCACCATGTTCACAGAAAGACCTCACTGACAACCCATAGTACTCAGCACCTGGAGCTCGGAGACCTCACAGAGTTTCCAAACAGTTGAAGCAGGGCTGCAAAGGTCTCTCATAATGAAAACGAATGACTGGTAATATGCTATGCTCGATCCTCCGCTGTTAATTACAGTAATGCCTTGTTTAGTTGGTTACTAGTATCACATTATTAGTAAAATCTCCGCATCATTATTCATATCTCAAACACTATCTTTTCTCCGTTACCTCTTTCCTAAAATCATGAGAACAGGCATTCCAGTTAGACTGTCAAGGCCAGTATCCTTTCTGAAATGGTTGCCAGTGAGGAACACTTAGAGAAGAGAGTACAAGTAAGACAAGCACATAGTGATACTTCCATAATGCAGCCTCAGTTTGCAATGATTTATGGCTCTGGGACTTCCTGAACCTCGGCTCTGGTATTGAATAGCCCAAGATAAAAATCATATTCTTTGAATCTGTCCAGTTAATCTTTGAATTCACACAAAAACTTTCAGTTTCTGCAACATCCTGTAATAAGGGGTTTCAATATGCCCTGTGTGATAAAGCATCTTCTTTTGTTTCTTTCAGACCTAGCAGCTACTACTTTCATTAAATGACTGCCAGTTCCTGTTATCAGAAGAATGAAAGTGAGTATTTCCCCTTCTGTGTGCCATGACTGATTTTTAAGACCCCTGAAACACATCCTGCCTACAGTCATCTTCCCTCCTGGATGAAGAGCCCTGCTCTGTTTGATTCATCACTTGAAATTTATTCCACACCTTTAATTATCCATTTTACTCTCCTGTGTGTCTTTTCAAGTTCTACTCTCCTTTTAATTCCTCACACCCTCCACGCTCACATTTTTGGCCAGCAGAGGAGAGCCTCTAGGACAGCTAAGGAATGCTCAGCAGAGTCTGGAGGAGACCTGAAGTTTCCTTTGGCTGTGTCTAGACTGAGTGGCGGCTGAATGCTGTGGTGTGCTAGTTGTCCAGACCAGAGATGTGGCTTGAGCACACCATGGCTCCCTTTTGGCCCGTGCGTTCTGGCTTGCTTTGCATGGATAAAAGTGTGTGTGTTTTGGGGGAAGAAAGAGTCGGAGGCTGGTCCACTCCTGAGTCTTGACTGGATATGGATTTGGAACACGGCTGGGGTGTACATCTGGAGGTCACAAACACTCTCAAGCCCACTAACGAGGGATAATGGTTTTAAACTGAAAGAGGGTAGATTTAGATTAGGTATTGGGAAGAAATTCTTACTGTGAGGGTGGTGAGACACTGAAACAGGTTACCCAGAGAAGATGTGGATATCCCATCCCTGGAAGTGTTCAAGGCCAGGTTGGTTGGGGCTCTGAGCAACCTGGTCTAGTGGAAGGTGTCCCTGCCCATGGCAGGGGGGTTGGACCTACATGATCTTTAAGGTCCCTTCCAACTCTAACCATTTATGATTCTGTAATTTATATATAACCTTTTTATTCCCATAAAGCTACTAATGACTGGCCTAGCTACTTGGGTAAGTAACAATTCCTGTTGTTCTGAGGGTCAAGCAGCACATGCGAAGTCATCCTGACTTTGTCCTCTACCAACTGATGTAGAGTGGCGGTAGAGAGCTCTAGGAAGAAGCCTGTTGCTATCTCAACTTCCCAGTGTCACTCGCATAACTTTGCCCCAAAGACAGGGGATAAACTATATGGCAGTGGCTTGAAACCTGGTGCTGGCTCATCCCTTTTATCCCTTTCCTCCTCTGGCTTGTTGACTGCAAGCCTTTCCTGGGACTGTACAGAACATAGCACATTTTGGAAACACCTGCACCAGCATCGCTGCACACCAAGTCTCTGTCCTCCCCTGCCAAACACCGGCTCAGCTGCAATCTTTCCTCAGGACCTCTGGCTTCCCCAAAGGTGCATTCTGCAGAAGGCATATGAGACAAGGTAAAACCGGGGACAGTCATGCAGGTTTTACCTTGTTCTCTTTATAGATCTACAGAGATTAACCAGGAACAAAAATACAGCCTGTGGCTGTTTCACTGAGTTACCAGTGTTTCCAAGACTCGTGTGAAGCATGCGAACTAAATATCCTCGAGGATTTATTTTTGTTTACAGTTTGTTTGCTTTTTAAACTAAGCTGCTTAAATTCCCATTAAGGCACCATGCACTGCATGTGCAGGCCCAGCTAAATTAGTTTTGCAGCAACCCATTTTTGCCCTGAGCTGCTCTAAATTGCTCCTGATGACATTCCAGTTGTTTGGGGAAACCCACAATCTGTCAAATGGTACCATGGTCTTCCTGCTGTTAAACTGTCCCCTTCAGCCAAGGAGACAGGAGCTCAAAGGATCTGCTTTCTCTTCTGATAGCTTCAGTAACTGGACCTAAAGTAAGAGTGGAATTTCTGGGTGAAAACAGAAGCACTACCATTGCAGTGTCTCTGCATAGACCCACAGATATATCTGTACACTCAGATTTTTATGTCCACTTTAACACCTGCTTTCTCAAGAAAGTTAAAAAAATGGGGAGATTAAACAGCCATTGGGTTACATTAGCATGACAGAGGCAAGCGCTCCATCATTTGGCAATGCTTTCATGGCTTGAATTAACCCAACCATAAGCATATCTTTAAAAATGTGTAACTGGGCCCCCATCTTTAGCTGGAACCTCTGTAAAATATTATATAAATCTACTTTAATGTGTACAATATCCCTACAAAGAGGAAGGCAGGCAGAAAAGCCAGGAGGCCTGCATGGATGAACAAGGAGCTCCTGGACATGATCAAAAGCAAAAAGGAGGCCTATAGGGAGTGGAAACAGGGGCGGGTAGCCTGGGAGGAATACAGAGGAATCATTCAAGCAGCCAGGGATCAGGTTAGACAAACTAAAGCCCAGATAGAACTAAATCTGGCCAGGGACATCAAGACAAACAAAAAAACCTTTAAGTATGTCAACGAGAAATGAAAGACTAGGGAAGATGTGGGTCCTCTCCGGAAGGAAACGCAAGAGCTGGTTACCCGGGACAAAGACAGAGCTGAGGTACTCAATGACTTTTTTGCCTCAGTCTCCACGGGCAAGGACTGCAGCCACACTGCCCATGATGCAGAATGCAAAGGCAAGAATTGGGAAAATGAAGAACTGCCCACTGCAGGTGAAGATCAAGTACGAGACCACCTGAGGAACCTGAATCATAGAATCATAGAATTGCTGAGGTTGGAAGGGACCTTTAAGATCATCAAGTCCAACCATTAACCTACCCTGACAAAAAACACTTCTAAACCATGTCCCTAAGTACCACATCTACCCTTTTTCTAAACACCTCCAGGGATGGTGAATCCACCACCTCCCTGGGCAGCCTATTCCAATATTTAATAACCCTTTCAGTGAAAAAGTGTTTCCTAATACTCAATCTAAACCTCCCCTGACATAACTTGAACCCATTTCCTCTTGTCCTATCACTTGTCACCAAGGTGCACAAGTCCATGGGACCTGATGAGATACATCTGCGGGTCCTGAAGGAACTGGCAGACGAAGTTGCTAAGCCACTAGCTATCATATTTGAGAAGTCGTGGCAGTCTGGTGAGATTCCTGCCGACTGGAAAAGGGGAAACATAACCCCTATTTTCAAAAAAGGAAATAAGGAAGACCCGGGGAACTACAGGCCAGTCAGTCTCACCTCTGTGCCTAGCAAGATCATGGAGCAGGTCCTCCTGGAAACTAGAAAAATAGAAAATAAGGAGGTAATTGGTGACAGCCAGCATGGCTTCAACAAGGGCAAGTCATGCCTGACAAATTTGGTGGCCTTCTACGAAGGGGTTACAGCAGCAGTGGACAAGGGAAGACCAACTGATGTCATCTATCTGGACTTGTGCAAAGCGTTTGACACTGTCCCACACAATATCCTGGTCTCTAAATTGAAGAGACATGGATTCGACAAATGAATCACTCGGTGGATAAAGAACTGGCTGAACAGTCGCACTCAAAGAGTTGCAGTCAACAGCTCGATGTCCAAGTGGAGAGCAGTGATGAGTGGCGTTCCTCAGGGGTTAGTATTGGAACCTGTACTGTTCAACACTGCTGGCGACATGGACAGTGGGGTTGAGTGCACCCGCAGCAAGTTTGCTGATGATACCAAGCTGTTTGGCGAGGCAGACATGCTGGAGGGGAGGGATGCCATCCAGAGGGGCCTGGACAGGCTGGAGAGGTGGGCCCAAGCCAACCTCATGCAGTTCAACAAGGCCAAGTGCAAGGTCTTACATCTGGGTCAGGGCAACCCCAAGCACAAATACAGGCTGGGCAGGGAATGGCTGGAGAGCAGCCCTGAGGAGAAGGACCTGGGTGTGCTGATTGACAAGAAGCTCAACACGAGCCAGCAATGTGCGATCACAGCCCAGAAGGCCAACCGTACCCTGGGCTGCATCAGAAGTGTGGCCAGCAGGTCAAAGGAGGTGACTCTGTCCCTCTGCTCCACTCTCGTGAGACCCCACCTGGAGTACTGCAGCCAGCTCTCGAGTCCCCAACATAAGAAGGACATAAGAAGGACATGGACCTGTTGGAGTGGGTCCAGAGGAGGGCCACGAGGATGATCCGAGGGCTGGAGCACCTATCCTATGAGAAGAGGCTGAAAGAGTTGGGGCTGTTCAGCCTGGAGAAGAGAAGGCTCTGGGGAGATCTTCTTGCGGCCTTCCAGAGGGCCTACAGGAGAGCTGGGAAAGGACTTTTTACTAGGGTACGTAGTGATAGGACGAGGGGGAATGGCTTTAAACTGGAAGAGGGCAGGTTTAGATTAAACATTAGAAAGGAATTTTTCACTTTGAGGGTGGTAAGTCACTGGAACAAGTTGCCTGGAGAGGTTGTGGAGGCTCCATCCCTGGAGGTGTTCAAGGCCAGGCTGGACGTGGCCTTGGGCAACCTGGTCTAGTGGGAGGTGTCCCTGCCTATGGCAGGGGGGTTGGAACTCGATGATCTTCAAGGTCCTTTCCAACCTAAACCATTCTATGATTCTATGAATGTCACACATCGCTGTTTAAAGGCTTCGTGTCTATAGTGCATCTAGTTGATGAAGGAGGAACAATCCTGTAGGGAACAGGACTGGTAGATCTTGATGCTGTTCCTGGTTGTGCTAAAGATTCTCTGTACTTCTCTGAGCAAGACAATGACCCAAATTTTGGCTGACTATAAAATAGGAAGTTACTGCCTTGTATCTATTCCAGCTTAGGTCACAAACCTTTACGGAAGTGCTCAGACCTTGTTCCAGTAAGTAAAGACTACTTTTTCAAATATTATGGGGGGCTAAAGAGACTATACTGACTCAATATATTAGAAAAAATATCTCTAATTTATGTGATCTTCCCCTGACATAAACCACAGAAAAAGGAAGAAAAACCCTTCTAATAAGGTGGAGACAGTAACTGTGCAGTACTGCAGAACATCCTCAAACCCGACACTTCCCTACCATCCCCGCTGCCAGCAGGACTCACCCTGCACCAGGGAAAGCTGCTGCTGCCTTCCCTGTAAACCCTGGAGGAGAGCTGCAACAGAGGGACCTCTGCGACCGCATCTGCTTGGGGACCTGCCTCCTTGCCTGGCAGCCCAGCAGAGTGGTGCAGGTCACCTACCACAACCCACTGAGGGCATTCAGGTCTGAACCACGTAATTTAAATTTTGTGCACTGCGTTTGTGCAAAATCATCCGTGGAGTAAGTCAACTGACTCAACAGACTTCTTCCACAAGTATATCTGACTTGTCATTTTGAAAAGGTTCTTTTAATTCATATCTTTGCCTTTTTTTGTTGGTTTGGGCGTTTTGTGAGGAGGGAGAAGAGCAGTGTGTTATGGGCATTGTTTTCTTGCTCTGCCTTTATTCATTACCTTGTGATATTGGGATGAATTTCAGTGAATCCAAATGTAACCTTTAGCGCAATACTACCTGAAATTCTGCATGTTCACAATTCTTCCTATCTGAGTAATAAGTACACTTCATCATGTATAACTAACCCTGAACATTTGAAAATTTTTAGGTATTAATATGAAAAGTTTTTCATCTACAGAACATTTGCAACATGCTAAGGGTTATTCTCTCTCGCATATACATATAAATGGATATATTTACGTACAATAATGGAAACAGAGATGTAGATACGCTGCTATAGAATTGAAGATGTGCTGTTATGGAAGAAATTGTCCTACTCTCGTGTTTATTAAAAATGCTAATATTTCTATTCAGTGTTCAAAACAGTTCTTCTACAGCACACTACCATATACTGGCCTATCTAAAGCAGGTAAAGAACTGACAGAAAGCACACAGAAACAACTGCAGTTTCTCTGCATATAAGAGAAATTATAATCTTGATTTGTGTCATGTAAAACGACGTTAAAGTTAGAGACACAATTCCAGTCCAGGGGTCCCAGATACTTTACATCCACCAAAAAACATATTCCTTATTGTATAATATGTTGGAACTGCTATTTCAGCTGAAATTTCTCATCGTTGAAATATTAACTATAATATAGAAGCATCCTTAACTAGAAATTAAGACCTTAAGAGCACTTGCAGTGAGTCAGAATAAAATCTATTTCTAGAGTAGTGCCAGCTCAGACAGTGGCTAATAATGGATGCTGAGGAAAAATATACGTGGCAAATATGGAATGACACTTCCTGCATTTTTGAACTGGGAGATGGCATTAAGTCCACTGAGTTTAAAAATACTTTCTGTATAAGGTCTGTAAAAATCCTTCTGTGTCTTACTTTTTTCTATGAATTTGTCTAATAGTTTTGTAAACCAGTTTACCCAACTGACATGAAGAGCATTTATGCTAATGAGCTCAACAATTTTAACTGTGTTGTGTGAAAAAAATACTTCCTTTTGTTTGTTTTTACCCTAATAATTTCTGCTGGTCTTCTAGTTGTTATATGTTGAGAAGCAATAAATAATGATTTTCCATTCATGTCCTATACAGAATTAATTAGATTTACAGGTCTCTGTCTTATTTCTTCTTTAGTTCTCTATTGGTTTAGTTGAGAAGACCTGGTCTATTTTATCTCCTCTTGTGGGGAAATAATTCTGTACCTCTGAACGATCTGTGCTTCTTCAGGTCCATTATTATTTGTATTGTTCAAATCCATTCAAAATCCAAATGCGCCACTGATTTATATATGCCAGAATTATGTCTTATGTTTTGTTCTCTATTCCTTTCCTAATAATTATTAATATTTTATTTCCTGCTGTCACAGAAATCTGCATTCTGCAAGAACTATCCACCATGGCTCCAAGTTCTCTTTCCTGTTTGGAAATAACTAACTCAGAGCTCACCTTTGCAAAGGCAGAGCTGCTTCTCGTTACCTTGAACACAGCAACACAAAGTGCTGCCTGCCATTGCATTCCCAGTGCCAAGCCATTCAGTACCATGAGCTCCTTCTCCAACTGCTCATAATCCATTTTAGTATTAACCACCTAATTAATTTTTTATCATCACCAAATCATTAACTTTACACAACTGTAGTTTCAAAATCGTGAATTTTGAGCAGCATAGGTCCCAGCACAATTCCTGCTGGAAGTATACTGATATCTACCCTCCACTGTCAAAGTAGCCGAGAAGAGGGCCTTCTCTCTCACTGCCTGACCGCTTAATTGCTTTAAAGCACTCAACAAATATCACTGAAAAAAACTATTTTGGAAAACCAGACACATCACATTGATTGAACCATCCCTAGCCCCACACTTACCAGTTTTCTTTCAGAGAATTCCAACAGGTTTGTGATACACAATTCCTTTCTAAAAAAGCTTATTGCTTTTCTTACTTTTTTAACTCATTTTTTCTATCAATATTATACTTGTCCAAGTATCTACAATTCTATTCTTTTTCACTGCTTTTGCCTGGTGTGGTGAGCAGACCTACTAGCCTGAAATTCCAGGAGGCCTCTCAGTGTCAGAATGGCTGCCACCACCTTTTCTGGTGCTGAGCCACCTACTCTGTGCCCTACAGCTAGGGCGTTGCTGTAGGAAGTTTGGAAATGTCATATTTCACTTTAAGCTGACTTCTTTGGAGAACAGTATTCAGTCCTGACAATTTGTCACTACTAATTTATTGATCTGTTTGAGAACTCCCTCACCTGCATTTTCATCATAAGACAGCTCCCCAAAATCATTCCCTGGAAAGAAGGGTCCTGGTGTGGAAATCTTCTTAAATTCTTCTAAGGTGCCTAGAATTCATCTCTCTCTACTACTGTGGCCTTGCCTTCCATGAGCTCTCCTTTATTTGTTTAAGATTCATTGCCTCTACAGACTCCTCAATGACCTCCTGTTCCCAGCACGTTTGAAAGAGTTTTTATTAGTACTTCCACGCCTTTAACAGGCTGTTCCTCAGCACCTTTTTAGGCCTGCTTCATCAATGCTTCCCATTTAACATGCTTCACATTTAACATAAACATATCTTCCTTTCTCCTTCATTTGGACATGACTTTTACTTCTTGAAGACTATTTATTTAAAATTGTCCTCTCTACTCATCTCCTTCAAAATGGCAGCCTTTTCATAATCCTTCTAAAGTATTTTCGATAGCTGGTATATACATACTTTGAACACTTAAGATGTCTGTAAGCAGTCCTCCTCCCCAGTGAAAGTCACTTCACCCTGTTGACTCTTCCTATTAGTTCCCTTTTAACCTCAGTGTTATGCTGTTCTTCCTTGTGAACTCAGATATGATTGTGGAGAACTTCCAGTGAAGTAGAAGAACAATGATGGTTCAGTAGGAAATCTTTGCCCAGTATGAGTACGACTGCATGGATTTTATATATGCTACTTTTATATAGGATAATTTGAGGTTCCTTTTCCCAAGGACCAACAAAACGCTCTTTGCTCTGGAATCGTGCATTCATGTACAGTCCCAATGATGAGTGACTGAGTATTGCTGGACTTTAAACACTGGCTGATCAGCTTACATGAAATGAGTCTGTGGCATCAGTTTCAGCTCCTCATGAATATTATTCCTCAGTTCAAGTATACGTTCATGAGGATTTCAGAGAAAAGACTCTGGAGCCTGTATTTAAATCTACCTTTCAGCAGCTTTAGGCAAACTGGTGGAGCAGTGTGGGCCAACCTGCAATTCTTCTGGCTATGATCAAATTTTTATTTGCATGCAGAATACTATTTCAGACGCCAATTATCCAGCACCTTTAGTTTCATTAAGATATTTATATTATACACATGTATTGTTTTTGTCAATACTGTTAATCACTGCTTTAGGTCATTGCTTTTTCAGATTAATCAAATATTTGTATCATCATTCACCTAACAAAAACTGTGGCAATAACCATTTTGTGAGAAAACTAATTCAGAGGTGCTGGGCCTTCTGCTGTTATTGAAAGGGCCTGACCTCATTAATTCTTTGGTTGGAATTTTGCTTCCAGAAATACCTGTGAGGATTATTTCACAGGTTCATTTTCTAGTTCTTAGATGTCTAATTGCCTTATTTGTAGATGTGATCAGGTAGTTAGTGTTCTAAGTACCATAAATGGCAACCACAATTATTTCCTGAAGCAAATTTGCAAGCAAAAAAAGGAAGGCCATTTTCCAAAAACAGATTAGAAATGTGTTTTTAATTGTAGATAAAAGCATCCCCAGCAGCACTAAAATACAGCTAGAGGTGTCGTGCCTAGAAGTGGCAAAGGCCAGGTTCATAATTGTTAGATATTGGCTACGTTTAGTGAAGCTGTAAATGTTACATGGTGAGTAGTACTACTTTATGCTTGGCCTTTTCAAGCCCTTTCTTAATTATTATGGACTGATTGTCAAACCTAAAAAAAAGTTGGGCAAACACACCTAAGATCTGTTTGCCTATTTGTACTTCACTGCACGGTGTCTCTTGCATGTACACCTGCATAATAAAAGTGAAGCCTCCCCTTCTTCTAACTACACAAGGTATGAAGATGAGTCTGGGACAAATGCCACTCTGAGTTACTCCCTTTCAACTTCTGGCAATTTCAGTAGCATCTTAGGCTCTGTTCTGACATCCTCAGGTCTTTATCTTCTACAGATTACAAGAACAAAAGGCTAATAGCATGCAAGATAGACATACATAGTCATGTATGTCAGATATATAGATATATATAGTCAAATATAGTCATCCTTCTACAGGATATTTGGGCTGTACACAGAGTACTGCCTTACACTGACATCAAGACTCCTTAAAAAGATGAGGTTTGGTTCTGGGAGCTGACTAGTGACCCTGCTGGCGGCACTTACTACAACCATGGAAGACCTCAGTATTGCTGCTCCTCACTTTTCTGATTATTTATTCCAACTTATAAAAAATGTTTTTAAATAGTGAGTGTGCCATGCTAGAATCCTTAATTACTACAAAATGTAGTAACAGCTAGCTGCAGCTAAGAAATCTTGTGCAAACCCTTCTCTAACTCCACCCACTTACAACCTGGCTTCTGCTCCTAGAGCTTAGCACCCTTGCATAAGAGAAGGTCACAGTAACACAGACCCTTAGTTTCTCTGAAAACATTAGACTGTGTCTGTAAAATCTCTCTATGAGAATAAAAATCCACAACAGATAAAAAGCCTTTTGCCTGCTTTTGCCTTGGAAAATAATGAAGGAAAATTACAAAATCAACACTCTCGAGCACAGAAGCAAAGCCTTCTTTAACTCCCACTTCTTTAACTGAAAGTCCCATCTGCAGAATGCTGGAACTGGGAAACTGAAAATCTGACTCAATGTAAAGCACTTAATTGTCATTAGATGTAAAAGTGAAAGGTATCTCTACTATACTTCCTGTCCTGGAACTTTAAATGGAACATATGGCACAAGTGGGTGGAGAGCCTGGATGTGAAAATACAGATACAGTTCTCTTTCCAGAAAGACTATGAAGAGTAACTTACGGATCAAACGAAGTTGGGAACTCACAGCACACCAGATATGGTCAAGGAATGCCAGAGTTTTAGCAACTGCTGATTAGTTACAGAGACTTAAACTTGCTTACAGTTGTTGGTTATCTGGTACCCATTAGGGTTAAACCCGTTATAAAGAATCCACCCATCTCTACTGAAAGGGAAGGAAACAAAGAGAAACTGGGAAACGGTATCCGGACCCTTGGTGGTAGCTGCCTTTCTAGCTGGTATTATTAAGGGACAGAAGTATGTCGCAGCGTTGAGTACCTAAGACAGGAATGCTATCTAAATACTCCTTGAGTGAATATTAGTATGCAGAGTTTGCTGGGTGACGATGCTTGAACCAGTTCTTTGTTATTTCCTTTTCCCCTTAACCACGGACACTAATAGCAGAAATATTCTGTCTCATTGCTCTTATATAAGAGTTCTCCTCCTACACCGACATTTTAGTCAGAGGGCAGGTCAGTGGGCAAAACACGCTCATGACTATTTCCTTTGCTTCAGAAACACTTGCCAAATTGTAATGGCACAAAAGTTTTGCATTTGCCTCTCGGGCTGAATGGTCTATAGACTCTGGAAACAAGCCAATGTAAAGCAGGACAGTTCTGCTGACCACACTGAGCTCCTGATGAGCCTGTGAGCATTGTCTTCAGCACTGTTCAGTACTGCTTCCCAAATGAATAACATCTTAACCAGCGGACAGCTTCACTGACTCCCCATTTAAATATGCAAGCATAAACTCAGAATTCTGTGAGTTTATTATACTCATAAACTCTGAGGTTTCCTCTGGAGTTCTGTCTTTTTTATTGCACTCAAATTCTTATTTTCTCTGTCCCTTCTTTGAGCTCCCCTCCCTCATTCTGCTGCTTTAATGTCACAGAACCACAAAATTCTGGCTGTGAAAGACTCCTCACATCATTAGTCCCCGGATTGCAGGAAAGCCCACTGACTTTCTAATACATTTTTTTATAATGCAATGTAATCTCTTGCTTTTTCTTACCCTCTCTGGCTTTGCTCCACTTTTCCTTTCTTTCATGTTGTACGTAGATTACGGCCTATCTTTCTTTCCATTTGTCCTTAGTTTCTGTTTCCTCTTTCCTTTCCTTTTAATCCACCCTCTCTTTTTTCTCTTTTTCTTTCTGCGATGCCTCTTCTACACTACCCCTGCATTTTCTCGTTTCCTCTTTCTCACACTAAATCTCCGCCACTCAATCCTGTTTTACCACCCCATCTTCACACCAGAGGGCTAGGTCTCCTCATCAAAGACACAGGGGAAAGAGTCGTTGTGCCTCTGCAGTCCCAAGTGTGATTACTGATTACTTTACTTTTATACATTATCCTCAAGTTTTTGCCTGTCTAAAGAGTATGAATCCTTCTTTACCAGCCCTTTCAGCCTGTCTTGCTCTGAAAGAAAGAGCATATTCTTGTTTGCCCCTTTTCTTTTTGTGCATGCTCAGTCCCACAGTGGGTTTTCTGACTCAACCACAATCTGATGCTCTTTCTTACTCTACCTCTTCTCAACCAGATTTTTTCCAACTTCTGAGAAGAAACCCAGGGTCTAAAGAAAAAGCAGAACAATAAAACTAGGTGTTGGGGAAAGCTTTTAAAAATAAGAAGGTAAGGCAGACAGGAACAGTAGTCATGTGAACAGGAGGCTTTAGCAGAAAAGAGAAGGATGCTTTCCTAGGAGGGAAATGTGTCTCACTGCTGAGACAGCTGAGGAAGATGGAAATTCACTGACAAGAAGTGACTCCACGGGTCATAAGAGAACAAAAGCATCAGAAAGGACATCCCAGACCTCTCACATGACTTTGCTCTTTTCCCATAAACCTACAAAGAAACTGAGGCAGGGAAATAGGTGTGGACAGTCATTATTTTGCCTAGGTCATATAAGACACCTTATACGCCACTTTCTTTCACAGAGTGTACATCTCTAAGAGTGAGTAAAAATATCATACTGCTGTCGGGATTGGCCCTCTGGGACAATATGATCCTGAGAAAGAGTAAGGGCAATCAGTGGCTGCAGAGGCCATCTGGCTGCACATCTGTGAAAAGTCACAGCTCTAACAGCGGGAGAGACTCAGGCAGACCTTGAGAAACACTGCTGTAGAAACCTTCCTAGACTAGGAAGGCACAGGAGTGACTGTACCGGGGCATCAACACAGCAACCTGGCGTGCTTCTAGGTGAGCATCTGAGATGGGTGGGTTGGATCCCACCAGAGTAGCAAAAGGCAGTGAGGAAATTAAGCAGCTAAGCTTGCTGTGATCTCTGCTGAGCACAGCTCAGCTAGCAGTCTATCAGCAGACAGCTGAGCTTCACTCCAACTCCATTTCAGTTTGGTAGCTCTCCTTCAAGCATCTCAAAGCAATAGGGTTTCCACTACGACCCTGGGGATTCTGCGCCACGGCCTAATACATTTAATTTTTTTTTTAAATATTCCTGATATTTGATTTAAATTTTACTTTGTTCATCTTTTAGTTTTTATTGCATCCTTGCTCATCTTTGTATTAAATGTGCCGAAAAGTCCTGAACCTCTGCTAACAGCTTTTATAGCATAAAGCTATAAGCATTTCAGATACTGTTCCGCATATTGACTGCATGCTGCATATTGCACATTGATTTTCAACCCTGATGGAAAAAAATTACAAAAATCTTTGAATCACAAATTTCATTACTGTTAAAAAACATCAATAGCAGCAATAGGGAAAAAAAGACAAATCCTAGTATACTTAATAATTCACTGTATCTTTGCTATTACATTATACAGGATATTTTTAAAAGAACACATTTTCTATTATTTTCTACCTCTTTCAGAAAAATAGCTAAAGAAACAAATGAACTCTAGAGCCACATCAATTTCTACTATCATCAATCATTAATGACTTTTTATGAAAGTGAATTTTCAGCCCTGCTCATTTAACGTGCAAAATTCCTTCCTAGGGAAGAGAGTAGCAAAAATCACTGAAAAAAAGTACTGAAAACCAACTACATATCCTTTGGGGGGTTTCTGCATTCATTTTACGACTCATTGCTACTAGTGCATCTATTACTGTTGCTATGATGATTTTTAATACATAAAAAGAAAATTTTTAAAGGCCATAAAATTCAGTCACTGCAATATGAAGGAAGTGATTTTAATCATAACAAGCTGAGACAACGCGGCAATACTTCTCCTGTCTGACCTACAAAAGCCACTTACAAATAGGTGAGAGAAACACTTGGAAGTTCGAGTGAAGGGAAATGGTTTTCATGTGAAAGACCTTGTCACCTTCAATTTAAACACAGAACCATTTTGCAACCCAACCTAAGAGACAAATATAATAAAATCAAAGTTTTGGACTTTAGCTGAACAAACAGCTTTTATTGCTTAGCTCTGCTAATTGCATTCTGGTCCTAAGGAGCCATTTTGGTAGTAATAGCAAACTGACAATTTTACATCAGTGCCTCATTGCTATTCACAAATCTCCACTGACCACTGCAGAAGGCAATGTTAATAAAGGTCAAAATTACCATCTATCTGCATAATCTCCTGTAAGAATTGTACTGTAAAGGATCAACCAGTCTAATTGTTTGAAGTATTTGTAAAAATCTGATTAACCCACACTAAATTCACAGAAAACACTTCCACCGACTTCAAATACTTGAGTCGAGCCTGAGAGATGAAGGTACAATAGCTCCTTTATCAAATATTTTAGTTTGATATTAAATTATTTCCATTCCTTTAAAGAGTACATTAGCTGACTTATTAAATCGACTAGTTACTCATTTAAAATTACTTCCTCAGTTTGTGGTACTAGGAAATGACTCTTTAACAAGTATTCTTGAAAGTGTATCATTGCTCATTTGCTCGGTAAGATAAGTTGATGCCTTTAAAGCAGCATATCGACTTGCAATTTTTAAAATCAAAACCGAGGCAGCAATTAGCACTATAAGCATGCAAACAAATAAAAGACAGGATTGTTCAATTCTGATTACCTACCTAACCTCAACTCTTCTCACTAACCCCGCCAAACATTTACCTTTCCTATTTATTTTGTAAAGTGCTACATTATCACTATTTTCCTGAAAGAGATTAGTTGCTGCAAAACTTCCTTTTCCTAAGCACTTCAAGAAAAGCAGCGCACATGTCAGTGAACTTAATGGAAAAGTCACAGGGAGCTGAATGCCACATGTAGGACACGCCACATTAAATGCAGCCCCAGCTGCATGCATGGAGAGGGGGATTGTTTGCCAAATCATTAAACATTGCTCTTAGGGTATTCCACACATTTTTTTATATTCTGTACATAGCACTCCATATTATTTATTCCTATTATATTATCCCATAATTTAAGGATTTGTATCATATCATTTTCTATTTAGAGATGCGATATTTTTGTGAGTAAGGACATAGAAATAATTGTTGATAAATGCTGTTGGGTTGTGTATGACTTGAAGAGCAAGATGGACTCCTTTTTTGCAGAGAAATATGAAGTTGAGTAACTTTGCTACCACCAGGTATAAAGCAGCGATGCCCTTCTCACAGCCTATGAGTTGAACTTGACCCACAGACAACCCCATCTCCAGACCCGAGTACGTTCCCCACACTGCTGGGCATAAACAGGAGCTGCCCCAGTGACACCAGATAAAACTTCATCCATCAGTTGAAATGGAGTCAGAGAGGCTGGCCAGCTCTCTTCAAAGGATAGCACCGTACGCATTTAGAATTCAAAGTCAAGCTATTTGAGGATGAAGTAAAAATCACAGTTAGAAAGAGAAAAGAAACCAAATTATTTCACTGGGAGGTTAAAATTCTGTCCTCGCTGATGTCTGCCAGAGATACAATTAAAGGTAACTTTAAAAAATAGGGGTTTAGTATTAAGGGTCACTACCACAGTGTCTCTACAGGAAAGGTTGCCACTAAAATTCTGGTTGTGAGGAAAGGCACATCAGGAGGAGATAAAATTGATCGACCTTAAGTAAGCATTTGCGTATTTTCCAAGCTTTGTTTGTGGGTTTTTTTCCAAATATAACCTGAATTTTGAATCACTCAGGCTTACAAACACTAGGATTGAAAAGCTTCAACTGCAATATTATTTTATTTTCTATAAAATTTAATATTTTCTATTCCTATACAATTTGATTTTCTGTCCAATTTAATATTTTCTATTAATATTTTCGATTTCTATTATTTACAATAAAAGATTTTTTGCCTTGGAATTTCTTCAGTTTAAAAATATGTATGTATTTCTGGGTGTATATGTATACAGAAGAATGGCTCAAATACAGGCACTTCTAAGGACCTCGCCAGCTACATACTGGTCGACCTGTTCTTTCTCAGGTGCCATCCAATTCACACACAGGTTCTCTCTCAGTGCTCATTCACCGTCTCTTTCTGTTCAAATTAGGTCTGACTGACCCTTACATGACTCCCCACCACAACCACTCAGAGCCTCCTGAAGTCTCCTTCAAACAAATGAAGGCATTATTCAGGTGTTACAAAACGACCGCAGGCTCTTAAGTATTTTTGTAACTGACATAAATATAATGTAGTCATCGGCCACAGAGGTTTTACACATGTAACATCTGAAGAATATTTAACCCGACAAACACTAAAATGCCCTCCCACTAGACTCTGGAGGTACTCTTCACCAAGGCTCGTGGAATAAATACTCGTTTAAGAAAGAGAAGTAGCTAAGGAGAGGCAGGAAGAAAAAAATCAAACCTGAACCGTGAGAATAATCTCAACTTTTTAACCTTCAAACCTCTTTGTGAATGTGCCTGTCTCCAACCCTAGCTCCATGAGCTGCCGGGAAGTCAGTTTCTTTTTCAGCAGAGATGTTACGGTGCTCAAAATTAAATAGAAGCTACTTACTTGGAGCGTGTGAGTTAAGCACTCCCAGCTGCGGGAAGCCCCGACTGGCAGGGCGGCTGCGGCGGAGGTGTGGGTATGGAGGATTCCAGCCTATGCCACTCATCACTGTCGTCTGCGTTCAGATGTTTCGCATTGCTGCTCGTGTAATCATTCCAGGTACAGTTACTGTGAAACTGAGACGAAAATAACCACCCACATCACGGCTGAAATATGGCTCTGTCCATATAAAGGTGAATGACTCTGCAACAATGGCAAGCGGGATTTCGGAGTGCCACGGGTGCGTGCACGGATCAGGAACCTGATGACCGTATTTGTTTGCATTTATCTATTGGCAGCCATAGATTTTCTAGGTACCTGATAAATGCAATGGGGTTTCTTTTCATCCTCTTATTCCTTTCTGGTATGCAAAAACCTCAGCAGACACTACCTATTGGTAGCTGCACATTTCCTCAGAAAGCTGTAGGATCTGCTCTTTTATCTACAAGGCCCAGGGAAAGCGGTGCCTACTAGGGTAAATATTTCTAAGAACACCATTCCCGCACATCAGGTTTACTTAGGTGAAAGAGAACTGGAAAGAGGTCTCTACAGCAACCTGCAGCAGGCTGGAAGACCTGGCCCAGGGCAAAAGAAAAGGAAAACACAATAGGCATCAGGGGGAAGAGGAATCAAACGAGAACCTTACAACTAGTCCTCTCATTTCTTCATGGCGTGGCTTTATATTTGGATCACGTAGGCAGCTCATGGGATGGCTAATCACCTCTCATCTCGACTCATCCATCAATGAGGAAAAGTGGTTAATCCCCTCAATTATACATCTACCCTAGTTAGGTAAGTATTACCCACAGGGCCTGAAAATAATCCACATACCTGAAAAGATGTCAGTACCACTGCAACAACCCTAAAAACTCCTTCTGCCAAGTACATTTACCCTTATACAACCTTAATTTTCAAGCACCTGAAGAAACTGTACTGGGGCCAGAGTTGCTGAAAATGACACATGTTCGAAAGGGGAAAGGTACAGTTACAAAGGTTACACAAGAAATCTGATGAAAATGGTGTGCACAAAAGGCTCTGCTCCCCAGAAGGGCTGCTCTGCCTCTTCTCCTCTCGGCTCTTCAAAACAAAGAGCAAACTCACACCAGCCGTTTCCTCAGGATGGATAAATGGAGTCAGCAACCCCTCCCAGCCAGCGCCGCTGCCCAGGAAAAGCCCTATACATTTGTTGTTCTTACTCCAATACCCGTTGTGAGAAACCTTTCTGCTGTCTCGGGAGCAGCAAACAGAGAATTCCTGTATGAAACCCAGTGCGAATGACTCCATTAACAGGCCATGGCTGGGCACAGAGGATGTAATTATTAAAACTCCAGGAAGCGGAGAGTCCCTGTCCAAACTTTGAAATGCTAAGAAAAAAAAATCCGAGACAAATCCTAGGGGAAATATTTCTGAGAAACTAAGAAATAGCGCCCGTGGGAAACTAAAGGGGAAAGGAAATTTGGAAAGCGTTTAGGGCTAGAACGACTGGCCCACACAGAAACCCCTCCTGTCGTTATCAGAAGAGGGAAATGAGCGTAGACAAAGATGCCTGAAGAACAGAAATGCAATCAAATAAGGCAAGACCTACCACACCTCATCAACTTTTTTAATTGACATGTCCATAACTATGAATCTGATATGGGAAGAAGCTGAAGAACAAATGTGGAGAGAAGAAAGCTCCACCACGATATGCTGCCCACTTAACAAAGTCTCCATAAACTTGCTACCTCTTTCCAGCTACTTTTTGGTAAAGATGCCCAGGGAGAGGAGGTGGGGAGAAGGTCACTCCCAGAGGGAGAGAAAGTGGTTGCAGGGAAGCTTTACCAGTCTGAAGTGACCAGGTCCACGAACTCTGCACAGAGCCTCAAACCCAGGCCGAAGCATGGGCACGGACAGACTTCCAGCCCTCTTAGCAGCCAGAAAGACAGGTAAGAAACATGCTCTCAGAGCTGCTGTGATTTGTAAGCTTTCCCAGCAACATGCTCTGGGAAGAAGAATGACCACAGGAATAAAAACACAGAAGGATGGCCACAGAAGCTATTTGGTTGTTATGGACTCAGTCCTGCATCTACTGTCTTGTTTACACTAAGGACTCCAATGTATGGGGGAGGAATTAAAAACCTACCCCCTTGGTGAGACATAAGGCAGACATTCCTGAACCTTGAGGAGTGTCATGACTCCTTCAGGTGGGGTTTATGAGCCTGACGGCAACTAAGCAGCAGAAGTGAAAGAAAAGCCATAAACCCAAAAGTGAAACTGGAAGCAGGAAACATCATCAAAAAGATTTGGGAACTTCTGGTATCAAAGGTAAGATTATTCCTGGCAGAATCCTTTCACCGTGTCACGCCAACAGTGGACGCGATGAAGTTCATCAGAAACGTTTGCTGCTGACAATCAGAGCAACCTTTCGCAAGGAACTCATCGCGGCTGTCGGCTACACATGGATCACACTCGCAACAAAGTCGTTGAGGAACCAAGAGTGTCTTCGTCAATAGTTACACCTTGGGGGTATGTGTTGTTTGGAAACAACACACAAGTCAGGAGGTGACTTGTTTCTGACAAACACAGCAGCTTTAAATCACAACTTCAGCATTTCTAATAGAGATATGAAAAATTCATTTCTGACAGATTCATGTATTTTTATTGCCTTCAAATAATGCTATAACCTCACAGGAAATCCTAACAGCTGTTCAGCTTGAATCATCTCTGTCGGTACTGTACCTCATGTGTTTGGGGGTTTTGCCCCTCCTCTCTCATTCTTTATTAATAAGGTAATTTGCCTGAAAAACTGTTTCTTAAGAGTTCGTCTGTTCATTCTGCACCTGAAGTCATAATCCTTTGTTTGTAACCTCACAATCAGTTGCTGTGGAAATGATTATGATGTCACAAAAAAAAAGGATTAGTAAAACTGCAAGTAGGGAATAAACAGGTTGAACAGATGAACTCTTAAAAAACAGAGAGGCTGTTTTCCAGCAACTATTCACAGAAATAATAAAAAAAAAAGAAAGGAAACAAGAACTTTCCCCCAAACCTGATCTATGGCATATGTTCCCACAGTGCTGTCACAGACCAGGGATAGACAAATTTCCTTTGTGAGTTTTGGTCCAGGAGCAATGTTCACAAAAGTCTACTGGTAGTGAATATATTTATTTTGTCTTGGTACAATACTTCTAGAACACAGGACCTTACATTCAAACTACTGTTACCCTTGTGCTTCTCTTCCCTTCTCAACACAGCAAGAAATAAATATTCTGTGGCTAACATGGAATTTTTTTTCCCCCGGAAAATGATGCATTTGTCATAGTGGTAAAACCAAGCTTTTCAATGGGCTTCAGATCAAACTAATTAAAACTAACCCCTCACTGCTCCTACCTGCTGCTCCATCAATCAGAATAACTGCTGCTCATGCATCTTTGCCATGGGATGCTCAGACTCGCAAACTCTCTCACTCTGACAGGTGACATGGGTGCCGCAGGAGTCATAGGACAGGGATGAGGCTGGCCAGCTGTGGGGTCAGGGTGGCAGCACAGCCTGCAGCTAAAGCATCTGCCTGACGGGGTCTGTCTCTGAGCGAGGACCTTTCCCAGCAGCTCACTGACCACTGCAGCCTCTCTTCTCCGTGACTGGCAGCAGCCATCTGAAGCAGCCGGGTGGCAAATCTGTCAGTCTGTTGTCGCTGGCAGGTGAGGTCAGAGCGGAGAAGGGAGGTTATGGCTCTGTACAGCCAGCGTGGGACATGCAGCCCACTTCCACCCTACAAGCCTTGAGTGTTGTGGCCAGCTGGGATCCCAGAGCCAACCGTGCCTCGATTGCATCCCAGATGGTTCCTGGATCTCCAAGCTTGGTGTCTAACCATACCAATTCCCAACCCCTTCACACAATGACTAGCTTCCCCTCCCTTGCATAACAGACACAGATGTGTAGCCTGTCTCTGCATGAACATGGGATACCTGAACAGCAAGTGCAATAGATGAACAAGAATACCATAAGGTATCTACTACCTTTATGGCTGGTCCTGTTACAGGCACAGATCCTTGCTGTCTATTTCTCCCACTTTCCCAAGCCATGGGAACAAGCACAGGGCGCTTGGATAGATTTTGGTCCCCCAGCTCTGTTCTTCTAGGTCACACAAAAGAAATACAGACAAAATTGCCTTTCACCTTTGTTTCATGATTTCAGATAAAGAGCAGCAGATTCTTTGTACAAGGGTTAAAAATCCACTTAATAATGGGGAAAAATCTCTTCCTCTTAGAAGCAAAGGGCACACACCGTGCTGGGATGCCATCTGGCTCCCACTAAGACTTTCCAGAACCAGGGCTCTCTGTCCTCCTCCCTTCACTTACTGCTGAGCGTGATGGACAGCTAAGAGCTGGGGCAAGCCTACTATTCATTCCAGGCTTGATCTGCCACAAAAGAAAACCCGTGAGTAGTCAGGACTCAAATACCTGTCGTTTCACTACTGTAAATCAGGAAGAACACCAGGAAAGCTTGTTAGCTCCGCAACAAATTACTCTATCCAGCTGCTTGGCAAAAGGAGCTGTCCCAGCATGCTCTGGCCATTCTCAAATCCTTTTTCTCCTTCCCCTCGCAGGTAAAACAGAGCAAAAGAGAGATTGACAACAAAGCTGACAGGCTTATGACAGCCCTGTGCCTGATGGGGAGGAACCCAGCACACAGCTGTTCTCCTTTTATGTACCAGAAGGGCTTTACATTGACCAAGTTTCATATTCCACTAAATACTTCCATAAAAACCTAATGGAAGATCCTTAAACCTAATGCATCCCCAATGGATCAACTAAGAATTTGTGCATAAATTGGGCCCTGTTATCAACTTACTCACCTGGATGACATTCCCAGTCATTAAAAGATTTAAGGTACAGCGGGCTCAGGTACATTGAAAGGTGTACCATAAAAACACTGAAAATTTGGTTCAGAAGGTGCCTAGAGCTTATCTAGTCTGACCTCCTGCTCAAAGCTGGGCTAACTTTTAAACTCAAAGTTAGATCAGATTGGTCTGGGCTTTCTCTGGTTGACTTTTGGAAATCTATAAGGAGGGTGATTCCCCAGCCTCTCTGCAGAGCGTGTCCCGTGCTCATCCTCTTCCACTGTGGAAATTTTTTCCTTGCTCCACAGGAATTTCCCTTGCCCAAACTTGTGGCTGTTGCCCCTTGTCCCCTTACACCATCAGGTATCTGGGGAAATGCCGCAGACTCGGTTGACTTGGGCAAGTGGGGGAGAACCGAGTTCCGTTTCTGTAAGAAATTTGGCTAGTGCACAAATGACACTCTCCATTCACTTGCATCCTCAAACACCTCCACTTCCTATGGCCTGACTTTGTGCATTATCTGGGCCTCCCAGCCGGCTTAGAATGGGAATGCTGATGCAGAATAAGGGCGAGCTACTTGCACATAGGTAATTGTTGACCCCATCTTTCCACGTGTCTTAAAAAGAATTCTTTTTCAAGGTTTCGACAAGCATAATGTATTGATGTTCTATTTATACTGCAGATCATTAATTTTAAGAGGTTACAAGCACTCTGCATATAGAGTTGGAGAGGTAATTCTGTTGTAAAGAATTAAAAATGACAACAATATTTAATTTTGGAATATAGGTGCCAAAATGTTCTTTATGAGATATTTGCATCTTCTGATTGAAATGAATGCTTTAGCTACACAAGCAACAACCACAGATCTGAAATAAGGAGATGCCTCGCACTTGGTAGCTACGCAGTGTTCATGAAAGCTTTGTGACCTCCTCAATGGAAGAATGCTTTTACTTTCATTAAAGATATATATTATATCCCCAGTAAAAACAACTCGAAAGATATCAAACACCAGAAAAAATACATTGAAATAACATTAAGGATCTAATATAAATCCACAAAAGCCAGGAAATTCAGAGATAAAGACAGACTTTCAGACGAGGGAAAACTTTCCAATATATTAAACTGGAGCATAAATTCACTTCCTCTTCACATGTTTGCCATCAAGTCATTCCAGACGCAGGGGGTAAGTTCCTCCCTGGGGTAACTTAAGTGCCTTTAGCAGTACTACACCAAGAATCAATTTGGCCCTATAGGACCACGTCTTAATGCTTTCTCTATTTCTGATAATTACTAAAGATACTTGAGTTTAAACAGCAACTTCCTCTCTTACAGCCCATTTTCCCATCGTTCAGAGACTGCCATAAAACTGAATTTGTGAGATTGCAATAGTTTCCATGATTACAGACTATGATGTCAATTGTGGGGTTATGACTTCATTGACAGACTGATTAGAAGGAGAACCCCTGTGCGAAGGCAAATATCCACACTCAAATACAAATATATCTGAGATTAGCAAAGACAACACTGCACCTCACTGGGCACAGACATTTCCATCTGCATAAATAATATTCTCCACTTTTCACTCGAGCCAAGTATGAAAATGCCCCTTAAAATTTTCTCTTTCATTCATAAGTCATTCATGGTGCTGATGTGTTGCCACCCAAACTCAGCCTTGGTTCTAGTGCTGCGTGGGCCAAGCTTGATGTCAGCAGCAGTTTAAATCATACGCTGCGAGTCCCATGCTTTGCTGCACTTTCTGGAAGTGCAAAATCAAACGTACAGCTTAAGACAGGATATGAAGGGAATGAAGCGATTTTGAACTGCCTTCAGATTTCCCATGATTCTGTTCTTGTCCTCAAGCTGACATGGCTTTTGGCTCTGGGGTCTGGCTATTCGCTCCCTGACAGAGCAAGACAACCATAAAAATCAGTCACCAGAAGATCCCCAGGTGTCTGCCTAAGCAAAAAAGGCATGTGACACGGAAAACTGGAAGGAGAGGAGATGCAACCTCCTGAACTGTATCTCCCCAAAACTAACCCAGGCACATAAGACAACTACCCTGAACCTTGAGATACAGAGCAGAACTGCTGTAAACAAGAGCTTTCCGCATGACTTTTGTTTCCGAAAGAGGAAAAATAATTTTTCCTTTCAATTTCCTAGACTGCAAAAGGCAGAGGGGCTATGAATGACCCCACACAGCCATGTAAAATAAGAGATGGATAACTGAGGCACTCTCTCACCCTACACTGAAAACTCTAATCAGCACATGGGACACAGCTGAGCTGACAGCTGGTGAAGTCAGATTCAACCCAAGAACCCAGGAATGACAACTCCCCTTTGCTCCAAGTCTTATAGAGACTTGGGATCTATGTTCATTCTTTTTGTCCATCTTCTACTCCTTGCTGTAAGACCTCAAAGGTTACCTGAAATTTCTCACATTTAGTCTTGGACCAGATGTTTATTTTGTTGGATAGCTTCCAGTCAGATATTTTTTAATTAAGTACATGCCCTTTTCAATTTTTCAGATGCTTTATCATGCTCAGATTACTCAAAATGAGAGCTTTTTCAAAGCTTCTATGACATTTATGTAGCCCTGAATGAGGAGAGTGGGCAAGCTAAGTATCCAAACATCGACCTGGAGAAGACAAACAAACTGAGAATGGACGGAGCTACAGTTCACTTATTATAAGGCCACTAAAAACTTTTATGAAAACTAATAAGTCAACAAAAAATGAGGAAGCTAAATAAATCAATACAGTTCTGCCTCCCGGTTATCACGCACTCAAGACAGTGGCTTTTGGGGGTGTAAAGAAGGGTGCAAAGAGCTTTGCAATGTACAAAGCTTGCTCTGGGACATTACTTAATTAACCACTTGAAATTTTAATCATGCAAAGCAAACCAAAATGATATATAATTACGCAAATAAGGACATGATGGCTCTAACTTCTCCCTTAAATAGCTTCTTAGTGATTTGGAAGGATAGAATTAATAATCTCTTTCTTGGAAACCAATGGCATCTGGTTTGCCTGCAGAGGCTCTGAGACGTTCTACTTCCTGAAATGAGCAATGAAAAAGATGAAGTACCTTCTGCTTGGAGCAAAATTATTATTAAGTATATAATTTTGAAATGGTTTTGTATGCATGTGTGAACTTCAACTATAACACAATTTCGCTTTGTTGCTCTCTGTGCAATAGATATTGCCTATACCTAAGGAATTTTGATCTAGTTTAAACAAAAAGTGTGATGCACTGCACGTCACTTCTCTTGGCACACAGGTTCAGCCCTGGCTGAGCAGTACCTAAGGTCTCTCAGTGCTTCAGTTATTGGGCTATCATACTAAAGATGGACCTACGGTCCTCCTCCACGAAGTGTCCACCCTTTTGAGATGCCTAAGCAATTTGGTCCTCTGTAGTATGAGGGGAAGTGCCATATGTCTGGTTCCCCATATACAGAGTGGAGGGGAAGATGCATGAAGTCAAACTGAGCTCAGTGGATCACCTTGTGGAGCGTGGGAAGCACATAAGCAACGTGAATAGATCCCTCTCTGCAGCCCTTCTAAGGCACCCATTTCACAGCACTGACTGCATAAAGACTAAATAAGAATGGGTTTTGTCAAGTAGATTATATCATCTGTCCCCTTCCAGGACAGGCTCCTAAAATTCTAGTGAGGCAGCACGTAGCTTGGCTGGACCGAATTTCCCACAATGTCAGGCTACGAAAGAAGGGGTGAAACCCAGAGATGCCTGTGTTCAGAAAACAAATCCACCTTCTTCTCTTTGTCAGCTCAGGGTGGCAAGCGGCTGCCCTTGTACAGCAGAAAGATTGCCTTCCTAGAAAGAAATCACTGCAACATCAAAATGACAAGAGAAGCAGCCTCCCTGCCTTGCTGTATTGCAAAGAAGGAAATCATATCCCCTCAACAGTTTCCAGTAACAGCAAGGCTGATAAGAATTTTCTGTGCAATGAGAATCATTCTGAACAGGGAGTAACAAAAGATTGCAAAACAAACAGCACACTACGAGCTTTATCAGCCTCAACACCATGATTACACGTTCCTCAACATCCAGCTTTCTCATCCAGTCTGTCATCTTCCCAGGCCTCAGTGTTCCCCATTTCAGGGTAACCTCCAAGACTGAAAATACCTGGATTCTTTTGGACCTTGAAAGATCTCTTCCTCCTTTGGCGGCAGTGTCACTGCTGCATCTTTAAACCACTAAACTGCGTATCTCAATCTGACTATTTAAACAGTACAGCCCGTGAAGTCAGTTTTCAAATTTCACAGTCAAGTTCTTGTCCCTCTATTTTTATTTAGTTTTTCCTTTGTAGTCTGATTAATAACTCAGGTCTTGGGATAGAAAAACAGGTGCACTTGTAAACGCCATTGTAAACTATGCTCCCTTTGTATCTTAAATTGGTAGCTAGAACAAAGTAAATTCAAGATAGCAGAGCAAGAACGCATCACGCTAACTAAATCACATATAAAGTACATTATTGTTGATAAAAAAAATATTCTTCCCCGCTCTGAGTTCTGTACTACAAAATTAAAAGCCACCTCCTGGTGAGGATATTTTGCAGCTCTTTACTGAAAGAAGCCCACTTTATTGTTGAAAATCTAGCCTCGTACCTCGAACTGCAATTTAAAGTGAGGCTTACTTACAGGATTAAGGAAGAGGAAATAACAATGCTTGCACTGAAAGCATGTAATGACTTTCATTCAAACACCTGAAAGCACTTTCCAAATATTAATTATCACAGTACTAGCTTCCCCCCAACTCTTCCAGGAGAGGATCAACCCTGCATTCCTTTGGATTCTACATCTCCTGCTTGGGTCTGTAAAGAATGCAGAATGAAGCCAAAAGTATTTCTCGTCTTTAATTATTATCATAACTCTTAATTGAGAGGAGCAAATTCACCCACACAGCACTGACTGCCATTTATAAGATGGCCCTTTTCTATCACTGGCTGAGAGTAAATGGTATTTTCTCGTAAGGCTACTGCATTACTGGGTCTCGCAGTATAAAGCAGAATTTGGCACAGGTACATTAAATAAGCTGCACAATTAGTCAGAAATTGTAAGAAAACCTAGAAGTCTCGACTCCGAATCTTCTGTCCTGGATCACACTTTAACACATGAGTTTTCATTCCCTCTGCTACACTACCTTTGAAGAGGCCAGGGAATGGAAATACTGTCTCTGGATGAGGTGACCTGGAATGGCCCTATCCCACGGCTATGGCTCAGATCCGCTAGTTCTGAAAAGCGGAGTAACCACATCCGAAACATTCAAGAAACCAGGCACCTTGGTTTCATGACTACATTAGTAATTTACTGGATCAGTACTGGACTTCTATATGCAATTAAGGTACAAAGACAAGAAAATACCATCAATACACATCAAATACCTTTCAGTCTTATATTTGGGTTTGGCTCAAAACCCTTCTGGTTCCATATCTCTCCACTCTATCCTGTTTTTAGAGAATACATAGATCTTTTTAATATCTTACTCCTACCTCTAATTGCCCACCAGCTAGACATACGCTAGACATACTGAGACACTCACATCCGAGTTTACAGAAACAGGTAAAAAACATGTATCGGTTTAAGATACAGAATTGAAAAGCGCATTTCCCTCCCTCGTCCAACCTGTTCGCAAGCAAGCTTTAACTGAAGAAGGATGGCCTTGAGCTGAAGGCACAGGGCAGGCTGCCAGGAAATCCGAGTTCTATTCCTGGCTCTTCTACAGATTTCCTTGGGCAAGGCAATTAACCTTGGAGAGTACATTTTCAATGGAGGTGAGGCCCAGCTTCTCTTTCTGCATTCGTAACATTTTCAACAGTGAAAATGGAATTGTAGGAGCAAGAACGAGTACCTGTACTTTTCACTACCTGATACGTTTTCTCTGTCAGGCAGCTGGATGCGCAATTGCTGATAACTAGCAACAACCCCAAGAATTCGAACACTGCAGATGCAAAAAATGCCGCCTGATGCTGCCACGACCAACCTCAGTGCTTAGTTTCCTCGTATGCAGCAACGAGGCTTATAAAATCAAAATACACAGCCAAACGGAAAACTGATTTTTAAAGTTCTTGGACAGCTGTTACCTGAGATCATAAAAATGAAACAGCTCAGAAATTCAGTTTACTTTTCAGTACAGATGCTGTATTTTTATCTTTTGCATGTTTTTCCCATTAAAATTTCCTCTTTGGACCTCAAACGAAATAGAAGATTTGCCTTTAAGAATTCTGAAACGACAGCTGAAATCAAGTTATTTTTTAGCTAAACTGGGTATCTTTTAATATCCCTTAAGAGATGTGGAAGTGAATTAGAGAATAAGTGAAATATCCTTTTGGTAATATAAATTTATTTTAGAAAAGAAATAATTTGGCTAAATTGTCTGTTGTGGTCTACAGGAAGGCTTGCACTTGAAATAAATGGTGCCACATCTACTTATGCCAACAAGGAACAGGACTGAGATTCCAAGGAAGGACATTATTTGCTTAGACAAGCTTCTAGAGAAATGAAGATACATACCTCTCTGAATACAGGGGAGACAGAAGATATTTTTAGTGAATTTTTATGCATTTGGTACAAGCATGCAAGATGATTTTTCCTTTCCCAGAATGTTGAATAGAATAGAAATGGACAAAAATTGGCAAAAAAAGAGACCATTAAATATCTGTTAGTCATAGGAGAAGAGTTTAACAATCACTGTTTTGTCAAAATTTTCAGGTTTTGAGAGATTATTTCTTCTACAGAGCATGTGAACTGGAAAGTAAATGTATAGATATAAAGCTTTTAAGGATTTCAATTCATGTCCTTTATCCACTTCTTATGTCAGTAACTTTGAAGGAGAGAGGTCAATAGTCTGGTTATCATAATTACAAAAGCACATTCAAGCTCTTTAGACAACTGAAATGATGACCCCTCCCAGGTGACAGTCTTGCCTACACAGATGTAAAACATGTTCATGAAAGAAGATATTTTATATTACCATGTCATAAAGTAATATGAATGACCTTCACAAAGAAGGTAAGGTAGTTTGAAAGATTAAAATAACAGCAACATGCAGATTTTCACGATGTGCTTCACACGAAGTAGTAACACCACAGATATTGTAGTCAAAAGGTGGAAAGACATAAAGTGACTGACATTACATTATTCTTCCAAGTATGAGAAACTGAGTTCTTATCTGGGCTATCTTCTATAATTACATACATAGCAACTTCTTTTATCATTCATCATCCAATACATGTGATTTAAGATTTACCTCGATCGTGGTTTGCTCCAAATGGACCGTGAAGTAATTAATTCAAATAAATATATGTTCTCGTAACAATGGAATCTCTAGCCTAGTTTAGGAATACACTGGTAAGCAACATGGCATCAAAGGGAGGGATCTCTCACACATACCTTTTGCTATCTACAAGTCAGATATGAGTCTTATTTTATCATTTAGGCTGTCCTTCCCAATGGCAAAAGATTGCCATCTCCGGTCAAGAGTTCACCACACCTACAACAAAGCCTTTTTTAGGCAGGACGGACTGCCATCTCAGACCATCCTTCTCTCTCAACTGCCCAGTGAAGAAGCCTGCGTGACTCTAAGCACCTTCTAGACTATGACTTCATATGAGACAAAAATGACTGCACTGCACGAGAAATAAGCAAAATTGGTTAAACAGCTTCACATCACAGAGAATGGCACTACCAGACAGAAACGTCTACTTAGATAATGGTTTGCTCATTATGAGCAACAAATAGCCTCAAAACATCAATGGGTCTTCTGAGGCAACAAGGTTCTCTTGATATGTATTCTTTTAACGTTCAGAACCTCATTTTCAATATTTAACAAGTGAGCAAGAATTAGGAGTCCTTGCCCTAACACAGGACTTCTGGAACTGCTGGCATAGAAACATCTCACAAATTCCATGTTTAAGGTTTGATATCTCAGCTATGTCAAAACTGCAGTGGGAAATAATCTGAGGAAAAATTTACTAGTAAAAAAAGCATTTTTGTAATGATTTTTTTAAACATGGTTTGGCACCACTTAAACTGACTTTCAGTATAAAGTGAAATTCTGCCATCATTAAAAAGGGGAAAAACTGAGTTTCAAAAGTACTATAATGTCTAGCTGATCATGATTGGATCAGACAAAGCTCCTGCTTAAGGAAATGAAGTTCATTTCTGATTATCTTTTATCTTTCACGAACCTGAAATGTGCTATCTAGACTATCTGGCAGAAAACAAAATTCTTGAGAGAGAGAAAGGTTTTCTGAACAAGTCACAGCTGTTACCTGGGCATCAGTGACAAGATGTGTACATGGATGCTCCACATGCACACTGCCCTTAGAAGTTCACTGATTCTCTTCTGTTGTTATAATCATGTGGCTTCCAGTACTGCGTCCTTTCACCCGTTAAAACAGTTTCATGACATACCATCAGCCATCTCTCCTCCCCACCAAAGTCCTGCTCAAAGCTGTAAAAAACTCTGGAGTGTTCCTTGATTTTTGGAGCAAATCAGCCATGTCACGCAGTGAACCTCTGGTTCAGGTTAAACAATGTGGAGGTGAAAACAGAAAATGCCAAATATCTATCTAAAGGCATAACAAAACCAATAGAAATAAAAAGCAAATATGTTTTTAAGCATCAGCTTCAGAATTGGGTTTCAGGTTTCTCCATTAAACCAATGCCTGAGAGCACCACAAGCCTATGAAATTTCCTTTGAGACATATACAAAAAAAAATAAAAAAAAAAAAGCTTTGACTGTGAGCTCTTTACACGGGGTTTTACACAGGGTTATGTGAAGACATTGGCAAAACTGTGGCTGATTCCACAAGCAGCATCATGAGGTCTCAGTGGTGAAAGCCTGCCACTGATGAAGTCAATGACAAACCTTCCACTGACTTCTGGGAATGTGAATCTCGGTAGCTATTAATCTGACTTCATGCCTATGCTACATAAAATAATTCTGATAAAAAAAACCAGGTTACTTCATCTGACTTTTCCAAGCATCAAAGGCTATGTCTACGATACATAGACAATATGGAGCAGTAGGAGAAAAAAAGGCTGGTGCTGAGGATATAAGGTCCACTCCGCGCACCTTTAAGAGGTTTTCACTTTGCTCTAGCCTAGTCCTATGGGTTGAACGCCTACTGGATCCCATTTTGTTTCCCTCAAAAGGAATCCAGTCCATGAGCTCTGGGACTGCTCCACATGCATATTGTGAGTGGGGACAATTAGGAGATTCATTTCCACAGTACAGTCCTGATTTGACCTAATACACTAACTAGAAGCATCCAAAGAGCTTAGAAGATGCTCCTGCATTAAAACCTCTAAAATTAAGGAGTACCAAGGTCATGAAGAGGTTTACCTCCCTCTCAGTTAATACAGCTCACAGCCTTCAATGTGCTTCACAGACGTGCAGCAACCTACAGAGAAGACAAGTTCTACAGCAGCCGGCACTGTGTTTCTGATTCCAAACACGTTCATTTCTGACCTGTGTGATCCTTGTTATCTTCAGGATTTTTATTCAATTAGGTCTGCACATTTGGAAAGCTTTTCTACGTAGCTGAATATTTTATTTTCAGAAGAGTTTGTCAATCTTTACTGTCTGTCCTACTGACAAGGGTCGTCTTCTCCTTGACAACTTTGCAAAGTGTATTGTATTACAAGATCATTGGATGTCTCACGCGCTTGTGATAAACTGGGCTCCTTGCCCTCTTCACTTGGAGTCTTCCACCCCTTCCCAGTTTTATACTAGTCAAAAGATTTACTTCTCTTCTAAAAAATAATATATAAATAAATACATTGCAAATCACAAACATTAAATACTTAATTTGAACCGGCAGAAAGACCAGCTACTGGAATTCTACAGTGGTCTGTTAGCTCGTATGTCTCTGCGTCTGCATATTGAAGGAAACAGCAGAAATAATACTTTACAATTTGATGAACAACATATGACACAGAACCTCTAGACTCACAAAAAAGCATTACAAACTGAGAAAAATACCTGCCATATAGAATTCTGCCCTCTCCAAGAAAAAAAACCCTACACACTCCTTACTTTCACTGATACAGAACAGAACTGTCATCGTTAAGGCTTGATCTATAAATAAATTGGATTAAAGAAGAAAATAATCACTAAGGTCTTAACTGAAGTATGGGTGATAAAAAGGGATGTTTTCTGAGTACACTGGACATCAAAACTGAAAGGATGATACTGTGCTATCTATCTGCTTTTAGGCAGAATCCTCCCTTGATTTCAACTATTACCTTTGCTTACAGTTGGCACCATAATGGCTTATAATAATTTAACCACATTTCTTTCTGGAGCAAAATATAACATCACTCTCCATTTCATCATTCACAGAGGAGGAGCCCATGAACCTAATTTAAACTGGAAAGAGGGAAGAAAGAGAAGGGAAAAAAAGAACATTTGATTCTCACAGTCCATAGAATTATCTCAATGTAAGCTGCAGATAGGAACGTTATCTCTGAAAATCACAAGAAGCAATAGTATTGTTGGAATAAGCAAATAAAAAGACTGTGCTTTCAACAGGCCCATGAGCAAAGTAATACCAAGTTTGAAAATATGCCTTAGTTTCAAAAAAATGCGTGAAACTGTTACAAGTATTGGTCTCACGATAAAGTAATGCGTACGCCTACTACGTAACCAATAACACCCATTCCTGCAAATCAGATTCTTCACCCGACAAACAGCACATACTAAAGTTAGTGCTCCACTGACACTGCCTATCATTTCTTCCCCGTAAAGATACAGAAAGAACAGGGAAGCTTTCTAGTCTAAAAGATGCCACAAGTGTTGTATCTAGCCCTTTTCACTGAAAACTCACCTTAATTTCTGTCTATGAGTGCTTGGGAGAGAAAATCTTTCAACATTTCAGACTGCTGCATTTTCCCTTTTCGCAGAGCTCTTCAATCACCCCTATTCAGCTACCACACATTCCCAGGTCAGCAGGGATGGCCTGCCTGTTGTAAGTTACCCTCGTAAACCAGCCATTTCTGCTGCTTCCCCCGGCATTGCACCCAAGGTGAGGCTCAAGCAAGCAACGCTCAGCAGCCACACGTGCAAGCTCCGAGCCAGACAGGAGGAAGCAGACAGTAACCCATCCGTGTTCTACGGTGCTCAGCATTTGTCTTCTGCAAGCTGCCTTTGCCAAGACGACCAGCACAGGTAGGTGTGGATACGCCACCTTGTTTCCTAATGCCAATGAGCTGCTTCGTGTACCTGCAATCTGCCTGACTTAAAAAGCAGAGGCATAAGCAATACATCTAGCGTGTAACAGTCTGTTTTCTGCACAGAAATACCCTGGGGTACTTTATCACTGGACAAAGCTACAGAACTAGTTCTTAAAGTGACCGGTAAAGCCATCTCTCCTGTGTTTAGCTGCTGATACTCTGGAGGACCTCAGCTGTAGTTTTAAGTACCTTCCGGTGCTGTTTCAGTTTTCGCAAGCAAAAGCTGTTTCAACATCTATGCAAAAGAACTGAACAAAAGGAGGGAAAAAATGAGGGGACTGCAGAGAGGAAAGAGCAGGCAGAGTAAAATACAGGAGCAAAGCTGAGATGGGGAGGGAGGCATTCGAAAAAGAAGTTTAAAGAAAAATGCTGAACAGATAAAAGGAAAAGGAACTAAGGAAGGGAAATCAGCAATGTTAACTAACTTGTGACGGAACACATGGACACACCTTCTTATCTTCTAATATATCTGATCATGTTTTCCAAGCAACATACCCATCACTTTTCTTTTGAAAGCGTATGCATACGTGAAAGACGTGCAGAGGAAAGAGGTGCACAAGGCAGCCTCTCATTAGCTGTAAACAGCAGTGAGAACACAGAATTTCAAGTACCTGAGACCAAAACCTTTCCACGGCCAAAGAATCAAAACGTGTCTGACAGCCACACCTACAGGCTAAACGGCCAGGGAAAGAAGAATCTTTTAATGAAACATATTACCAGTCACTGTGATTTTATATGAGGCACGAATGGCCCACAATGGAAAACCTTAATTTTAAGCGCAAGTATCCTGCTGTTTATTTTTGTTCTTTCTCACTGCTGTGTTTCCAGGCAATGTGGGACAAAGACATTTGAGTTTTTAAACTTTATCTTGTGCACACTACATCTGAATGTTATCGCCTCCCTTAATCACCTTCTGATGTCTGATAGTGCCCCTTTAACCTTCCTTACTCAATTACTGAACAAGTTTTCTCATTGTTACTCTCTTTTGAAGGAAGAGTTGTGCCTCTTTTCAAGCTGATAAGAGACACATAAATATTCACTCCCAGCAAACATTTAATAGTAAAGTGTCTTGAGCAAACTACCAGAGTCTAAAGGTAGGAAGCTGTGGTTAACTTCTCTGCTATCTTAACCCTTTAGTCAATCCACCAGAACAAACAGAGAAAGAAGATGGATGCTCTTTTTTACCAATGAAGCAGAAGTAATTGTTCTCTAAAAGAATAGACTTTATAACATGCTTTATAACACAGCAAATAAATCAAATGATTGTAAGCGAAATACCTACCCATTTTCTGGGCCGGCCTCTGGGTCGCTTTTCACCAGTGGCTTCTGCTTTCTGTAAAGGGAAAAGAAACACAACGTATTTTATATCTCAGCATTATTTAACAGCCTCGGTAACCAGGAACTCCTTTGCTGTAACATTATCCATAATTATATCTTTTGGGTGGCACCAGGGTCCCCCTCCCGCTCTATGGATTTTATGGTGGAATGCTATTATTTTGGGTTTTCTGACATTTCCTAGCCAGCGTGGCCAGGGGATGCCTCGCCTGTGCCCAAGGGCGTCCCCCCCGCCCCCCGCCGTGGCCAGGGGCACAGAGGAGCGTGCCCACAGACACCCAGCTGCCCAGTGCCCACAGTACAGCCTGGGGTGCCCCAGCCCCCACCAGCCATGGGACATGCAGGCTGTGGATGGGGGCACAGGGCAGTTTGAGAACCTGAAAACCCCCAGTAACATCCCATCTAGTCTTCTACACGCTGACAGAAATTACCTGAAGAAACCAAATGAAAAATACAGCCTGCTTCAAGCCTGAACAAAGCAGTTTATAGCATCCACAATTCCTTCTCTCAGTGTCATGATGCTCATACATGAAATGGATTTGGACAGACTATCACCATGAACATGTGTGTGCTCATATTGGGAGATGACTTCTCTACTTCATGTGAAGTTTTCCAGGTAAAAGCACACCCTCAAGGTCTAAGCAAACCTTTCACTAGTCCAAAACACACCTTCCCTTTTCAGGTTTAAGGAAACAGCACGGAAGGTGCCCTAGAAGTGACAGCTATATTTATGTAAACCCAGCAGCTGGTCCTGGGGCTCGGCTTAAAGGAAGTATGGGATTTCTTACACACTCTTCCATTAATCCACTGCATGATACCACAAATACTACTACTTATGTTCTACACTAAAATACAGGCTTTAAAATGAAAATTGCAGGTTGTTTTCTCTCCATAGGCTCTGCCATCCATACACGTCATCAGGTAAATAATCCTGTCCCGCTGAGGGTGTTGAGGATTTTGCCACCAGCTTTAGCAAGAGCTGGACTTTTACTGCATACGAAGTCCCTGAGAAAGCAGGGGTTTTTAGTACACATTCTGCAAATGTGCCTCCACATTGCTTTTTCTCTGGTTAACTCTATGTGTATTTGATTTGCCCGTAGAAATCAACTGCATCATTAAATTAATCACTTGCTGGTCAATCTCTGTAACGTATACTGTAACCTAATGCTGTGTAAAGTGGATCCCTCTAAAACAGAACCTGAGCTGAGGAAGTAGTGGAGGAATCTCTGCAAAAAAAAACCTGCTCTGTGAGTTAAATGCAATTACTTTGAAATAAATATCTCACCAAGAAGAAAGCTGTGAAAAATAAAATTCACACTCCTAAAGGGCAAAATTATCACTCAGACCCGTTAAAAGAGTAAACTTGCTCTTTAATCGTTTATACCAGTGTTACATGTAAGGCGAAACCCTCTTATGAGAATACTTGTTAAAGTGCATTTACTGTGTACTGTAGCTGTCTATTTCAGAATTTTGTTTCCTTTTAAATGTTCATTTCTTTATACCCTATAACCTGAAGGATGCAAAAAAAGATGTGGTTTAGTTTTGACAAGCTGTAACCCCCTGCATTTATGTTTACTTCATGAAACCCTGGGCACAAATCTTAAAAGAAAATATTGGTTGAAATTGTTCTTAACAAATCAACACCCAACATGTTATGAAAGCACAAATGCCATTTATTTTCCTCTGTATTTTACCGCATCTGAAGGAAAGGCCCTTTTCCAAAACTCTATGAAAAATAATTAACTTTTTGGAAACGAAAACTACTTCGGTCTCACAATTAAAGTTCCTACCAACCTGACACAAACGGTAAGCTTAACCACAGCGTATAATCTGGTTTGATGGGAAAGAGAACATGAGCGATTTCTTTGAATAACTAATCTTTGCTTCCTGCCATAAACTGTCACGCAGCATGGCCGCTTGCCATGAACAATGCTGTGCTTTACCCCCGAGGAAGGTCCATGTCAGAAGTGGCTAGTGTTCCTGCTGGCTAGTTTGGATATCAGTTTGTCAAGTGCTTGGGGACCCATCAGATTGAAAGGCACTATATTCCTGCTATATATGATTTCCACCTCATGTTAGAAGAAAAACATTTCCATAGTTCTTATCAAAACCAAATCTTTCCCAGAGGTGAGCTGAGCAAACAGCGGGGCATGCCAGAGACGATGTTTTCGTACGGAGCGATTCTGTATGTAAATAGGAAGGTTTCCACAGACTAAACTGCAGAAAAATGAACCACAAGAACCTCCAAAGCGGGTGGTTTTATCTCCATTCCAAGGGAAGAGAAAGACAAAACACTTCTGGAACAACCAAAAAGGAGTAGCGGGAGTCCAGTGGTGATAATAGAGACGTGAAGTTCAGGAAAATATTCCCACCTCTTCCCCTCTGGATTTTTTTCAGGTTGCATTTTGCAAACCTAGCCCGTATTTCTCCAACAGCACAAGACTGTCTTTTAATTTAAGAGCTCGAAGGAATGTTTTATTGCATATCAGACAAACAACTCAATGTTTCTCCATGTAATTTTCAAGCAATTAATAAGAAAAGGAACACAGAAGTGCCAAAGCATTGTTCTTCCTCGGAAACAGGTATTTGCATAATCAGAGACATGCCAGTTTGCTGGCTCTTCGCTTTAATTGAAGGGTTGCCTCTGAAGCTAGGAACAAATCCAGAGAGAGCCCCAAGCTACCCAGAGGTGACATGGATTCTCATCTGGACAGCGATGCGCGTGTCTCCAGCCACCCTACACACAGCAGCAGGTACCTGCTTAGTCTGAAAGGAAGCTGCTGCCTTTGTCCACTAAAATGCTTTTTGAAATTGAGAAGTCTTTGGTCAGGGTTTTCTTAACATTTGGCACCACACTCGGAGGTGTGATCTTGCTCTACACAGCTAAGACACACGATCACCAAACTTAAAGGAGGGTCGGGTATGTTATCAAACATAAGTTTATGATATTTCATGAAAAATTATGAAGTTTCTTATAACCAATAACCTGAATACATCGTTTTTGCTATGTCACATTCTAGAAACAGAAATAGATTTACTTGCTTTTAAGTGCATGATCTATATGGGAAATGTTGGGTTTTTTTTTATCCCAGGTGAGAAAGATGGCCATTCCAGTCACTGCCGTCTGAAAGAGAGCTAACAGTCCCCGGGCAGATTTGCAATTCACGTAAACCCTGTACCACAGGACCATCAAACACTGCTTCCAAACAGTTGCTGTCAGCCACCGCAGGACTTGACTGCCCATCACCTCTGCCTCCTTGTTGCACAGATATGCTGTGCCCAGACAGAAACTGAGGCTGTACTACTGAAAGCAACTAACAAGACAAGACAAGTATAAATAATTGAACAGCTATAATGTGCTCTTTGGGCATCTATCTATTGTCAAGGAAGATCTCAAATGCAACAGAATCCAAATTTGGAGAATTCTATCCACTTTGAAAAATGATCTGCTGGAGACCTCAGATAAAATGTGTCAGAGCTGTAGGTCAGGTGAAATAACCGGGAGTTCTTGGGAGAAAGATCACTGATGTCAAACTGTGTCAAAAGACCTTGCTCAGGAATGTGTCCCTCTCCTAAAAAAAGTTATTTTGGTAAAAACAAACAAACAAACAGCTCTTAAAAGAAACTCAGGCTTTGGCTAGATACAAAAATATCACACTTCCCATGTCCTGTTTTACCCGTTTTAATTCTAAACAGGAGTCAGTCTTCTCCTGCTTCTCCCATCTTGCTCAGAACACCTGATTTTGAGGTCTCTTATTTTTTAGGTACAATAATGACGCTACAATCACTTGATAAATCTGATCTTGTTTTCCCTTTAAGCCTGTAATGACTGGTGGTGGTGAGAATGAATGAAGCATGGAGAAGTCAAATAGATTTTCAGGAACCAATCGAGGGCAGAGTCCTGGTCACATGCGCCTTTTTTTTTTTTTACCTTTGGACTGCTTAACTCAGGGACATGCCTTCCTACATACCAAACTCTGGCCGTATAATGTAGAGACAGTGGCAAGTGTAGTCACACACAGCCTCACAAGTTCTGGTTTTCAGAGGATGATATTTCAAGGTATTTTCAGTGAATTTCACTACATCTGTAACTAGAGCAAAACTCAAAATATTTTAACCGAAGGTGAATTTGACTAAAGAGCATTTACTTTTGGATATTCCTGGGGTATCCCTTGACATTTTCTTTGGAGACAAACCCGTAGTAGCTACTACTCCTTTTTTTTAACCTCACAATTGTGTTTCCTCCTTCTAAACAGGAGAGTATTTATGCCTATACAGTATTTTTGTCAAGCCCAACTACAGGAGCTAAACAAAGAAAAGCCCTTGAATGCCTAAGGGAAATGAGATGGGCTTGGGAACACAGCTCAGCCTAACAAATAAAACTCAAGCACAGAACACCCAGGAAACTCAAAAGGAACATCCCTACTAGGATCTTCCCACAAAACTAGTTGTTCTTTAAAAAAAAAAAAAAAAAAAAAAACCTTGACTTTTTTTGCTAATTTTTTACAAATATTTTAAATGAATAACAGAATGACTTGTTTAAAGACGAAGGCTTCAGTAACAGCCTAATTATGGGGACTCAAGTACAAGGTGATTAAGAGCCTTTTTGTGTCTATCTTCTCATCTGCTAACATGTTGTGTTCCTTCTGTTTGTGAAAATTATACAACTGAGAAATGGTTTGCTTTTCTATAAAATGCAGTTTACCTTTTGTGTTCAGTTTATAACAAGTTAGGCATGTGTGATATGCAAGACTTTTAAAAAAAATGCATATTACCTAAAATTAGAGTAATTGCCACATTATTAGCTGTCCAATTGGTCTTGCAACATTCTGTATGCATTGTCAAGTTTCACATTGCTAATTTCCTAACAAGCACAGTTTGTTTTCAGATGCCCCAAGGCCAGTTTACTAAGACCAAACACAGACTCTGAAAGCTAATAAAAAAAAAGAAAAAAATTTAAAAAAAAATCCCATGAACCAAGAAATTTTAAATACACAACACAACCATGATTCCAGGGTAAATTTTCCCTCAACTGATTTAAGGGTATTTCCTTTTCGAAGTATAACAAAACAAAGCCCCAGTTCTGGAGTATTTTTAACTCACTGCCGGTTTGTGCAATACATTTTTAATTGTGATGTGTAATGGTTTGCAAGAGAACACCCAATCAATTAATCATGAGTGCCTTCTCATGGCTGCTCGGTGGGTTCTCCTGGCCGACGTTTATCTTACATGTTGTGAACACTCTAATACATTTCAATGAGCTCCCTTTGAAAAACACAGGCCACACACTATTCTTTAGAAATTCCAGCAATTTCCAGTTGCGTGTATAGTACCCAAGTTCACATGTAGAGGGGCTTAAGCTAAGTTTGCCAGCTTTCTTTCTGAGACTTGAGACAGGCTGTAGAAAGCCTTAAATAAATATGTGTATGCATACGTATGTGTAAATATGTTTACCACAAAATCAAATATATAGCTCACTTTTTTAAGAGGTGACACCCTCACCACCAAATGAAGCTTTCTTACAGCGCCAAAACCTTTCCATTCATAATACTGTCAGAAAAACTATCCAAATGAATATTACATAAAAGATACTTTGAGATGCCTGGTGAGTAGTTGAACCATTTTAGAGAGGGTTAATTATCAATTTGGAAAAACAGCTAAAATATTTATTTGAAAGGTGATCTCAGTGACTTTCTTCCAGTAAAGCTTTAGAAGTGTTCTATGTTTTAAAGGATTTATCAAACTTCTATATATTTTATCTATAAACCTAGAAACAAATAAGACTTGTAATTGCACACCTCTCAAAGATTATTTTTTAATGATAAAAAAGACATGTGGCCTTTGGTCAATTTTTTGTATTACCAACACCCAAAAGAGTTTGCTTTAATTAGAGCAGTAACTTGATGCATTCTGAAAATCAAAACGTTACAATGAAATTGCTCAGTTCGTAAATTAGATTAAAAAAAACAACTACACGCACCAGAATAATTTGGAAAGCTCTTGATTTGATATACCTACATATATATGACGTTTTAAAGTTATTTTCCATTTATACTGATTTTCAAATCACTCATATAAATGAAATAATGTTAATATTTCTTTTAGAAATTTCTTTTTAAAACACATTTCTATGAATTACTTAAAATTTAAGCTTATTACAAATATTTCTCCTAGGAAAGCCAACACTCCTAAGAGTAATATTTAAAATATTAAAGCTCACATTTGGACTTGCTACACTAATAAAAAACTGCTCTCTCCCTTTTGAAGAGTGAAATTTAAACTATTTTAAAGTGAATCTGAGGAACAATTTTACTATATAAAGAAAAAAATCAACATTTTAAGCTCACTAGGTCGCAGAGTGGCTTTGATACACTGTAAATACTTAACCTGTAAAGCATTTTTAACTAATTCATTAACTTATTGACAGAATATACTGCTTTTTTCCAGCTCAGAAAGTAAAAACTTTAAATTTAAAGAGAGTTGGAAAACGTCCCTCAAATAAATGTTGAAAACGCTTATAACTAAACAGACATGAAACCATAGTCACCCCCTAATAATTTAATATTTATCAGTAGTTGCTATAGTAATTTATAACACTGAAAACTATCAAACTTAATATGGTCAGTACCACAGGCATATTGAAAAATGAACCATAATTAGATGAGGCCACAAATATCTTCCACACACTTTTTGTCAGAGATCTACTTGAAAGATACTGATACACTCAAGCACTACAGTTCACTAGCAGATTTTTTAAGCTTTTGTTTCCAATTTAGTACCTGTAAATTAGTGCTAACTGCTGTGTAACCATCAACATAAACAAAACTCCTGTATTTATTTTCAAGCCCATACACAACTGTTTGCCTCACTAAAATAATTCATACAGAAAGGTACTATTTGCCTTGATAGCACAGTTTTCTAATGCTGAGCTTTCCTCAATTCAAATAAAATTAAGTCTCATTTTTACATTCTATTTGTGATGTAAAGTCCATGCACAGAATGCAGTGAGCTTCTCCTATAGCTAAATGCATTCAGAAACACCAGAACAAAAGTTTGCTGCCATGACCAAGCAGTGGTAGTGGTTCACAAGACTAATAGCACTTCAAGTAAAAGTCTCTTTGAAACTGATTACTAAACAAGATATAGTAGGCTTTTACTGTAACTCACAGTTTACCATCACATTTTAAAGCTGTAAATTTCAATATATGCACTTATTTCAATCAACACATAATTGGATTTACTTCTAATTAACCTATGTTGGACAAAACACTTAGCTTTAATATACAGATTTGGTCTGTACTAGCAACGACTGTAAGTGGGCCAGAAATTAATCCTCCTCTTCCAAAAATCTTAATCGAGAAAATTATATCCTTAATATTGATTTCCTTACTAGATACAGGAGATCTCAGTAAATACATCAAATACATCACGTTATTTCACTTATCTGTACACTATTCAAAAAGCAAGCTGCCCTTATAGGTTCTGTACCTAAGCTCTTCATGCAGGATGTTAATTCTGATCTTAAAAATGAAAAATACATGCTCTATGTAGCTTCCATTATTAAAAGGCTTCCGAGCCCCCAGTTCACAGCCCAAATGACTGGATTTTTTGCTACCAGTTGATGAAAAAACAGCATTAGGAACTCTCTCTCTTTAATAATCTCACCTTCTGAGCTGCTTTAGAGGGACTCTTGTTTTTGCTTCCTTTGGGTCTTCCTCTTGGTCTTTTAGGAGATGGTTCACCAGTTGGTTCCTAAATACAGGAAAACATGCTATTGTGGCAAGAGGCTACAACTAACCCAGAACTTCTGAAGGATAAACTACAACTAAGAAGTTACTTAAAACATATGAATTAACAGTATAAATACATAACAGAATATTTAAAATGCAACAGGAAAAATTAAACAACTCGAGGTAAAGAAAAAAAATTTTGCACAATAAAAGACTTTAACTTCCCTTGTAATTGCACAAAAAAACTTTGAAAAGCTTGCATATCCTAGCATGTAAGTTATAGTAGAAAACACATTTTTAAAAGAAGACGGCTATGCTTTCCCTCATGTGAGAATGATTGTTCAAAAAAATAGTTACTCACTTAATTTCAATTGCATTTCATTATACCAAGATACAATCATATGCAGTTTCTAGCACAAACTTTTTTGGGGGAAAAAAAAAAGTTAACTACTGGGAAACTGTAAAGTAAGCTTAGACTATTTTCTCTCTCAAGAGCACAAATATTTTGGGGGGATTTTTTGCTGTTGTTCCGCAGTCGGCATTATATTCACACCTATTCTAAACATAATTGGTTTGTCTTAAAATGCAAATGTAAACGTTTCTTCAAGAAAGCATTAGCCAGCCAAAAAACCTCGACGAAACAAAATATCTGAAACAAAAACTCTAAAATGACTCGACAGGAACACTGATTATTTTAGTCATTTTCTTAACTAGCTCCTCTGCCTGACAGTAAATAACCAGACCTTAAAAATGGGTATGAATTACAAAGAGTTTGGATTCCAAATATTTATTCAGTGAATCATAAATACTATAAAACTCCTCTAGTCTTAAATATTATACATTTCATTCAGCTTACAGGATGTGGTAAAACTAATTAAATGCAGTTTGTTAACTTAAACCAGTTTAAAACCCTTCAGCTTTTTAATTCCCGGGTAGGTTAAGGGGAGGCAGGAGAGGGGGACTCCCCAGTTGCTCCAGCAGTTAGTGGTCAGCCTCGCAGCCACTGCACATCTGGGCTGGACACGTTTAAGGAGACGCACTTTTCTTTCTCTTCCCATACATTCAAACGCTGTAGGAGGCAGGGGGAAAAAAAAAAAAAAAAAAAAAAAGAAAGAAAGAAAACCCAAAAAGGAAGCCCCGGCTCAAGCTCGCAGGGTTGATGCCGGCTGCTGGGGCTGGGCGAGGGCAGCCCCCGGAGGGTCGAGCCCGCAGCCGCCCCGGAGAAAGAAGTGTCACTGAGGGCAGAGCGGGAAAACCGAGGGGCTCCGCTTTTATGGCTCTCCAAAAAGCACTTTCTGTGCAATTTGCAGGAGCGCATCGCGGGGAGGAAGGGGGAGGCGGAGGGGTGGGGGGGGAAGCAAAGCAGCCGAGTTTCGCCCCCCTGCTCGGGGCTCTGCTGTTCAGCTCCCTCCGTGTTTTGGGAGCCTCTCGCTGTCTCTCGTGGCGGTGGGCTGATGCTAAATGAATGGAGTCAACATTTTTAAAGCCCGCGGAAGCTGGCTTTGCAAACGGGCTCCATCGGCAAAGCCCGTCACTTCCCAGCCGTGACTTTCCGAGGGAGGCATGGAAAAGGGCTGCGAACAACTCCCCGCTGCCCCCCGCCAAGCTGCCGGGCTTAATTGGTGGCATCCGCGGGCAAAAATCCTCCACACACACACCCCCCTTCGGCGGCGCCGGCGGAGGGGGCTGCAAAAGCGCGGGGGGCTGCGGGGCCGGCGGGGGCTGAGGGCAGCCCGGCATTTCCAGGCGATGCGACAATGGCACTTCGGGAGAGGAAGGGAAGGGAAAAAGGGGGGGGGGGGGGGGGGAGGAGAAGGGAAAGGCGGGGGGGGTGGGGGGTGGAAATAATGCACGCGTCTAGCAACCTTAGCGCGGATTCAGGTCTTGCAAGTCAAAAATAGGAGCCCAGCGCGTCCCTTTTGGGGCCCGGGGGGAGGCGGGTGGGAGGGAGCCGAGACCCAGGAACAGTCGTCCCCCCCTTCGCCTCGACCTGCCTGGGAAAGTCGCTGGAGCAAAGGCAAAAGGTGTTTGGAAATGCAGGGCAAGCCCCCTCCGGCTACCTCCCCCCACCTCCATCGGCAACGGGGGCACCTCTCTGCATAGGATGACGGGGGTGAGGGAGGAGGTGGGGAAGGGGGGGGGGGGGAAGGACGCCGGGGGGAGAAGAAAAGGAGGAAAAAAAAAAAAAAAAGGCAAAGCAAAGCGAAAAAACCTATGTGACTTTTCTAGACACCCTCCTCTCCCCCAACCCCAGGATCCAGGGGCAGTCAGGGGCTGGGCTGGTCAAGATCGGAGGCGGCAGCAGCCCCCGGTGGGACCCGACGCACGCACAGACACACACACACACACACACACACACACACAGATTGAGACATTGCAAAGGCTGGGAGAGGAGGGAGACAGGAGAGCCCCGTTCCCCGCTCCTCGCTTTCGCAATTTCAAAATCAGCTCGAAATGACCCAGCGAGCGCTGGTTGGTCGGAGCCGCGCTGCTCCATGTTCCCCATTTACATTGAAAAGCCCCAGCTCGCTCCCTGCACAATAGTGGAAGTCCCGAGGAAGCTCTGCGGCTCAGCCACCGGCAGGCAGCACCCCCGCCGCTGCCGGGCCCCGGGGTTCCCCCCCGGCCGGGGCGCCCGGCGAAGCCCCTTGGATGCGCCTCGGCACCACCTCGCCGGGCGGCAGCGCACAACAAAGCCCCCCGCCCCGGCTCCAGGACTCCTTCGCTTGCAGCATAATACGTACACGTACATGCCTATAACACTATAGATCTGCGGCTCTACGTATCTATACGGTACTGACTTGTGGTTGCTTCCTGGGTCTGCCTCGTCCTCTCTTCTGAGGCTCTGCGGTTGCAGGTTGCTCCTGGGCAGCAGTGGAAGGCTGACCGGGTCCCTCACCTTGTGCACTCATCGTGACTTCTGCTGCTCAGCCTTAAACCAGTCTCTCCAAAGCACCTTGGAAGGGGGGGAATCAAAACGAGCTCTTGCTGCTTTTGCTGCTCGCTGCCACCACCACACCGGACGTCCTGGTGCTGCCAAAAAGGAGAAGAGAAGGGGAGGAGGAGGAGGAGGAGGTGATGGTGGTAGTGGTGCTGGTGGTGGTGGAAGAGGAGGGGGAATGAATCTCTCTTACAATTTAGGAATGGTTAGTAACATGAAGCAATTCAAAAGAGGGGAGGTAAAAAAAAAGGGGGGGGGGAGGAAAAAAAAAAAAAAAAGAAGAAAAGGCAGAGTAAATTGCAACCCTGGAAATACAAGGAGAGAGGGAAATACTCCGAGGGTAGTCGGAGCAAACCAAGAAGGGGAAAAAATCCTACAAATTGAAAGCAAGCGGTGGCTATCGCGCTTAGATCGGATCAGGACAAATTAAGATAAGACACACTGAAAATGGACTGAGAACACTGCACAGTCTTGCCAGAAGCATGCACCCTGGGAAGACGGGGATTTCGGCAGCAGCGGGAGCAGCGGGCAAAAAGAGCGATCATTTAAAAAATAATAATAATAAAACGATTTGGGAGATTGGGAAGAAAAAAAAAGGGGGGGGGCGGTCCTGGGTTCGTGTCTGTGATGCGAGTTGCTGGGACTGGAAATATTATTATGCGAGTCCTGCCCACGGACTAAACTAGGATGAGGGTTTGTTTTTTTTTTTAAAAAAAAAAAAAAAAAAGAAAGAAAAAAGAAAAACCACCTTTACCCGTGGGTGGAAAAACCAGGAGGGGGGCGTGCAAAAAAAAAAAAAAAAAAAAAAAAAGAAAAAAAAAAGAGGAGGAGGCAGAGCGAGAAAACCCGAAAAACTCAGCGACCGGGGGCTGGCGGCCGGCCAGATAAAACACGAGCAGCACGGCAGCCGGGGCTGCGGCGGCGGAGCACGCCGCGGCCGCCTCACGTGTCCCGCACCGGCCCGGCCCCGCCGCCGCGGCAGGTTTAAAGGGCCAGGCCGGGGTCCCGGCGTCCCGCTCCGCGCCCCTCGGCTGCCCCCGCGGAAGGGGAGGGGGGGGCGCTCGCCGTCCCTGTCCGCGCTCCCCCCCCACCCCCGACTCCGCGGGAGGGTGCGCGGGCGCGGTGGCGCCGCCGCCGCTGCACGTGGGCGCCCCGCCGCCGAGCGGAACAAAGGCGGCGGGGCCGGGACCGGGCCGCCCCTGGGACGGGCCCCGCCGGGCGCCACCCGCGCTGCGGCCGCGGGCACCGCCGGGAGCGCGGCCCCTGCGCCGCCGGAGAGGCGCTGCCGTTGCGGCACAGGCTGCGGCGCGGTGGGCGCCGCCGGGAAGGGCGGCCGCCTGCCTGGGTGAGATGCGGGTGGGGGTGGGGGTGGGGATGGGGGTGTAAACCGGCAGCGAGTCGGAGCTTTCATGCCCGGGACGGTGACTGGCGCGGGGAACGAGCTCTGCTGAAAAGTCCTGCCCCGGCATCGTTCCGGTGAGCGCGGCTGGGCTGCGGTCTACGCATCTTCCCAAAGTCCTTAAGCAGGGTGTCCCGCACAGCCTTCTCCCGCCTTTGGTGTTTGGTCCTCTCCCATGCAAACCATGGTTAGGCGCCCCTTCACTGTGGCACAAGGAGATGGCTGCAAAGGCCAGGGAGGACCCCGATGTCTGCGCATCCCCCCAAAGAAAACGCTCACACCTGGGCTCCATGTGTGACTTTGGCATTGCCCCCGGTCCCACAACCTCCCTCAAGGTCTTAGACTTTGGCTGAGAGAAAGCCACCCCTATAACTGTCTCCTCACATCCTTCCTCTCCTACTCAGGGGTGGGCAAACATGAGATCCCTTAGAAGGAAATAAAACGTTACATTATCATGTATAACGCTGAAGAAGGCGCTCTCACTGCTGCAATGTTTCTTGCGCTGACTGACCAGATACATCCAGTTGTCTTGATACCTTAGGAATTCTTAGCTGTCTATTATAGATAAATAAATAAACATAATCAGGCAAAAAGTTACTCCGATCAAACATATGCAATCATTGACGAGTAGACTGTGCTGAGGAGACAGCTGAGTTATTTTCTGTGGAATAGGAAAAGTGCACTGCAGACAGATGGGCTAAAGAAAGAGTAATCCTAGAACTCTTCTTAAGGCTGAAAATATTCCCAAAGTGTTCTTAATCCAATCACGAGCCTCCCAAAGCCTGCTTCCCTCCCATCCCCAAAAGCAACCAGCTATGGGCGATGGACACAGTCCACCTGTTAAATCTCAGAGCTATCACAAAAGTCTTGTCCCCACTATCCTTTGTAAAATATTCGGCTCCCATCACACCATGAAGAAACCCACAGGGCCCTACATCCATTCTGTACATCAAAAGATTAAGCTGCTGTATGAGATCAGGATTCCAAGCAGAGATTGTAAAGTCTATAGTTTAAAGCGTAGCAGCAAATAACTTTTATAACATCCATTAATCTCTTTGAAGCATATTCATGTATCCATTTCTCTGGAAGAAAGTAGTACATGCAATTGCTAAAAGCCTGTAGCTCCAAAACTGCCATCTCCACAGATTCATCCTATATGGGCTATTAATAGTTCCATTAGTCTTCCCTTGAGGAGTTCTAGTAACAATACCATAGTCCGAGGATTTTTTACATACAGCCCTAAGCAAATAATCTTCACACGGGAGCAATGTTCCTAAACTGACTCTTTGAAAGCTGTTCCAAATAAGGAACGTCTTGACGCTTGCACTGTGCTCAGCACAACAGATTTTGGGTCTTTCTAGGGATGTCTGCCTACAGATTCACTATCATAACAAGTATTAGCATCAGACATCTAAATGACTATGGGTCTTCCACTTATTTGAAACGGTCTTGATTCCCTCCTTAACCAAAAGTTTTTCAATTATAAACCAGTATGATATTCCTGATGGCAGCTCTGGGGATACAAACCTGTCTAGACTAATCCAAAAGCTTGTTCTTACATCATTTATATCCAGAGTACCTTAACACAGGTAAGCAACACAACATCCAGAAGCCAGAAAACTCCACTTCCTCAAGTGGCTGGTGGAAGCTGAGAAGCCAGAAACAGCTCTGGGTTTTGTTCCAGATTCCTTCCCAAAAGAGATGTGGTAACTGTTCCTTCCACTGTTCCAATCCACCCTGACAGTATGGATTATTGCTCCATCCAGTGCAAACACCAGTCAATATAACTGTATAGTTCATTGAAGAGAATACTGCAAAATTACTGGAGTAGAGATGACCTATTTTCCACCAGCTTTGCTCTAAGATTTAAGCCTTGGTCTATCAATACACGTTAATTGTTAGTGCTTTTATTTTTTTTCTGGAAGCATTCATAATAGAGTAGGAAATTTATAAACATTAAATAAGGCCTGGTTTCCGCTCTCCATGAGCCTACAAACTCAGGAAATTTCCAAAGAAGTTAGAGGAACTTCCTACAAGATTAAGAAGAAGAGAATGAAAAATGAGATGGAGGTTTTGCTACCTAACCCAGAACACTTATAAAGAGGCCGTTTGTTATTCTGTAGTTAGTGTGATGGCTGCTCCCAGAGAGGACCTTTTTAAATCATGTAATCTAACAGCATCAATAATATTTTGCATCAGAAAACAGAACTCCAGGTTGCAGCAAAGTATCTTTTAGAAAGACAGAAAATTACACCTTGAATAAGCCTTTGAATTATAAATAGCAACAAGGCACCCCCTTCCCATGCTCACTTCTTCATCTACCCCCTTTCTCAAAAGCCTGTGGATGCAGAAGAACCGCACCCTGTAAATCAACAGGCTCGTGCTGTGCCCTGTCACGGGGAGATGTCACCTGTAGATAAGCAACCTAACATAATCTGTACTAACTATAACTGACTCCCACCTGTAAAAGCTTGGGAGCTCAGATGGTCTCAAGTGGTAGTGCACTACACGAGGAGAGAACATTTGGGGTTTTTTTTTCCCAGCTGCTACGTTTCCTTCAAGATCTACAATGCAGCCTGTGCAGATGGCAGGTTGTCACCAACTTTGCTGTGCCTGCTCACCATATATGGAAGAGCACAAAGAGTTTGTGTGCCTCTCCGTTCTCCTCAAGCGGCATCCTGTTTTCTCCACCCTAGTTCTCATGGAGTGCAAGCTGCTTGAAAGGGATAGTGATAAGGCAAGTTTAAGGCCCTAGCTCGGGAGGAGCATCAATGGTTTGACTTTGAAAGAGGTCTCTGGCCAGGGATGGGAGAGCAGATGGTAAACTTCAGAAGACTTTTGCTGCCCGTTTCCTCAGTTCTTCAAGGACCTCACTGCTCTGTGCTGCCTCACAGAGCTCCTTAGAGGAACAGCCTTGGCCTACCAGTGCTCAAGGCTACCTTGTCTACAAGGGTAGTATATTGGTTGGGTATTTCACTTTTGTAGCCAACCAGAGCAGCCAAAGGTATTTACATAGCCAAGGGTTACAGTGGGTACTCAAGGAGCTGGGAACCTTGATACTCTCTTTCTAGAAAACCAGTCCTCCCAGGAGAAGTGCATTTTGCAAATATTGTCTGTATTTGTGAGAAAAGTTAACTTTTGTTTTCCCTAGTCCTTTTTGAATGGACTCCCGTGGGTCGCTGGGGATACGAGAGAGAGGAGGAGAAGAGCAGGCAAGGGAACCTTGAGTGCACCCATCAGATGGGCCAGGGCAAATCGCTACTCTTCCACTCATTTCTTTTCATCCAACTGGTGGAACCAAGAGGGGCTGCTGCTTCGTAATCAGCAATCTGCAGATGGCTGGGAGAATGCTTTAGGGAAGCATGACTACAACTGACAAACGAGACCCAGAAAAGAACATTAAGGCTCGGTCTCAGGCCTTGTCTGCACCGGGGAATTTTCTTCCCTCCTCCAGATTCCCACCATTGCTAATATGAATGCAGCTGCACAATTGTTAGGGATGTTGGGAGTCATAATATATGAGTTTTCATCTCGTCAGCCATTTGCAGCACTGTGTCAATTAACCCTCCTCAGAGCAGGGTTAACTGATACAGTGCTGAAAACGGCTGCTGGAGCCGAAAGCTGTCTATACTAAGGCTCCCATTGTTGCTAACCCTGGTGCAGCTGCAGTGGAATCAGCCCATGTGGGATTATTTTGGTAACAATTCTCCAACCCCAAAACAGCCTAAAAATGCAACATAGCCACCTCGTGGGCCAAAACACGCTTCCACTGCACCTCAACAGCTATGCACCTAGGCTGTCGCCCTTCATAATGAGATTTTTCTTACAGTCCTCTCAGTCCAGAGGGTAGATTTTGCATTTCTGTACAAAGTACTGAGCAGACTTCACCTCATCAAACTGGTGTTCCTGTCACCTCCGTCAGACTGCCTCTGCTCATTAGTTCTCACTAGCTCTGGACTTGAAGATGTGTGGAGGAAGAGCCGATTGTCTGGTAGTGTCTTTCCACTGATTAAAACATTAATTAATTCAAAACTAAAATTGCCCTTTCACTCATGGAAACTTTGCAATTTGGTTTTTGGTTTTAATTTCTTAATGCAAATCTAGTTCTTTAGTTTATGGCTGGAGATTCTCGTTCACCAGCAGTTTTGCCTTTTTTAACGCTAAGAAGTAAAGCCTTATTTATGCAGAGCAGCACCATGAAGACTCAAGCTGATCTCTGGTGGAGTGAAGTTCTATTTTGAATGAGCAGAGTTGGCAGAATCAGTCCCACTTGTTTCCACGTTCTTTAGGAAGCAGTTATGAAACAGGCTGATGAAATGGGTGTTTTACCCCCTGCTGAGTAAGACTAATACTTCTGAAAAGCCCCTTTCTATCCTTCTCCCACATCCATATCCAACACTAACTAAAACAAGGAAGTGTTGTTTTGCATTTGTTATACTTCTGAACAACTATTTATCAGACAGATGCCCTCAGTCAGGTTTTTTGAAGTGCAGTTTGCAAGTGTGAAAATGTTGAAGCCCAAGCTCAGCAAGAACCTTGGTGAAAAACTCTAGCTCGCTAAAGCCCTTGATTAATGACAAGCAGGTTTCAATTCATGCATGGCATTTTATGCAAATACAGAACACAGCTATATGCAGAATGGTGGGCAACTGCATATGCCTGTAGGTATCTACAGAGGCTCGACTTACATTCCCAGGGAAATGGCGAAGGGGCAGACACAGAGGAGATGCTGTCCACAGCCTCCCAGCTGTGGAGGTGAGATGTGGAGCCCAGCTTAGGGTGCTGGGATGTTGAGCACAAACTGATTTGGCAGAAACTTGGATACAGCTGGGTATTTTGAGAAAGGGGAAAGGAACTGGCTTACTCTTCCTTCATCTCTGATACTTCTGCGGTGGCTGTTTCTCCCTCCCAGGGATCCCTTTGGATGAAGTGAGGGAGTGGGCAGAGTAACTGAGCTGCCTGCAAAACAGGTGCGTCAGCGGTCCAGGGAAGGAAGGAGCAGCAACATACTGACTACCCCTTCAGCTCAGACTGAGCTGTGGGGATGTGTGACAAAGTTCTCAGGTCACAGTTGTCACACAAGGAGCCTGCTTCTTGGTAAACGTATTTATATATTTGCTTAAATGGTTTGCATTAATTTCCTGAAAGGTTCTTATAAAAATGCTAAAAAACTCCCATCCCAAATCCCAGTGGAACTGGATTTCTCCTCTCCCTTAGCCCCTTTTCCCTTCAATATTAGGTTCAGTATCTTGCATATGTTTTTATATGAAGCTCTGTGATTAAACGTACTTAAGACTGGCTCATTTTTCTCTGCAATGAGTTCAGTTATTTCCTTTTTATACCTTCCAGAATTTACTATACCATATCTAAATATTGGCTGCAGTCCACATGTTTTAGATCATTCTCTATAATGGTCCTGTTGTTATAGAATCCTTTGTGTGTGTGTGAGAAAGAGAGAACATGCATATGTGTTGGAAGCGAGGCAGGGTGCATATAATTGTTTGGAAAGAGAAATCAGGGTATATTAATTCCATAAGTGATTTCTGAACTGATAACATAAAAGTGATAAAAATAGTGAGCAGTAAAATTATAGACCTCCGGTGCATTACCTTGTATGTGTGGTAAATAATCTGATCCCAACATGTTACTCTACTATATATATTCTACCAATAAAATGACTCATTCACCTTTCATTGCTATATAATTTTAAAGATCAGATTTATTGTTGTCACATTTCCTCGTTTTTACTCATGTTCTGACTGTAGATCCTTTGACCTGAGTCATACATGTTGTAGTCAATGGTAAGCTGCATGAAGATGAAACTAAGGCAGCAGCTGAAAGTCCTTACTCATTACACAAAATTCTCATTGCCTGCTAAAGACTGTACAGAAAATGTACGCATGTAGGGTTAAGTTAGAGATCTGGGGGAAACGCGGGATTTGATGCTTCATTTGACAAATCATAAGCTTTAACCAAAACAAACAAAAGACTTTACTCAGTGTCATAACATATGGATAGTGCTCATGATGATTTAACTGAGAAACGCCTCTCAACTCCCAGGACAAAACGAAGTGAGTAACCATGTCCCAGTGGACACCTTTGACTCTTGCCTGTGACTCCACACATAGAGGATACGTTTAAGTGGCAAACGGACAGCATCAATCTATCTACTGCATGTTCATTCTGTACATGGACTGATTTCGTGCACAGCAAGTGTGACTTAGGTCACAGCTTAGCTCACAGCACACCAGATAAACCAGTTCACCTTCACAGCAGGTTGAGTGTCCTCACAGGTACGGAGTCACAACTGCATGGCAAATTTGCTCCCAAATTTCTTTTAACTTCTCCTTGTGGACAAGTCTGACGACAATCTACTGGTGGTGTAAATTCAGACCGCTTTCCCATGTGGAGAAGTTCTCAATGACCCAGAACAGAACAGATGCAAAACCCTCTGCACTAACAACTCCACTCATGTCCAACCCTGTAGGGCCCTGAGTCAGGGATTAGGCAGTTCAGAGGGCTGAGTAGGTAGGTATCATTTTGTGCTGGAATAAATTTCACCCCAAAGAGAGTATACTTCGTTTCGATAATTTTTTTTCCCCACAAGCTAAGATAAATTTCTGCTTTGGTCCATTAACAAAACTTGTATTTTTAATCAGAATTATTTTGTACTATATTTTCTTTGGAAATAACAGTACTACAGTTTATGTGAAATACAAACAAATGAGGGAACGATTTTTACCTAAACGTATGAATAGCATTTTGCAATTTGTCATTGTGATATATTTATCTTTTGAACTTTAAGTGAGCTCAGCTGAAAAAAATGTTTCTCTTCAGCACGTGACTGGAAAATATATTACACCAGAGAAGTATATTGCTGTTTCAGTTTAGAAATTAGTGGCTAAATATAAGTTTCCACTATACTTACTTTCACAAAGTATGTAGTAAATTATTTACATTACAGTAAATTCTTAGTACATATTCCAAAAGGTGTTAAAATCAGCATTCTCGCTCAAATTAATGGATATTTTGTGAATGCGCGTTAAAACTAAGATCCCTAAGATCTTTTGTTGCCTGCTGAAGCCTTAAAACCACTGGAATATGGCTAGAACAAAACAAATTCGTCAACAAAATGAGCCCTGGGGTAAGGAAAAGCAGCTGGTAGGGAGCAGAAAGATACAGACTGGCCAGTAAAGTAATGGCAGCTGAGGATTTGGCTCTACTGTCTGCCTTACACCCATCTCCTTCTAGTGGCACAGCGTATGCTCGTTACTATGTGTTGTCTTTCTAATCAAAGCTTCGCACAGGTCAAGAGATGCCCGTGGTTTCCAGCTGCAACACTGACTCTCCCCAGTTCCACCAGCAGAGCCCTGCCAGAGCGCCATGACCGGGGCGCCCCGGCTTCCCCACAGGCCTGCATAGGTAGGTCTCTCCCTGCTTCCGAGCTGCCCCAGCAAACAGGGCCACCAGGAGCAAGCTGCTACCACAGCAGCAATGTCGTCGTTTCAGCCTGCGCCTCGCTCCCTCCCTTCCCCTGGATGGCTCCTGGGAAGAGGGAAGAGAGCTGGCTGCAAGCTGGACGAACTCTTCCGGCAATGGCAGCTGCTCCCAGCCGCCATTTTGCCCAGGGGTCATTTGCCTTGTCACATCCCAGACATGTAACCCTCATGCGGTGGGAGAGCAGCCAAGCAGCCATCAGGAAAGGCTGGGGCCGGGTGGGAGCTGCGGCTGCTGCCAGAACAATTCATCTGATGAGCAGCCCCATTCCTTATACGCTCCAGAGCCGTGCCCAGGGAAGAAGGCTGCTGGGAACAGGCTGCGGGCCTGATAAATGGGCCTGTCTGCCACGAATGCCTGCACTCCGCAGGACGAGCACCTGTTTCCTACAGCCTACGGTCCTCGTGTTTCCGAACTGTTCCGTGCCTTTGATAATTGGATGGGTTTTGTCCGGTTTCTCTGTGCGCGTATACGGAGCACAGAGGAGGGTGCAGGACTTACAGCTCCACTGGGGAGCTCAGGAAGCAGAGATTCCCCATTTCCCATAGCCCAGCGTTCGTTCCTGTCTGACCTCGGGCACACTAGGTACGCTCCTTGGAGGTGTTCGGATGCCGACCTCCCACAGAGCCGAGCAAGAAGGAAAAGCCTGAGCCCTGTCACGAAAAGGCAGATGTGAGTATTCCCTGTCTTCCGGGGCCGTTACGAAGATGTTTCTGGCCCACAGAAACTAGGGTAATGGCAGGCATTCAAAGATCACGTCTATGAGAGAGAGTAGCGCAAACACTGAGGAAAAGCTCACTGTTACCTCAGGCAAAGAAACATCTTCAAATGGTTTTAGTTGTGACTCAGAAATAGTAAAAAGAAGTTTAAACAAATCTTCATACTTAAAAGTTCTGCCTAAAAATATTCCTAGCTCCTTTTTTTTTTTTTTTTTTTAATAATGATATTAGTAAGAGTCCATTATATAATCACAAGAAAATTAAAACTCTCCAGGGCATGATCTTAGCTGTGTAATTAACTGGGGTGGTTAAAAGTACAAAGTGAACCCGAAGCAAAATTTGTACCAGAACCACACCTCATTATGTTTTGCTGCCTAAGTCTGTCATAAATAGAGATGTTTATTACACATCTGCCATTTAAAGTACATATTACATGCAATGTTATATTTTATTTAGATTTAAAAATTTAAAAACATACGATGACAAGCTGTGTTACTATTAACACATGCCTCGGGGACCAGGGGTGCACATTCACATTGTGCCTTGGGTTATATTACAATTCAGCCACTCCAAAGTTACAAATCGTTTACAGAAGTATATTGTGTAATTAGTGTGCCTGATTTCAGTCTATGGAGTTTCACTGGTGTGAAAGAACAATCAAGCCCTGTATATCCATTCACATTTATTAGACCAAACTTTGTAGTCTGTCCTTAGAGCGCTGCTCCCTCCCCTGCTTTCAACAGCAAATGGCACTAAAATCTCCAGAGCTTCCCAAAGCAAAAAGCAGTTATTTTCTTTCCTTATGATTATTTTCTTTTTCTTTTTTTTTTTTCTTCACAGCAGAATTGATTCAGTACTGACTCAAATGTACGAGCGGAAAGGGCAAGAGATGATGCAGTAGTTATATGCTTCTTAATTCTCTCTTCTTTGGGTTTGCTTTCCTGAACAGATTGCCCTCCTGGACTAGCTCCAGGGCTGGCTTTGAAGAAATCTTTCACAGAAAAGCTTTTGCGGAAAATCATCTTGTCCAGGATCTGCATGGAATGAAGTCCCTCTCTGCATGCATATGGGTTATTTCCAGCAGATCCTAAAAAATTTGCTTGGCCAGTGAGGAAAAACAATTATAGTTTCTTTGATGCAAGAACTTTGATGAAGAAAAATGCCACCTACTAGTCAGCTTTTCTTTGTAAGCTGGTTATCCAAAGTCAATCTCTTTCACCATTTCCTAGTTTTCACATCCTCTTATTTGCATGTTAAGGTAGGACAAATTCAGTATATCTTACATATCTAAGATATATGTCTGCATAATGAACACTTGATGTTGTGGACAGTGTTACTCATCACTGGCAAAGGAATGTAACATTTAATATCAGCCCTATCAGCTTTTCTGTAGCATTTCATAGTATGGATCACCTGGCAGTCCTGACTGGTTTCTAAAAAGCTAAAGTAGCAAATATGAATGCTCTAAAATCAGTCAGGCCTATCCCTTCACACCAAACCCAGGGAACTATAAAGTCCAGTGGCACCTTCAGCACCCAGTGCTTACCTGAGGAGGCTTTCAAGGTTTAGTCTTTGCCTGATCAGTCAATCTGCAAGACCTAGCAAGAGGGAAAGAACTGAAACGCTAGCAATTCACAAAGCCTGTCCAGCTCTGTACTTCTCCTCATGAAATATAAACAGCAGAATCTCCCAAATTCCTCAATATCACACTATAATCCAGATCTGTACATAAAGTAACTGGCAAAAACTGAACCTAAGCCATCATGCATCAGAAAGAGGGATGCACTTAAAACAATTTCCGTAAGAGCAACATTCTCCACCTCTGTCCTCAGGTTTTCAACTTAGTTCGGAATCTTGGGGTCACTTCAGACACCAAAATAACTTTTTTAACAGGAAAATATAAAGATGCCTCTGCTGGCAGAAGAGCTGGAGTAGGAGCTCAGCAGTTCTCTACCTATTTTGAATGTCACCACCCTTTTGAGTATGATCATGCTGGTCAGGCAATAAACATACCTATAGATTGGAATCAGACACAGCATATCTAGTTTCTTATCCATTTGATTGTCAGGTTCACGGAGGGAGCTAGGTTAACCACACACGCATCTGAGTGACAGAGAATACTGAGGGAGGGGAAAAAGGAGTAGGGAACACAAGAGGGAAGGGACTATGTGGTCAGGGGTGCTGAGAAAGGCATGTCAAGCATAACACAGAAAATTGTTTCATTTATCCCACTTACGAGAATACTTGTATTTATTGACAGCATTTTTAATGCACTTTTTTCCTTGCACTTTTAAACTCTGGGTACCTTAGTACCACAAGTCTACTACCAGGCCTGATGGAAGGAAAAGAACACATATTAACACATTAAAATCCTCTTAATATTATCCAGAATAGCTTTTCCATATAGCAGTATGATGCACAGCAGTTCAATGGCAATTCTAGGATCTATTTCCATGTGACTGAGTATGTATAACAGCTAATGCCTTAGAGAGTCTCAGGTCACGTGTGGTGCATAACATTCTATGTTACCTGAGAGGTTAAAATGGATACCAGAAATTTAACATAGATCCAGGCAGAGTATTGTTCATCCTACCCATTAAAGGATGATATTCCATATTTATGGCAAAAAATAAATGTTTTATTATGGGAAAAGGGTGTTTACAGGATATATTTAACTGCTTGAGTTTGGTCCGCTTTCAGTACAGAACAGCCAAAAGCAAGCCACTCCAAACAAGAACCAGTAAAATACAAGCAAAATACACCACATGTCGCTAGCGTCTAAATGCGCAGTCTATAAAGATACCTATCTCCCTGAAAATTTGAACTTTGAGTTTGAGTCACTGGCTTTCTTCTTTGTCCTTAAAGCCAAATGTTTAAACTTCTGTGAGTCTAGTAACAAATAGTTTAAATACAAACACCTTAGTCACAGTCTTGCCTAGAATTATTATAACAGAGTACTCAGAATAGGTGCTACATCCATATTAGAACTGAACAAGTAGTAACTTTATTTTGATTTTTGACAATGTATAAGGTACTATTTGCCCAGTAACTTCAGTACAGATGCTTCCGTTGAGTTAAATAAGATTCTTGGAGTGTAAATTGTAAGTAAATCCCCAACATCTAGATGCCAGATGTTTGAACATCGGTTTATTTCAAGTGTGCATGTCCTCTAAAACAGAACATATTTATCTGGAATTCTTACTGTTTGACAGACTGAACACTGTCCTAAATGCACAAACTTTGTGTGAAGTAAAAAAATGTAGGTAGAACATTCATACATTAATTGGCATAACTAAATAATGGAATAACAGAGCTGCATGGAATATAATACTCTTCTATTTCCAAAAGTCTATCTCACTCAAACCAAGACAGCTTATCGTCACTGAGAATTCAATACTTCATAGGCTCAGTACTTTGGCCGGGACCCAGGTGAGTAGGTAATTCTGTTCTCTTCGGTGGGGTTAATCACATGCCTAAAATTAATCAGGAGATTACGTGCTTTGCTGGACAGAATGGAGAGTATGCCAGATCTTTTCAGATTCTCATCTCCAGCCTGAATATGTTGAAACTTTGCATTTTGTTTCGTTGCGTAGGTAGGTCTGCGTAAATTTGAAAAAGTAGAATCAAGAGGGAAACTGATGAAACTAGGAACAAATACTTGAAACTGGTCTCAGTTTTGATACAGAAGTGACCACCAATCTGTTTTTTCAGGATTCTGTTGCTTCTGCAGTCAGCAGAGAAGATGAGCTGAAGCCATCTTACTTTTGAAGATAAGTACTGTTGGAAAGATACTTGTATTGCATCAGTGCCCCTATTATGTTAACATTTAGGGCAAGCTGCAAGGCTCTACTAATTTTCCAGGGATCTGGGTGTTTCAATACAGAGACTATGGGGAAGACTGCAGGGCCCTGGAATCATTGGGAAAGGCAACTTGATTTTTATGTCATGATTTGATCATTTAGTTTGTTCTGTGTGGAGGACAAGCTGCTCAGAATTGTACACTTTTAAAAGAAACCTCTAGTATGTTCTGCAAAATGGATGGCACACCACCAGCAATCATGTTCAGCCTGTTCTTCTGAAGAAACAATCCGTGAATTTCTACCATACCTGAAAGAACAGTCAAAGTCTCAAAAATAATGAGGCTCCTACAAGTAAATAAAAGGGATCTAAATCACTGCTCCAAGAGAGAAAAAGTTGGGCAGAATTCAGGTGTAATATCTTAAATTTCCCATGGCAGTAGCCATTTATCCAATCAGTACAAATGATTGACTGGCCATTCAGAACATGTTACGTTCCAGGCTTGCAGCAAAATTCCTATTTTTGTCTGGAAGGGAAAGTCAAATGTGGGATTGTTTGCAGCAAAAAGAAGGAGGGAAATTAGAGGATAGCCAACATCCACAGCAAGTGTGTTCAGGCTTCATTAGCTACTCATAGAACAATGCATATGGTTGCTCCAAATCTAGCTGTCTTTTAAGACTGTAGGCGGTAAGTGGATAGATGTAGAATCCAGTAGTAGCTAGAGCAGGAGAGTGTGGGAAACAGTATGAATACAGCAAAAAGGGATTCAAGTGATTAGTGTTTATGGGTAGGAACTCCAGTTATAGACAGTACATTTTTTGTTCACACTGGAAACAATAGAACAATATACACTGAAGAGACATTTATTGGATACAAGAAATATGATGTTGCAAAAAGTAATAAAAAAGGAGATGTAGAGAGTTATTGAAATGGAATATTAGAGAAGCCAAACCACATTTATATATTCATTTCCTCTAAGAAATTTTACAGTGTTTGAAATATAAGATTTGTCTCTCACAAGAAGTAATCAAGCGTTCTCATGGATTTCCACAGAAGAGCGCTCTGGGACATGATGAACAAGAAGGACATAGTAAATGGGTAGACAGACACAGGTGCAGAGTTACTGGCAGATCTGCTCTGAGAGTCCAGTAGGTTCTTCATGACAGTTCTCATTGTGGGATTATTACCAACACACATTCCCCCTTTCCAATCAGTTTTGCACTTTTATTTATTTCTGGAATGCTGCTTGCTTTCCTGAGATGCTCTTTTGAAAGATGCCTTAAATACGAGCAGGGGAATGGTAGCTCAAAGCCATATTCATTTGGATGTTCTTGTTCTCTGAGGTCATGCTTTGCAGGGAGAGGCACCTGGAAGAAGAACTGAGTCTCTTTCCTTCCCTATAATGCCAAGGTTTTTAGTAAAACATCGAAGCAAATCCCTTAGATCTAACAATGCTCTGTCTCTCCTGACAGTTTAGAAGAGGTGAATATCTTGGGGCTAAAATTTGAAATTTTTGTTTGGTTCTTACTAATTTGTTCCTTGGGCAGAACTCCATTTGTTTCAACAGCTTTGCCAGAGGAATAACCTCAGGATTCAGCTCTGAAAGGATACCAAGTATCTTAAAGATTATCCTAAGTACAACTAAGATCCTTCAGGCCCAAATGTATTCTTATGCTTCCCAAATTCCAGAGTCTACAAGAAAGATCATTGTAAGTCTTCAAGCAAAAAACTGAAACATCATTATTTAAGCCTGGGAACACTGGTTAAGGGCAACACTCCTCTGCTTTGATGTTCCAGAAAAATGTAAACAAAAGCTATAATTTTTGGGGTTGAGGATTGATCAAGTTTTCAGAGTGCAAAATAGCCCTACAGGAATCTGGTGGAAGTATCTGAAATTACTGTAGGGAAGAAATTTGATCTTATTTTCACCCTAATTAAAGCCTTCTGCATCTCCACAAAAACCTCCAAAACCCTGGAGATCTCTGATGGTTTACCCTCTGGGGAGAACACACAGATATGAATTTTAATAGTGTCTTTTGGTAATGTGGTGGATAAAGACAAATTGATTACAGCAGTGTGGAAAAAAGCAGGTGATGCATTACCAGGGCCACTGGGTTCATGTTTTCCCAGACATGGTGAAGGCCACCCAGATCGTAAAAGAAAGTTGATATCTTTAAAAACTTGAGTTCTATGATTTGGGGCTTGATATGGCTTTCTTGTTTCCGGATACACTGGATTATATCAAAAGAAAAATAAGATGTACGGTCCAAATTCTGTTCTTGTGTACACAAACCCAAATCTAGGCTAAAACTTCTGACATCAATGGATTTGCTCCAGATTTACACCCAACAGAAGAGTAGTACTGTCCTGCTGATTATGATGCCTGTCATTATTTAGTATCTGAAGAGCAATGTGAAACCAAAAGAGAGTAAAAGTCTAAGAAATATGAATTCTGAGGCAAGTGTTTCTACATATTTGCATGAAATACCAAAAAGAACACTCTTGCAGAAGTCCCTTATGAGCATATTTGTACCTGGTCTCAAAGGACAGGGTTGTTCAAAACTGGTTTCCAAGAGAACACTAGGCGTGCACCATGATGGGACATACAGTGAGTGTACTGTGATAACTGTAGGCTCCTTACACTCTATTTCTTTCTAGCCCATTTGGATTTATACCGGGACAATTAGGTATACACATATGAATAGAAAAGACATTTCACTCACATGCATGAATATTATAGCAGATGGCAAGCCAGATGACAACCCTACTATTGTTTAATTTGAACATTGTCTTTGAACATTGTCTAATTTTGTTGATTAATATTTGGTACATGTGGATATATATACACCAATGCAAGTTTGCAAATATGGATCAGATTGACACATGATCTACTTTCAGATCTAGCTGTATCATAGCTAGCCTGCAGGATGCCACAGAGCCATGAACTTGGCCTGCTGAGGAGCCTCACTCACTCCAGTGTTCCATGATATTAGCCTAGATTTGAAAAAGAACTCTGATCTAATCCAAACAGAGACTAACTCTCTGTACAGAGATGTGGCCCTGGAAAGCTCTGCCTAGCTGCATCTAGCTGAAAAAAATAAGACACCTCTATCTGTGCCATGGAAAAGCCTGAAACTTCTGCTTTCCCAGATGTGCAGGGCTGTCACTTATCAGGGCTCGAAATCAAGTATGTATGGGAAACACTGATAGAATTAGATGTCTTGAAAAATGCAGTTTCAACCATCCTGCTCTTCTAAAAAAGTGCAAAGAGAGAAATCCTGAGTTCTCATCCTGTCTGCCAGGACCATTCATATATCTAAGTTAATGTTAAGTAGTCCTTGCCTAAAATACAGAAACTACACTGAAAACAGCAAGTGGAACTTTCTTAACCATTAGAACGACATCATGCTTGGCCTTAGACTCTTATTTACATTTTGCAATGGCACAACCCTAACAGAAGGAATGGAGAAAACCCATCTTCTCCCTCCTTCCAGTAGCCTTTAATCTGGTGGTTAAAGCACCCTGCTGGAAGGGAATTCTTTTAGGTGTGAATCCCCACTAGCAGAGCTAGGGATTGACCCTGGTCTCCTGTGTCGGAGGCATGTGCTCAAACTGTTATACCAAAGGCAAGATGGCCAGGCTGCCAGAACTGGAGCCTCATTTCAGAAGAAGAATGAGCTGTGTTGAATTCCTGACAGAAAGGATGTTGATAACCTTCTTCGAGAAGTGCCAGGCTGTAGACACAGAGTGAATGGAAACAGTTCCTGCAACCTTGAATGAGATCCACTGGGGAAAAGGTTTACAGAGTTATGTCCATTCTTCAAATGTCTAAGCTGCTCAGTTCCAGGCATTTAGAGCAGCTCAAGTTGCCAGCTGTTTTGGAACTCAAACTTCTTCCCCTACTGCAGAGGGAGCCTAGCTATCTAGCACGGAGCCCTGACGAGCAGATGTCAAAATACTGGTTTTGCAAGAATTAACTTTTAGGAGCGAGGACCTGAGTCCTCACTGGATCTGGCCTTCTGCATCTGTGAACCATTTTGAATGCCAAACCAGCAGTCTAAATTCTTTGGATCTTGCTGGACAGAGCGGTGCCTGCATACCTGCGGGAAAGTCTCGGTCATTTAGCTTGCGTTTACAAAGGTGTGCTGGTTTAGCTGCCCTTGTCTGCATGTTGAAGGTAGCCTGGGAGTCTAGTCCCCTTCCTTTGCCCACCCGAGGAACTTGGGATACAAATAGGCAGATATTTAATTTTGTATGGTTTGGGTTTTTCTATGCAAGGTCTGAAATTACACAGGTCTGTAATGGGGATTTTTCTTCTGAGTTACAAGCCAATGTCTTGCCTGTATCTAAATCCTATTTTTTGGTCCAAATATGAGAAATATAACAAAGCTTAGCTGGTGTACTGCAAGTTAGTATTCATGTTTTGACGCAAAGCTCATATTGTGGTACGTTTTAAAACAGTACTTTATGCATCAACCTTTTTCCTCAATAAAATATAATATAACCTCTAGAACAGAGTGATTGCATCTTGTAACAAGCATCAGCGCATGGTAAACAAGGAGATGAAGGTGTTTTCCTACACAACAGAGTGAGTCTTTGACTTGGGAAACCAAATTGGGAGAGGAGACTGCTAGGCATGCAAAAATTGTGTAAGAGCAGACAGCATTTCAGATAGATTTACAAGACTGGGGCTTGCTGGCTTCAGAGAGTAACTGAAAAAACAGTCAAGACCAATTTAAATAATATTGTGTAATATCTGTTTGTCATGTAATAGTATGGTTTTACAGCTAATTTGCAATCTGGCAGAGTTTATACAATTAATACAGTGATACAGTTAATATAATATAACAACAAAAACCAACACAATAAAAATGCCCCCAGGGCTTAAAGATGCAAGAATGTGGGTCTCCCACAGAGTTGTGACAAAGAGTCTGGGAATTACATTTTTTTTTTCCTTTTTTCTTATTTTGCTTTTGAGATGAAACATTGACTAGTTTCTCCTATACCCATTCCAGCCCTGGGTAGCTGAACTTGTTATAGAGCTAACCATAACATGCAAGCATCTAGGCTGGCATTGTTCAGTGATGTTGCCAGAAACACTGACAAAAAGTGTCATACCATGGCTTTGAAAACAGCCGGAAGTAACTAAGGAGCTTGTATATTGATGTGGAGTACAATGATCAGATCACTGTTGTGTTTAGTCTGATATCCCATCTCCAAGAATGTCAGCAATCGATGAAGGATCATGAAACCAAACAGAAGGAAGCTATAGGTCATTCGGCTGGCATATAATGCTGCCTGTGCTCAATTAACTGTTTAGACCAGCCACTAATAACTTCCATTAGAATAAGTTCAGCTTCATGAGCTGAGGGCTTTTGTCTCTATGGCTCTTACTCTTTGCTTACTGTTTTAAACTGAATATACGTGGTTGTAACAATCTAATTGTTTTCTTTGTGCTTGCTAAGTTCATGGTCTGAAACTTGCAGCAATCAGTTCCTTTAGCTAGCTGTTTACCATGGTAAGTCATATTTTGCTCCCTTCGCAGTTGAGTGACCTTCAATTACACTGAGAGAGTAAGCAGAGGCATCCTATTTGTCTTCCCCACATTGTTCACTATTGCGTACAGCCTGTAAAAAGACACACAATAAACAGTTCCTATCTTGTCATTTGCCTTGGCTGGATCTCCCATCTGACAGACATTCTAATACATTACCTATCTATGCCCTGCTCTCTTGCTTTTACAGCCCAGAGTTCAGATTTGATTGACATATCTGTTGCTTTGAGTAGCTACAATGAAGAAAAAAAGAGCTCGCACAGCTATAACTATCCGTTGCTCTTTTTAAAAATGTGACCAGCTTTCAAAAGCAACACTGTGAGAAACTCACTGACGTAACAGTACTGCTGCCAGAAAAATAACAAGAGCAAAATTAGCCGACTGAGAGTATTCATGAACTACAAGAGAGAGAACCAGAGACCTGTCTTCGAAGACAGCAGCAGAAATAATACAATTCTGTAGTACAGTTTTCATGTGATGAACTAGTTGTTCCAAAAGCCAGTGTTCTTTCATAGGCTGCCAAAGCTGACTGAAGGAAACATCCAGTCAAAGCCTGTAACTTAGGACCAGTTTTCCAATTGCTTGGGCAGTTTCCGACTTGTACAGGTAGCAGTAAAGAGCAGTGGATTCATATTTCACAGAGCTCAGGTTAAATCCAAACATTGATGAGGGTCTCCTGAGAATTCTTTGTGGGGCTTGCATAGACTTTTTTCCTTTGACGAGCCTGGCAATAATCTGCAAGGAGTTATTTGTTTGGTCCCATGGAAATTTTTGACTGGTTTATGTTTACAGAATCAAAATCAGAATCGGTGAAGAGAGACAGGGAAAGCATGAAAACTGATGTAGAGCAAAGAGCAAACAGGCAAATACCAACCTTTCTTGATACCAACAAAACCTGATTCATTAGCCTTTGTTTACTCTCCCCGTGTAGTGTGCACTCTGTCTTCTCTCATTTTTTACAATCTAACAGATGAGTTAACTGAGAGGATCTATCTCTATAAAATAGGGAATCCATTTTAGTAGGTTGACTGAGTTAGTTGGCTGGTCCTCCCATTGGAGCAATTTGCTAACAGCAGGAGTGTATCCAGCAAAATGTAGTTCTTCACACAGACCTCCCAAGTTGTCCCATCTCTCCATCAGAGAAACTTTTGTGGGGCCTGGGGAAGGGAGAGTCCTTCTGTGAAAATAAAAATAAAAATGCCATGTTTAGGTGGAACCCTGGAAAAATTCCACAGAAGACAATCTCATTATGAACCCTTTCCCTACATGCTGTATGGCTAATCTGAAATATTAAAGAGGAAGACCGAATATTAGCGGGGAAGGAAGAGAGGCTTGGAGTAAGGGGGATCTGGATTTTTTTGCTTTCTTTTGCTCAGGCTTTCTAGGAGATCTTGGGTGAGAGACACAGCTGCTGTGCCTCACTTTCTCCTTGGAAGATAAAAATTGATTAATGCTACCGATGTCCCTCCCAGAACCATCTGGAGCGTTTATTTATTACGGTTTATAAAAATCTCATAAGGAGGAACAACATACTTTTTAAACAAATAAAGTAAGTGTGGCACACACTAGTGCAATGCACAGGAAAAGGATTAACCTGCAGACTTCACTCTAAGAGATTTATTCTGCATGATGTGCAGTGTTCCACTCTGAGATGCTGTCTCTCTGTCTGCATGTTTTCTTCGACATATATACACTATAAAATCTATCATAGATAACCTGACTGAGCTATTCATTGGCAGGAACTGAATGAATAGTTTGGCTGGAAATAGTTTTTAAGGTTTCTAAAGCTTGGTAGTTCCCCCAGAGAATTGCGCTCACTTTAGTCAGTCCTTAAAGCTAGCAAGAGAGGTACACAAAGGCAGATTTGAAGCTGTTAAAATGGTTATATTGGGGTGTGCATCTGACTGTTTTCAGGAAAATAAAATGGCTTATATGAGAGTGGCGGGGGGAGAATGACTTAAAAGTGCAAGTTGTGCACCTGGACTATTAAGCTGTTTGTCTCTATGTTCCTCAATACCTGTTTTCTGTCTGCAAAAACGCACACAGGAGTATTTTCAGACTGAGGATATGTTATAGTCTCTCATCAGTTATACAAGTGGGACTGAAAAATACCAGGTTCTCACTATTTCTTTGCTCTAATGCCTGTTTCAATAGAGATATGAGTTCTGGGAGCCCTGTATGACTTCATGCATTTTTTTCCAGAAGTAATGATAAAGAAGTAACATGAAAGACCAGCCCAAACAAAATCTTTGAACTGGAAGATGAACCAGATAACAGATATATAGTTTCCAATTCATTTCTATTTGTGCTTGCAAATTTTTGGCAGAGCAAGTGCTCCCTTGAGTTCCCAGATGCCCCATTCAGTTGGAAATCTTAAAGGCACAACCCAATGTATGGGCAATTTTTCAAGAACAAAGGAAATGCGAAAACAGCAGCCTGTTTTGCTCTGAAGCTGTAGAGCATCTATGGATCAACATTCCTAAGTGCAAGCAACTTTTAAATTAATTTTGTTTTATATTTAAGAAAAACATTTGCATACAAACTTGCCAGGATGTATGTTAGTCAAAATGTATTGTGCTCCCCTAGAAAGAGCCAGGGAGGGAGAATATGAACTGCATCATTCCCTGGGTTTCTGCAATATTGCAGCTGCTCTCAATTAAAGTGAGCGGTGGTTTCTAGGGACTGTATCTATGGTATTTATCCTCCAACCATTTTTTTATAATTTTGCAATGATTTCATGTATTACAATTGCAGCTTAATAAAGGGGTGTTACAGTAGTGACCACATTGTCTGCATATTTCTTCCATTGAGAATCCCAGTACACATTATGTTACTGTCAGCGATTTAAGGTTCAGCTATCTATAAAGTAGCAGAACATGAACAAGGCTTAAATAATTAAATCCACTACATCCACAGAGAGCATCCTCTATTGAGGGACAAAAGGAGAGAAAATGTATGTGCTTTCAAGAGCCTAGAGAAAGATACCTGGCAAACCACTGTCACTAGGTTACGCACAGTGGAAAACAGACACAGACAAGCCTTGTATTTAAAACCCTGAGTAACTGATGGGGTTTTATCCTCCTGCAAAATTTTTTCCATCCCCCTTCCTCTGAAGTTGGGGAGGGACTTCCATGCTACCTAGTGACTAGTTCGAGCATTAACATGCAAGGGCTAAAAAGGGACATTTTGTTTGTGCAGGATAAAATCCACTAATCAATTCTAATTCAATCCCAAATAGTTCCTAAAAGCGAGGCTATTCATATTTGTCTATTTTCTGTTTGTCACCTGAAATCGCTGGTCGAGGCATATGGTGAGCTTGTCAGAAGACCTGTGTCTCAGCATGTCTCTGCTTCGGACTTCTTCTCTGACTCTGGATGATTTTTTAACATTTATCAGCTCTGTGTGAAAGGGATGATCACAGCCAAAATTCCTTCCCTCTGCCCTTTCTCTCCACAGCACCGACAAATTGTTACCCCTATTGTCTGGATGTACAGTACAACCAGGCAGCTCTGTTAGCTGCTGAGTAAGGTGAAAATAACCACCTTATGCTTATGATGTAGGGTAAAAAGGAGACTCAAACCCAAGACTAAGTATTGAGAGTTCTTTTATCCACAGACCATCAGCCCATATTGTCAGATATTATCCTTTCAGACATTAACCTGCAGCTCAAAGCATCCACAGAGCAAGTATCTACTGCCTATCTGGGCTATACCATGCAAAGAAAGTAGACTATATGAATAGAAACTAGACAATAACAGTGCTTGCAGACTCCAGAGGGCATGGGTGCTTCTGCTGAAGTGACCTTTTCAGGCAGTCATGAGGGGTTACAATCAGCATGGTTGGTGAGTCTGAGTTTGACAGCCAGCTCACCTTGTTCCCTGGACAACACCACAGATAGGTCCCAAGAATCTAATCAGACTAATCCCCTGCCAGGACTATAATGTCCGTTACAGAATATAAAACAACAAAATAAAATCTCCAAAGCCTGTAGTAGGTGCAATCACACAAGAAAAAAATAATTTCTGTTTTGAACTGCTTTTAAGGAATAGCCCCGCCAGCAAAACCGCAGAAATGTCAACAAGCCCATCATTTGACCAATATGAGCTTTGTAAAACTGTACTGGTTTGGTTCACAGAACTTTAAAGAAAAGGGTTAGTCCAGAAATGTTTCCCCAATATAAATAATCTAAATTATCCAGAATACTTGGTCAGAAGACAGTGTAGTAGATGTGCCCATATAATCAGGCATTCCCATTTTTGAATGGTTGAAAACACTCTTCACATAGCAGCCACTACAGAAAAAAAGGTAATGATCACAGGTTACCAGTGGGTGTGAATAAGAGTACTCTTTCTAAACCTAGCAGTCCTAAGTGACTATTGCTAGCCAAAGTAATATGAAAAAGATCCCTTTTTAAACCTGCATGCTGCATTATTCTACATTAATACTGAAATAATAACCTAATTACAGCACAGCATATTGCAGTTGCTCCTATGTTGTAACCAAAATATTTTGGAAGATGGAGTAGTGGAAAATTTCCCTATTCCAGAGAAAGGGCCAAGTAGCAGAAAGAGGGGTGGCAGCAGTTTAAGGTTCCTGATGTCCCTGTCCATTTTTCTTGTGAGTACTTGACATGCTTGCAGCCAGCCCTTGTTAACATTAACACCAACCCTGAGAGTACAATAGACTACTGAAGTGATGTTGCAGAAGAAAAGCATCAGAATCTCTGAAGCAGTGAAAAAAAGAAAGAAAAAACAGGGATAAATTTGTGTCAACAGATGTGTTTTACCACTAATGATCATGAAGCCACGATACAGTTTTAATTACCCAGACTTCCCTTTATTATAATGGCCCCATAAAATGCTGACTAAATAAAAAAATAACATCAATATACATAAGATGGAAAGCAGATGGTTGAGATTTTTGAACTAGAAGCCACTGCTAGAAAAGAACAATTGCTTTTGAGAGTCAGTTGCCTATTTGGCTAGATATATTCTTTTAAAATGGTTTACTACATAATTAGAAGGTTTGAAAGAGTCAAACGCCTGAGGAGTGTGCTAACAGATACAGAACCATGAAAGAGTGACTTCCCTTTAAAAACACTGGCCCAGATGCTGTCTTCTACCAGATGGCACAGAGGAGGACAAAGCAAACTCAGACATGGCCTTGCATACTTTCTAGTACAACGGAACAAAATTCTGTACTAGTGAGTCTTGATAACAGCACGCTTATGAACACAAACTTAACAATAGCTACCACCAATACAGGCTTTTTTATCATGTTCATTACGGCTTTGTTTCTCAGACCTCCATCTCACATCGCTCTCCCCACTCTCTAGCTTTCCGGCCTGACTTTCTGGCTCCTGCAAGATGGCTTCGTGATTCCCAAATCCTTTGTTCCACAGTACAATACCTGAAGCACACAATAAAATCAATCAACGTTGTGAGAAAGGTTAAAAAAGCATAAAAGGCTTCCAAAAAAATCCAGTATGGTAAGACAAAAACTCAATCCTGGTTTTCTGGCTGCAGCCAAAGATTGAATTATACGGAGTTCTGAGAAAATGACATTCTTCAGCTGCAAGACCATCTGCAGAACTCTGTGCAGAAGACGAACATAGCGGTTTACTTCTCCAAGGGCTATTATTAGGTGCTACTTGCTGACTCAGGCAGGCACTAGTGAATGCATGATACATGCAGATATTTTTTCTAGAAATACCAATTGTTAACAAAAGAGAAAAACGGGGACAGGAATTAAAAAAGGTGAAGCCCCGGTTCTTTGGCACCTTCTTTGAACAAGAGGTTGGAATTCCATGGATACCAAACTCCATGAACCTTTTTAATAAGATACCATAAGTTCTCCAAAGCAGAAGAAAATGAAGTATGGTGACTATCAAGCACTCTCTCTGAAGTGTCTCTGCAAACACACTATGGGATTAGAGCTCCACTGGCTTTGAAGAAAAGGAAGAAGCCCAGCAAAAGAACAGTACCCCATGAACTAGCACATAGACGCCCTTGGGGATGCCAAGGAGAGAAGTATTATTTGTACTTCATGATTGCATCGGAGTTGGAGGAGAAATTCAAATAAATATACATTAAATCCATGGTGTCCAATGAAGAAGGGCTTGATTTGATTAAGGTTTGTCTTCTATAGATCTTGAGCTTATACAGTTTCTACTTGTTCCTAGTGACAGCCCATTCCTCCATGAGTTGAACCGCTCAGGATTCTCTACATATGTGTTTCTAAAGACTGGTGAGTGTGGAACATAGGAACTAACATTTTCCTCCTGGTGCTGTAGGTTTCTGCATCAACCACAATGATGAATATTAAAGAATAATTCTATAACATTGCAACTCACCTAACCAAATGTAGATATCTACAACATAGAAGCTTAACTGATTTAATTGTTGAGACTGCTTTACTAGTCAATGGAAAGAAAGAAGGTATAAATAATCTTGTTCTAAAGTAAACAGCACAAGTGATGTTGAGGAATTGTGGTCTAAAAGCATTTATTTCTCTCCTAAAATGGAGCCTGGGGTGACTCTCTCAGTTGTTGAGGGCTCCACTACAGGCATATTAAAATAGGTGAGATGAATCCCAAACCTGTGTTTAATATAAGTGCCAAGTGCTGGCACAATAAACAGAGAGCAAGAGGGAGGACTCTAAATACTGCTGATGAGTTTTCCTATGTAAATAGCACCCTTGTAAGTTTGTATTTTTGATACCCTTACTAAAATTGAGTAAGGCTAGTGATATTTTTCACTCTGATATGGAAATTTAAAGCACTGGCATCAGATTTAAAATTCAAACCTTTGCTGGCAGGTACTAAGCATACTCCTGGGCGGATGAGAGACATGGAAGAACACGTCTATCTCAGGAGAGTTTTTAGGGCACTGCCTGCACCAGAGTAAACAGAACAGAAAGAATAAACATTGTTGAGGTCTTGGAGTGAGCACAACAACTTTCTATCAGCACGGATAATTTTCTACCACTCTCAAAATGGGGGCAAGATAAAAGCTTCCCTAAACAAACCATGCTTTGGCAAACCTGGTTCAAGAAAAAGAGAAATTAAGCCAGAGGAACTTTCATAACATGAGAGTGACTAAGTGAGCAGGACCTTTGTAAGGCAACAACAGAGTTTTTAAAAAAATGGCCTAGGAAGGTGTTGGCATGATTGACTTCTGCCTTATGTGCATTAAAGTGCAAGAATTGAACAGAAGAAGCAAAAAGGAGCAAAGAGAGGGAAATAAGAACAGTCTGTTTGTCTACAGATTGAAAACAAAGAGAGGTGGTTCTCCACATGCTGCAGTCACACTGTGGAGTTACATGCCCTAGGATACTGTAGATGGTAAAAGTTTATTAGAGAAATTAATAGGGCAAGGAATCCACTGAGGGCTTTTAAACACAAAGATACAACCCCTGACACAGGAAATCCATGAACTGCAAGTTCATGGAGGCCAGGAGACACGTCTTCCTCCTTATATCCTTCCCTGTGCATCTGCTTTGGCTGCTGTTGGGGGCAGGATACTAAGCCAGATAGATCTTTGGTCTGAGCTGGAATGGCTATTCTGTGATTTATCAATGTATTTTTATAGCAACCATTCCATTAAAGTAAGTGCAATTCATGGGAATTTTTTTTAAAGCAGAAATTGTATTTTGTTGTAGTTTTGGCAGGATGTGTATGAAGATACTAAAAAGCTTTGTTTGTGGATGGTGGCACTTTTTGGTTGGTTTATTAGAGGTATTGAAGTACAAGATAATTCAATGATTTAAATCTTTGAATGACCTTTAATGTTCTCTTCTATACTACTGCTACATATTCATAAGAGATGGTTTAAATTCTTATTTTTAGATAGGCTGCTTAAAAGCTTAGGATAAATGGCTAATTTTCTGTCTCCTTCTGATGGACAAGCTCACTTAGATCGCCACTGGTGTCCCTGTAAGCAAGGCCAAAGATACAAGCTCAGCGGAGAGTGAACAATCCTGTTCCCTGCAAAGCAAGGTGGGAACATATTGGCAGCTTAATTGTGAAGTAATTTCCACAGCTGCATATTCTAAGGATAAACAGGTTAGTTCAGTTTTCATTATGTGTCAGTCTAGTACCTTCCAATAAGTCTCTCTCCCTCATGGAGAATCATTTAAAACCATCAATAGCTCCAGAAATTCCTTTAAGAACTCAAATTTTTCCTGGAGTAATAAGTTTCAAATATTTAGGAATTACAGTTTATCCAAATGTGGATAAAATTTTTGATTCCAGCTCTAAAATGCTATTTAATACAGTTCAACAAACTGGACAGATGGTAGTAACAGTACAGAAAAGAAGAAACCCAAGCAATTCTCAAAGATTTAATTCCTTTTTAATTTTCTCTGCATTAAGCTACCCAACTCATTTTTATATACATATTAGAAAAGTCTGTCTTAAAGTCCACTTGGAATGGAAAGGAGCTAAAAATAAAAACAGGAGCTAGTATGGAGAAGAGATTGATATTGCTCAGGCCTTTCTAATGTTCTGAACTACCATGTAGCAGCTATCTGACATGTTTACTAACTGAAGAACCCTGCTCAGACAGCAAGCTTATGAGTGTAACCAGTATCATTGACATCAGTTCCCCCGTTACCATCTCTCTCCTATAATCTGAGCAAAGCAACATGACAAAATATCACTAACTCCTGCTTCCTTTTTGCTTGCCAAGAAGATTTTAAAAGATCAAGAACTAAATATACAATTCACAGCAACCAGACAATTTCTGTCAAGACTCTGAATGTGCTTCTACCAATCTGTAAAGAGTGGTCCGATACAGCAATTGGCCATCGATAGAAAGCATAATGGGAGGCAATTCAGCAACTTCTAGGGCACCAGTTTAACTAATCAAATAACTTTCTCATAGGGTCTGGTCTTCCAAGAACATAAGAGTAATCAGTCTCTGGTGTCAACAGAATTTGAGGAGGATAAGCACCATGAAGGGCAGGTCCTTAGGACAAAAATTAAGTCAGGAGCCGTTCCTGAAAAACCTTAATGAAGACTCATGAAGATCGTATAAATATTTAGCAAAATGTGAAGCACTTGGGAAAATTTACAGGAGCACTGTAAATGTTTCTTGTCACAGTGAAGGAGCCACCCATTCACATTTAAAGTATTCAATAATTTTGCTGCTGCTTTGCTCCATTGAGGTTTTAGCTGTCTCAAGTGAATGCCCCAACTTGCAGACTTCTAAAATCAGTGGATTTACTAAAATTATAGCTCTGTAATCTTTCCAGTTTCTACCTATTTTGTAAAAATGACATCAGCCAGACAGTAACATAGTTCTATATCCTGCAGATTTACTAAATCTTAATCTCTTTTATATTCTTCTTCATACTCTAGTAATTGATGTATCTGGAATGTATCCCACTTTTCCACAGTGCCAAGAAACTGGACCAGACAGACAAACTTTTTAAAGGCAATAAACCAGAGCATATTAATTTAAGAACCTCTCTTCCACCTGAGACCTTCATGCAATTAAAGAAAAAAAAAAGTCCAGCCTCTGAAAGCTATACGCTTAATGTGTTCCACAAAAGCCACCAACAATAAACTTCTTTATAAACAACCTAAATTAGTGGCTTCACTTTAACTAGTTAACATATCCTAGTGGTAGGGTAGAACCTCAAACAACAAGCATGTTTGCAAGATTTTTCTCATGGATTATACCAAAGTGTCTAAATATGTACAGATGTGCTGGGACACAGTAACAGCCTGCAGCTCATAGCCAAGGATTAGAAAGAAAAAAGTTACTTTGTCTAGTCCTTTCTTCTTACAGACTGTAGTCTTCTCTTTTCAGATTTCTTTATGTTTACTTAAAAATTGCTAAGCTATATTTACATGGATAATGAGTTTTTATCATTACAAATGCACTCTATCATTAGGCTAGTAGCTGCCACCTACCAGCTGCTTTTCTCTAGGACTCTGCTTTCAAAAACTGTTCTAGTGGCAAGCTCTAACTACCCTTTAAAACACAGGAAAAAAATATTTTTTTACTGAGTGAGTAAGACCCAAGTTACTGAATTCAGGGCTCTACCTCACTTTTTGGGTCTCTGAAGGAAAAGGAGGGATGGCAGTCTCACTAGGTGGAAACAGGTTCTGAGATCCCAAGTTATTCAATGCCCGGCAGTCACTCTTTTAGTTGTTTACTGTCTGAAAAACCAATGTTGAACAATTTGTGAAGTTTTGGGAAAAAAAACAACATAGAGTATTGGCAGGAATGACACTCTTTTCAATGTCTACATGTGTGTATTCATGGAAAAGACTACAACCAACAGCTTTTCCTAATACCTTTCCTTCTTCATCCTTTATTCATCTTCCAGCTTCCAACTCTGCCCTTCCAGTTTCTGATGGCCATTCTCTCTGAGCCATCAGAGCAACTGGGAGCCACCTGAGTATGCTGATTCTTATTTTCTGCTCATTTCTGTTGAATGCATGCCCTCCACTTGTTTAGCAGTGAACAAGGACAGGCAACTATCTAAAAGGACAGTTGCTGTAGCGAGAAGAAAAGTAAACCTATGTGAGCATTCAGTTGTACGCAGGCTGTGGAGCAATGTTAAACGCAGGCTGTGGAGCAATGTTAAACTGCACCATTTGTGCCTTTTGTTTGAGTATAATTTCACAAGGGCCTGAGAAAGGGACTAAAATTACAAGTGAAAAGGCATAGCATGAAAAATGGGAATAACAGGTGCATGTTATAGTAGTATTACCCGGCAACACCTGTAGCTGATAGACCGGAGTATGGGACTTCTAATAAGTGGACGCTGCCCCCCTCTATAATTATATGCTGGAAAATGTTTTTCTAAAATCTGTAATAAATGACTATAGCATGGAAGGCATGCTGGCACCTTTCCAGTTGCAGAGGTCTTACCCTCATGTCAGACTTTGCCCAAAGGACCTGCATTAGATAAGCAAAAGATTAGGGTGGATGCATGTGGACAGAATCTGAATGGGAATGGAAAACAGACTGCCTGTGTGTCTGGGGCAACATTGCTATGGGAGGAACTGTGGTTCCCACAGACTAGCAAAGAGTATCAAGGCTGAAAATGTATTGAGGAAATGGTGGACTGATTTTCTGAGGATGGTGCAAGGGAGACAAAATGACTGCAGGATTAGAAAGATCAGTATAAAACAAGAAATATATGTGGGGCAATCACAAGGGTAGTTTCACTTGAGACTAAGAGAGTGTGAGGGTAAACGTCTGGAAGCAGTCTCTGCACTGGGGATCAGAAGAATGAGGAAGGAGGAAGCAATGCAAAGCTGTATTAAAACTGAAAAGAGCACTGCTATAGGATACTTATGAGCAATTCCATTAAAACACAGGATTTTCTCCCATCCCACAGAGGTTTAAGTGCCTGTCACACTACATATGATTCTACATCAGGCTTCCAAGTAAATACAAATTCATCTCAGCACATTTTCAAGAACATTGGTTTGGCCATTTTAAAAGTTGGAAGCCAGTAGTGGTGTGGGAGCTGTTTTGTAGCTGAAAACTAGCTGTTCTATGTTTTATAAAACCAGGCCATAATGATGATTAGCCTCTTCTAAAACCATTTTTCTCATAACAACTGGGAAGTTTAATATTTGCAAATTGGCTGCTAAACACAGGTAATACTTTCATATCTAAAAAATGTTGTGGGTGAATTTGGTGCGTATAAAGGCAAAGGACAAACTGCACTGGCCTGAATCAAGAACTGCAGGCAGATACCGTTCAAATTTTCCCATACAGCTGTCAGCGCATCCAAATTCTTATCTGCAACTTTTCGGTGTGAGACTTGGGCAAATTCCTTGCAAATGGTGACACCTCTGTACTGTTATGATCCTGACCTTCTCTTCTCCCCAGAATATTCCCACTACCACCAGTCAGTCCAGTCAGGCTGCTCACAGTCATAAGAGTCAAAAGAATAAAGTTATTCCTTCCTCTAGGACACAATCCAAAAATCTCAGCTACTAGAGCTGTAAAAAGCATGGATACTTAGAATTAAGCAATGCCGATTTCATTTTTATTATAATTCTAAAAGATTTTTGCCTACCATGTCTTCCCTCAGCTGTTTCACTCCATCAGCCATGGTAAACAGCTACTCATCTGTCTGGATGGCTATGCCCCTACCACAACGATGAAGCCACCAGTCGGAGAACAATCATTGGGACTCAGAACAAATTTTAATGCAATTAAAGCCTATACTTGAGAAGGCAAAATTAGCAGTTGCCATTGACTATTACCAATGTGCCCCATCCTTCCTAGTATTTTGCATTATCTTTCTCACATGCCACAGTATGCACTCAGCTAGACCATATCAGGTATTCCTGTGTACTAGAATCATCGATTGTGCTACCGTACTGTAAAGATTTGAGTTTTCAAGACCAGACAGGTGTGTTTATTTGAGCTCAGATCCTCCAGGGAATACATGTGGCTTGTAGCATTCTGGCACAAGCTGATGTAGTCACTGACGGCCACCTCGGCACCCATGTGGCACGGCACAACTCTTTGTGGCCAGTTTCATAGCCTCTTTGGGGCTTCTCAGGCATTGTTAAGAGATCTCAGCTCATCAGTTAATGAAACCCATAGTCTAATTCACATACCCAACAGACAAAATTATGCAACTCTCACATGTAAATACGTGGTTCTCAGGTGAAAGAACTGCCCGCAGACTCAGGCTCTGCAGTTAAGCAGAAGTGATGCAGATAGCAGCGTTCTGAACTGACACTGAAAAACAAATCCAGCAACCTGCGAATGCTGGCGCCTACACTGACTGAAAACCTAGTTATGTCCCTTGTTTTTGTTACACTTAGAAATCACGTGATTGTGTCTGGAGTTGATTGAAAATGTTGCCATGAAGTATTCTGATACTGTGAATAACAGTTTTCAGGAAAAAATCTGTTCAGTAAAGGTTTTAACATCTCATCCCTGCTCTGGATGGAAACACACATCAAAATATTGGAGTTTCCTGCTGAATGAATTTTTTCTTCTCCAATCTATATGACACATTTCCATTTTAGAAAGTATTTTATCCCGTTTTATGAATTTGAATTGGTAAGTTAAAGACTATTCATTCAACACTATTCCATCTCCCTCTGAGACACACAATAAACCTTGGAGATGTACTGGTTGTAGGTTCTGCTGTTCCTTACAGTCCTTGTTGTCTGTATATCTCCAGCTGAACTAGACATCCAAAGAGGCTTCCAGCTCAGACAGACAGAGATACTATATTGGTCTGACATTAGTGAATTCTAGTTCAGATCCCTTGATAAGTTTCCATCTAAAACAATCTTTCTCAAGAAAGTTAGACCAATTCCGTTAGAGCTCATCTTACACCATTTTCCTGAATCTGTAGTGAAAAATAGATCTAGGTTCTTTCTGGGTCCTGCTACAGACTTTGCTCAAATCATATAAACTCAATTTCTGCCCCTATAAAATTAGAATAGTATCTAATTATCAGATATACTGTAAGGCTACTGTCTGTAGGGGGCTGTGATTTCCTTGGGTAAGAGAACACAAAGTCTTACTACAGATTTGACATATTGCACCCAGATATCTCGGCACAGATGTCATAAAACATTACTAACTTCCTTAAGATTTCCCCAAAGCATGACAGAATTACTTCAGTACTTGAAAGTGCCATCACATGATTATTTAAGCTATCTGTGAAAAATAGAAGCTATTCAAGTCTTTCTTAGTGCCCTTATTGGTCAGTGGCAACAATAAGTTCAGAAAGCCTCTGTTGACACTGTAACATGCCACCTGAGTGCTACCAGTGCTTCACGAATTGCCCTATAAAAGAGGTCAATTTTAGTAGGTGTGATTTTGCTAAACTTTTAGCATGTGCATGTGCTAGGGTAGCTTGTCAGGCCAATAAAATCTCAGTGAATTGAATTAAAACTGAACACCTACTGACCTGCAAGAAGTCTCCACACTAGTTATCTGGTGCTGCCTGTAGCTTAATAGCTAGAAAAATGATCCACCACCATGCAAGAAGGTACTTTTCCAGTTTCTCAAAGCTGATGATATGAAGCAAAATGCAATGCAACGTAGCCTCAGGTCAAAAGACCACTCCTGGAGATCGAAACCAAGGAAAAATTCATCCTACAGATGTGATCTGCCTCTTATTTCTTCAAAAGATGCCTGATGACAGTAACACCCCTTTAAGAGTCTGATCATACAGTTGTCATTCTACACTCTCCAGCACACAACAGTTCTGGAAGCTCAAGAAACTTAAGTAACACGATCGCTTGTATTTGACGGGAAAAAAAAACCATCTTTTCTTTCTCAAGTGATTTGAGTCATTTGTTCTGAGCGAAGAAGTATAGGAGAGGATCCCTTCAGCAGAGAGGTCTTCCTCTCCTTGCTTAGAAGGAGATGTCTGCTGTGGCAGTTTCACTGCACAGATGTTCCTTCGCATGTGCTATTACTCTATCTGTACCTAGGACTTCCAGCAAACACCATTTAACTAAAGCAGTAATTCACAGGAAGGCAGAACAACAGTCATTCCTACAAACAGCTCATGAATCCAAGAGGAGTTTCCTACTCTGTAAATCTTCACAATCCTTAGACAGGGTCAGAAAGCAAAGGGAATTCAAAATTCACATTTCCACCCATCAATCCCTCTCTCCAAAACAGATAGTTCCAGGAAAACACAAAGCAAAATTTCACTAACCTTTCTGCTCAAGTCTTTGAGTGACCTTTCCGTGTGAGAAGATTGTATGGCTTCCTGATATACCAGGGAGTGAAACGTGCACAGGATATATACCAGAGCCCCAGCTTTAGTGCTTAGTGCTCAAAATACAGGTGGAAGATACGTGTAACAACACAAGTAGCAGGACAGAGACCTACTGGCTACAGTTGGGACAGCTCAGGAATATACATTAGTCTTTCCAAAGCCAATTCAAACTTTACAGGTCAAATTCTAGTTGCTTTGGACAATAGCACACTACAAAGCTTCCTGCTAAAATTGCCGAATTTAGATCAAACATGGAAACTTTCCATGATAAAAGTTGAAAATGTGGGTATGGAGAGCAACACTTTCAAGAGGAAGGTAAGATATTGTTGGGTGGTAATTAAAATTCAAAGGTTACTTCAGGCCTTCACACACTTCAAAAGCTGAACTCTCCCACACATTTTGATGATAACCTGTTCAGCTCTAACACTGTCCTATTTTTTTCAACTGACATTCCACTGTGTCCATTCTGACTATATGTGTTTTGAGCACATTCATAGTCGTTTATAATGTGAGAGCACTCAGTGGTCCCAAAGAAGGATTTGGATCTCCCCAAATACAAAGCCAAGCCTCCCTCTCCCTCTCTCTGCTTATAGACAGTGATGCAGAGTCATATCCGAGACCTGCTTAGGCTGGGAACTTGTGTCAACTGGTGGAACTAGATACCTCAGACTTTGCTGCTAGAAATCCTTTCTAGATAGCTGTGGGATAGTCTGCCATCATGAAATTGCCTTCTAATCCCTAAAAAGTTGTCTCAAACTATGAGCCACAATGAACTATGGAGCATCAGGTTTTATTCCCTGCCCAATTTATTTGCCTTTTAAACCATTAACTCTAACAGGACGTTCTTGTTATCGTGTTTACTTCACTTGGAATATTTTGCTATGCTCTTCACTACAAGATTTTGGTGAAGTCTCAAGTGCCACAGTCAAAACCTCCTTGTATGAGAAAATCTGTTCTTGGGCTGGTTTTCAGTTTGCCATTTTTCACTAGAAATGCCCCTTGTAAAAGAGAGCTCCCAGTGAAATCTCAGATTGTATTTAGCTATTTTTGTTATAACCTCTCTTACTTGTCTTCTGAGTGGATCAGTTCCAATCCTTTCAGTCTCACTTCAGTCTTCCCATGCTCCAGCCTTTCCATCACATCTCCATAATGGCAGTCTCCTTTTGGAAACAGCATGGCTAGAACCACATGCAATATTCACATCAGAGAAAAAAAAAGTTGCTGATTTTTCTAATGGTATAAATCATTTTCTGCATTGTTCTCCAGACCATTCTTTACTCATCCTACACAGCCCTCACTCTGAAGACTTTCCAGCCTAATTCAAAACAAGCCCTTTCCCTGTCAAAAATACATGGAAGGTAGGAAGGAAAAATGGGATGTTCAAGCAAAGTCATTAAGATGACAAATTCGAATGCTATGTTAGTTCTGTAATTTTCTGTAACAGAATTGCTTTATTTACACTGGAAATGCTTAGGGAATGATTCTCCATCACCTTTGTACCATAATAGGGCAGCTGGGCATTCCCTGATGTAGGAAATCCCTGCACAAAATACGGCAGTGTAGGAGGCCTTCATAGGTGGCCAAGGCAGAAAGGAGCAAGTGGCATAGGATAGGCCCTTGGGAACTGTTCTAACTAGTGTAATTTAGAGCATTCCTGCTCTCAGTTATGCCAGGGGCCACTTTGGCATCAAGTCAACCTAGAATCCAGGGAGATGAAAAATGGCTTAGAGCCACTTTCCCCCTCCCTGTACCCTGAGCCTGCACCATGTGTGGTTTGGCTGGCTTGGAGGATCTGCCCCCTACATTTTTAAATAGAGCATTTTAAGTTGAAGTTGAAAAGTGAAAGAAAACGGAATATGAAGACTAAAAGGAGTAGAAAAGTGCTGAAGGGAGAGATGGAAAAAAAAAAGGAAAAAGGAGGGAAACAGAATGGGTGGTATTGGTAAGTGTGAAGTACAGCTCACGTTTAGCAAACGGAAGGAGCACTGGGGAGGTCTGGGTTCACTTCCCAGCTATGCCAGAGACTTTTGAATGCCAAGACTAGTCTATTAGGGTCACTTTCAAGGTGACCATTGAGATGTTTTGACCATCTGTGCTAAATATGTTTAGCTTATTCCCTGAGAACTAACCAGCTTTGCCTGCAAGCACCATCACAGAATCCGAGAAGTGTCTTTTAGCTCTGGTTACCCATAACAGGGACATGTCTGGAAAGACAGACACCACTGTCTTGAGAAGATCCGCAAGACACATGCATGGGATAGCCCTGGTGCAGGGCTGCATGCATGGTACCCAGGAAAAGCTGCTCTGCACTGTAGCTTCTCCTCTGTTGTGTGACCTAAGATCATGCTGCATCACACCACGATAATGGAAGAGCTCAGGTCCCATTCTAAGTCTGCATTCAGTGTAGACAGGAGAGGGAGTAGGAAGGGCTTTTACAGCTGAGGTTTCACCTCAAAATGTACATGTTCATCGAGATTTACTTGGAATCTCTCTTCACCTTGGTTTCTCATCTGCAAAATGGGCATGCTACTTCCTCTCCAACAGTAGTGTGGTAAGGATGCATTGAGACAGAAAATGAGGTATGTTCAAACTCAACAGCAACAGGAAAAGGGGGAAAAACTCTAAAATGGTGGAAGTCCAGATTTAAATGTATCTTCACAAATAGACAAAGGGCAGGTGTCACTAGCATTATAATTCAGAATGTATCCAAATATTAAAACATTGGTAAAACTTTAAAATTCTTAGCCTAAAAAGGTGGATGATTGTATTGGAATCTTACTATAGCCATGCGATACTCAACTTGTGCCACACTATGCACCACCCTATACCAACCAGCCCTGTTGTGCCCCTTCCCCTCCTTTCTTTAAGCCTTCTTGATATTACTTATGTACCTTTTCCACCATAATGATGGGGCAGAGGAGATGTCCTTTCTCTTCCCTACTTGAGCTAAGGGGTTCCTCCTTACCCTCTGCAAAGTGCTACAGCAGGAATGCTGGGCATACAGATGGAGGTAGAAGGGATGCAAAGATTAATTCCCAAGACCTTCAGCATACCTTGTCCTGCAACCTTTACCATAGGATGAAGCCTCCCAGGGATAAATCCTCCTCTTCCAGAAAGATTAACTGGTAAGCAAGAGTGTAACAAAGACGGAATGGAAAGAGGGAGAGGGAGAAAGAGAGCTAGAAAGGGAGTATATTCCCCATTTACAGTACCCCAGACCTCACTGACCATGTCTAAAAGGTTTAACACAAGCTGAAGTCCTTGTCTCCAGGGAGACAATCCTAAAGTTTCCTGACTCAGAGATCCTCAACACCCAAGTTTGAGGGGGTCATCAAACCCCAACCTCTTGTGCCTTTCCCCAAACACTTCCCAGGTTAGTGGAACGCTACCCCAAACTTCCCCTGTGCCCAAAGCCCCTTCAAACAATGGCACTATTTTCCTTATCAACTCAACCTAGGACATCCTCTCTTCTAAGTACGATCCTCCAAACTGCCTTCTGCAGTTTGGAACTGCACCAAGCTCTTCCACTTAATGCCTCCATGTTGCTGCCATTGCATTGCTTGCCTCTCCCCCTGTACGCTCCTACCATTCATTAGATACTACACAGAACCAAACCCACTCCTTGTCTAGTTCTCCCTGTAGCAAAACAAAGCAGAAAGAAGAAAAAGAGAGAGAGAGAGAAAACAAAACAAAAAGCCCCAGTTCCCACTCTGGCAGAGATTTTAAAACACAGAGTGCAATTATGAAAAGGTTACCCAGATGGGACCCAGAGGGCGGGTGAGGGGAAGGAGAGCTGTCATCCAAGGGGAAAAAAATCAGATGTATGGTAGCCCTATTCCTATAATACGATTCCTATTCCATGTGCAAATGTACAATGCAACGATAGTTCTCTTAGCCAGCATGGGCCGAGTTAATTGAATGTAAGGATTTTTTTTTTTTTTAAATAACCCATTCATTTGATAAAAATCCAGCCCCATTGATCACACCAAGTACAAGTACTTCACTAAAAGGCTTGTTCCTGATTGACTGAAGTTCCTTCCTACTTTTAACTCCCTACTCCACGACACTTAAAAACCAACCCTGTTGCGAATATGGTTACAATGTAAAACAGTAGGGGAATACTTTTAGCATTTTTGGGTTTTCTTTGTATTTAAACAGAGCTGAATCATTTATTTTTTTTTTCTGAAATAGCTCCTGAAAAAATCACTCTGGGAAAGAAACCAGACAGAAAATTATGATGTAAAGGGTGAAAAACTGGAAGGCTGCAATCAACTGAATGGAAGTAGGCTTTGTAATGTCCCAACAGAAGCACAGGGGGTTGCCATAAGCTCCACCTGTACTATGTGGCCATAATAAGTAACCATTTTACTGTCATAACACTTGAAGCTCACCATTGCTGACTGTACAAGTGGAAAGAATTTTGAAAAGTTATTATGCTAAAATACTATTTCTTATTTTAAAAAAAAATACTTATCTGAAAAACTCTGCGAATGACTAAATTCCTGTCCTTGTCATAACAAAGCTGACACCTAAGGTACTGAAGCTGCCAAAATGACTAGCAGTTATCTTTTCACCTCTCCTCTGTCTGAGGCTAATCAAGTTCCTGTCACAACTTACAGCAGCCACAGGACTACCCTAAATTATAGATGCTGCCACAACCCAGCATTCAAAATTGCTTCCTCCAGCTGCATGCCCACTATGTGCGACCACGGTTGGGTTTTTTTATGGCAAGGGAATCCCAAAATAGGCTCAGAGATAAGCCTGGCTAGCAGTTTCTTTATGCATTTTTCTACTGCTAAATGAGCACAAACTGGAGTGGGGGTGAGGAACCTGAACTCTACTAAGCAATTACTCACCAAGTTAGTAATTTCCAATTTTGCACATTTAGCTAAGAGAGAGAGAAAAAAAAATATAATCAAAGTGTATTTAAATGTTTAATCAAGGCATAGCAGTAAGCAGTATAAAGTAACAAAATAATTGATCACATAAGGTTAAATCCAACTTTCTCACAGTGCTAAAAAGTTCAAGATGGGGGAGGGGGGGGAGCTGGATCTAGAGCTGATTGCATGGAGTTTTCTGACACCTTATACCAAATATTTTATTTAGAATATGTCATGAACCACTGTTAACAATTTTTTTTTTCTACTCTACTCTGTCAAAATGGTGTTCTAATACAATGTACTTCAGTGCAGGAGCACATTTCCTCCACGTCTTCAGATATCCCTTCCTAACTGTAGTTCTCACATGTTGGCAGATCGGACCGAAGTCCCAAGCGCAGCTGGCTCTGAATGGCAGATGTCCACAGCGTGGTTATGTATTGTCTTGGCATCATCCGTGCTCCCCCTCCTCGCCCTCCACTGCTAAAACTGCATAAACTGCATGCCATAGTAGATGGCTTTGTACTACACACTACGAAAGACAACCCTCAGCTGGTGCCAAGCAGCTATTTTTTTTTTCTTCTATAGTACCTTACACTGTAAACTGTACGGTCCTAAAATTGAACTGGGGGGGGGGGGGGGGGCGGAGCGACCCACTATTCCATACATAACTAGAATGCAGCTATTTAGACAACACGGGAGAGACAGAAAAAATGCAGTCAGGAGCCTGTGTGTTTGACTCGGGTGCTGCATTAACGCCCCCAACTCTTTTCCCTCTCTCTCTCCGTCTCTTTCCACCAAGTCTGCATTTTACGTATCGATTGGATGTACTTTAGAGATCGGAGGGCTCTTCCCCTCACCCCCACCTCATCCAACCCCCGCTCCCGAAGGAGGAGGAGTAAGAGGGGGAGGAGGCAAAGCGGGTGCATTACGAGCTGATTGTGCTCTCGCCCCGACCTCCAACAGCCTGATCTGCCTTTGAAGTTTTCCACCCCTCGACTTGAAGTGAGATCGATTACAGAAGAACAACAGGGACAAAGAATCCGCTGCTTTACGTGCAGCCACTTTCCCACGATCGGGGCAGGCAGCTCGACAGCAGCGAGAGATCACCGCTGTCCCGACGCTCCTCCTCGCCACCATTCAGAAAACGTGCAGCCCCCGCCCCCGAGCCCTCCGCCTCGCCTGGGGAAGCCGGGGGGGGGGGGGGGGGAAGTGTGTGGGAGCTGGGGGCTGGGGAGGGAAGGCTACAAAAAAGAATCATGTTGTTTAAGAACGAAGGGACTAAGGGGCGACTATAGCACGGGATCGCTTTTTAATAGGAGACAAGAAAAAAAAAAAACGGTGCAGAGTATTTGGGGGGGAGGTGGGCGCATTTAAAGGGAAGATAAATTAAAAAAAAAAAAGCAATCAACCAAAACCAAACAAAACACCGCAAAGTAAGTGGCAAAGCTTAGGGAAGGAGCAAAGCAAGCGGCTCCTTGCCGGGTCGCTGCTCCGCTCGGGGTTCGGGCTCGCCGGCGGGCAGACAGCCCGGCAGCCCGCCCGGCGGAGGGCATCTGCGCTGGGAACAAGGGCAGTGGCCAGAGCCGCCCTCGGGAGCGGGACAAACCCTTTACCTTTGTGTCTGGTAAACATCTGTGTGTGCGTATGTCTCTCTCTCTGTGTCAGTACCGCTGGGACTGTCTATAAACCGGGAGGGGAAGGAGGGCGGGGGCGCCGGGGGGAGTTTAAAAGGGCAAAACAGAGATCGTAAATGCCTTACCGAGGCGAGCGGAGCCGGCTCCTTCTAGCCCAGGGCCAGAGGTCCTAGACCTTGCCTCAGCCCGCGGGGATCCCCCTCCCTGGGCGCCGTGAGGGAGCCCCCCGTCCCCGAAGCTCCTCCAGCCGGTCTCCCGGCCCTTCTGCCCGTTCCCCCTTCTCTCCGCCCGCCACCCGCCGGGGCAGGACCCTCCCGGCCACCGAGACCCGCCGTCTCCCCCCGCCTCCCCGAGTGCCCCCCCTTCTAAGGGGAGAGCGGGACCTGCCCGGGGGACGGGGGGGACACCTTTTTCCTCCCCGGCCCGCGCTGAGCGGGGAGAGCTGTTGCTGAAACTCGGTTTGAACCCATCGCACGCCGGCTGTTTTTTTTTTTCCAAGAACAAGAAAAAGCGGTTAATGTGTCACCGGGCATCTAGTCCATTCATAAAAATTAAAAAAAAAAAAAAAAAAAAGAGGAGGAGGAAAAAGGGAAAGGGCGGCCCGGCGCAGGGACCCCCAAAGAAGGAGGCTGCGGAGGAGGGGGATTTCCCCCCCCCTCCCCGCCCGGCCGGGCTCCTCCTCCCCAGACTTCGCGGCGTCGGGGCGGCGAGAGAAGGGGACGAGGACAATCAATAGCCACGGTCACAAATTACTGCAGGAAGTGTTAGCAGCGCACCAGCTCCTAAACAAGATCGATTGCCTTCTACCGCCGCAGACCCAGATAGGGCTCCCCCCCTCTTCCATCCCTCCCCCCGGGCCGGGCCGGGCCGGGCCGGGCGGGGGGATTCCGCCCCGCTCTGGGGGCGGCGGGGCCGGGCGACCGGCGGTGTCACGCATAAACCCGCCCGGGGGAGGACCGCTTGGCGAGGGGAGGCCACCGGCGCGCTCCCGCTTTCGCGGAGGGTGACTCAGGTCCTGTCCTCCACCCGCGGCTCGTTCCGCGGGGGCGGCCCGCCGCGCCCCCGGTACCGCCACTGACCGACACAGGAAGCAGTGACTCAGCCCCCCCCCCCACCCCGCCCCGCCCCGGGGGCTGCCCCGGCACCCCCCGCCCCCGGTTGGGCGGAGAAGCGGCGGGCTGTCCCCGCCGTGCGGGGCCGAGCGGCTCCGGGCTCAGCGGCGGGCAGCGGCGCCCAAGGTGTCCCGTGAAGGGAACCAGGATGGGGGCGGCGGGGAAATAAAGAAATACAGAAGAAACCGTGTTGGTGCCGCAGGGAGGGGGGCGGGGGGAGACGGAGGGATGGACGGCGGTTTCTGTGAACGCTCCAGCCCTGCAAAGCGCTCCGGTTGGTACTTCCAGCTGGTTTTATCAGGCAACCGGGAGCAATCCTGCAGGAAAATGGGCCGTCGTCGCTCTCCCCGCTGCTCCCGGTGCTGCCCTCTCCCCCCCCCGCCGAGGAGCGACGGGGGCTGGTTTGGGGGAAAAAGCTGCGGTTGAAAAAGAAATCCCCTCTCTCTCTGCCCCTCCGGGTTGTAAAAATATGCTCTTTACATAGTGGGAAATTCTCTGTGCGCTTTTAGGGCTTGGGGTTTTTTTCTTGACCGTTTCAACGTTTGGAACGTTAAAGGCAGGTTTAATTTGATAATGTCTCTTAAGTATTACTAAAAACAGTAGTTTCGTACTGGTAATTACATTAGCAAGGTAAATAAGAGTCCCACTTTAGGTGTGGGCATTTATAGATGCATAATTATACCTCCATGGTACATGCGAACGCTCGTACATCCGTGTGCGTGTCACAACAGGTAACCAAGTCACACACAAATTCATTCTGTTACATTTCTTTAGATGAAAATTCATTCTCCCTACCGTGATCAAATTGTAGGTAAGGTATAATACACAATGTGGGTTATATACAAATATTACTGAAGCTAGAAATACCATCATTTAAAGTAATCAAGTTGTAAAGTCAAGCATCCAGATTGGAAAATAACTAAGTTTAGGGTGCCAGCTTAATGAAAATGCATCTTCCATCTTGGTGGTGGTCTTTTAATTAAAACATTAACATGCTGTTATTTCTACTGCACCTTCTTTCAATGCATAGGATATTTTTCATCAGTCTCGTCAATAGTTTTTCTATCCTTAAGCCTGTGACTTCCTGTATTTATAACTACATACTATTCAAACCTCACACTGAATACAGAATATCCTCATGAGATTTTCCTGTTATTCTTTCATCATAATATCTTATTGTTAGGTTATATTAATAAAATTATTTCTGATTGATACTGAACCATCCCAAGACCCATAGTGCAATTAATTCACCTCAGCGCTTGAAAAGACATTCCTCATTCTCTCCAAAAGGAGATTCAGAATTTGCCCTCAGTGCTTTTGTGCTGCAGAGGTGGGAGGTGTACATCACTATAGCTCAGGGACTGGTATTAAATTAGCAGCTCAGGTGTTGCTAGCAGTAATATCACAGCAGCACATTGCTCAGCAGAGATTAACCACCCAAGGTAGCGCCTTAGCCAGCCTGAAGCCAGTTTTACAGCCCACGCTGAGCTGCTTGCTGCTGTGTGCCTCCTGCCCGGAGAACTCACACTACCTCACTTAAGATAGCTCAGACACCTACAAGAGCTGCGCTCATGATGTAAACACATGTTTTGCCTTCATTCTCAATTCTTTTCATGCATTATTCCTCTTCTCTGCAGCCAATGCAGCTGCTTCACTTGACCGACTTTCCTATTGCTTCCTCTTCACCTATTCTGCAACTTTTTCAAACTCACACACACAAAACATAAAAAAAACCCATATTTTCTCATTTTAACACCAATGAGGTCATTTTAAATCTACAAAGAAAGCTTGGACAGAAAAATACAAACACACCTATTACTTGTTTTGCATCATTAGATTGACATTCCTGATCTCTGTCATTAGTTTCCACACACAGAGATAAATATACACATGGTAATACATACGGTAGTCAGGAAAACAATGCTGATGAGGCCTACTTAAAAAAAAAGTTATATTAAAGGCATTCAACCTACAGAACGTTACTACAAGTCTTGAACTTGCTGTCACCACAGCACCATTAGTTCACATCCTTAATGTATGTCCCTTAACATACATCTGTAGTCAATGTACCTTGTAATTACCTCATTATGGTTAACTACTGCTGACCCCTGTGTGGAACATGTTAACATACAGAGCAACTGTGAAATAGCTGGGGAAAAGCAAGGGGAGATTTTTCAGAACTTACAACTCCATTTACATGGTCTGTGCCACAGAGTTACCATCACCATAGACTTTTCTTCCATAATTAATTCATTGCCATTCCGTAAATGTTTTGTTAATCAACAAAACAAAGAAACAGCTGTAACATGACAGATGAAGCAAGTCAGAAGAACTTAGCGCAATACAAGTACCAGGTGGTGATCAGGCCTGGTATTTACAGCTCAAAATTAGGTCCCTGGAATAACACGTAAGAGCTGTGTTTACTTGCTTAAACAGAGTTCTTGACAGCAATGTTATAAGAAATAATTAGCAAACTGTGCTTTACCACTGAGAAAGCATTTGCTGCTTTTCTCCCACCCCTACTTGCCCCAAATCCCAGGACAGTGCGGCTGTGCACAGTCCTGCAACCCTGGGGAAGGATAATGTATTTCTGCCTCGGTTGCTGTACCCTACAGCCACAGTTCCAACTCCTGCCTTTACATGTAGCACTGACAGAGAGAGCGGGAAACTTGGGCACCATGTGATGAACTACAGTTATTCACGCTACATCCCCAGGAACTCCTCCAGCCCTTACATGAAAACATAATCACTCACTCCTCTCTTGTATAAATATGGGTTAATTTTTGTGTGTGAAATTCCTTCATCCCTGCAGCCTCCAAAATCAATTATCCACCTCTCTTTCCTCCAAACACGATTTAGCCTAGCTGCGTTCATTAATTGAGCGGCTGTCTTAGCCACCACTATTTCTTTAGCTCTTCTTATCGTATGCCTCCTATTGTTGCACCCCCCTCTCCTGCGAGGCAGTGAGCAGGAGAACGGGCAGCTGGAAAGCAAAGCCCTGGTCACCCGGACCTTTAAAGGGATGCAGCTGGAGCCACCTCTGGATGACTCTTTCCCCAGAAAGAGGGTAGGAGAAAGGGAATGACCAGCCAGGGGAGCTCCTTCTGCAGACACAGTTTATCCCTCCGAAACCTTAAGAGGGTCTGAAATCCTCCAGCCTATAAGGAAAACCATTAGAGCTGGCAACTCTGCTAATGGTTCTCAGTTGCTCGGCTTTCACTCTCTTGGCTCTTGTAATGTCATTGTTTCCCCTTGCTCCCCAGTTGCCAGGGGGATTTCCAAGCCAGACAACACCTGAATTTCTAATGCTAGAAGAAAAATATCGTTTCGGGGTTCCTTTACGCATCATAAAGAAGCAGCGAAGGCCACACGCCACTCAGACAAGCTGGGGTGTCGGCAGCTGGCGAGCCGAGGCGATTCTGGCTCTAATTAGCGGCAGCCTGCCCATGGGGAGGCTTCCCAGGCTGCTCGCTAGCTCCTGCCCCGCTGCCAGCGTGCGGGGAAAGAAAGAAACCAAGGAACAGCCTGACCCCTGCTCTAGCAGAGAGGGATCTCCTTCCTTCTCCTGCGAAAACCAATTCTCTCTCTGACTCCCTTTTTCTCCGCTTCCACAAAATGGTACCAGCCCGGTTTTTGGTCCCGGTAATGCCCTAGAAAACTGGGGACAAAAGGTCTCTACAGGTACAACACACAGTTGGCTGTTTGGAAAGATGTGAGAACTAAACCTGTTCCAAATTTAGGAGTTGGGAGCCAGGGCAGCCAACTTTCCAGCCCCATGCTGCCTTCCCAGCAGTTTCTGGGAGCAGGGACCTGGACGGAGCCTCCTGGAGAAAGGGAGTCACTGCAGGTTCAGCTGGAGCAAAGGGAAGGTGTGGGCTGGGTCGGACTGGCATCCATCACTGGGAATGTCTACATCAAGGATTTCTAAGAGAATTTCTACATTACGTGATTTCTGTGCTGGGTTTCTTTTTTCAAGAGCTTTTCCAGAGGAGGTCACCGTTACTTTGCTCACTATAAATTTGTGGAGGGTGGTAGGGCTGTAATTGTCCTGTGTGCTCCTGCAGCAGGGGAGGAGGTGTTAAAATAGAAAGATAGGCCCAAAGAAAAGGCTCTAAATGACCATATCTAAGAATTTTCTATCTCACAGCTTTCTCAGAGTCCGAATCCTGATGTTTTCTTTTGTTGGGGGGGAGGGAGTGAGCAGCTCTGAGCATGGTGTTTGAAATAAACAGTTCGATATCTCCAGCAGCCGTACCAAAACTAAAAGTCATGACCAGAAGTGGGGTCACCGAAGTTACAAGTGGGGTCACGAGCTTGACAGAAATGAAATTGTTTACAGCAGCATCTGGGGTTGTGAGCCCATCAGAAGTGAAACTGTAATGTTTAGTATTTGCCCATCTCCAGTACTTGTGCATTTTTTCCGAAGCTCCAGCTCCCGGCGATCTAGCACAAGATGTTGGGGGAAAAAAGCACGAAAAGATGAGAGAAACGTGTCCTAATGACTTAAAAGAAATAACCCGGTGTAGAAAGGTTGAGTTACATTTAGTTTTGTTTAATTTTTAATGAATTGATGTTTCTTAAGACGTTCAGTACTGACAACCAGTGCTAAGCGGAAGGGTGTTTCCACCTACATGAATGTGGGAAAGCTCCTCCCAGGACAGATACCACCTTACACTTTGCAACCTGCACAGCTTTAGCCCTCTAACACATTTGTCTGTCCACTTTTGAGATTAAAGCTCGAATGTTCTAGGCTGACAATACATCTGGTTTTGTTGTGGTCAATCATTCACTGCAGAGACAAACCCCCTGAGTACAGCAGTCTCAAAGGTGATATGGCACATATGTATTGAAGTACATTTCTAAATCCCAATGAAAATAAAATTAATTTTTCTTTGCTTTTTTTTTTATTATTTTATTTTTTATTTTTTCTGCTCCAAAGGCCAGGAGGCACATTTCTGTACCTGAAGAAGGAGGTGGTGTTTGGAAGAAAGAAGTTAGAGAATTAGTGACACCGAGACTCATCTCATCTTATGCCATTAGTTTCTTTATCAAGCTGAACCTCTTTGGCCTTTGGCTTCCTCATGTGTCAAATGGGAATAATTTATGCTTTACCTGACAGCAACACTGAAATAATTAACGTTTGTAAACGCTTTCCGAATCCCATGTGGGAGGTGGAATATCAAAAGAGTACAATATATTGATGGTGTCTGAAAGTATAAATGCACAATCATGTTACACTACTACTAACCATTTCTGTTAGAACTTTTATTAATAAAATGCTATGTTTCCATCAAATTACTGGGTTTGGGTAGTAGGTTTTTTACAACTCTTCCCACTTTTCAAGGGATACCGTATGTCTACTTTTGCCCCAGAGTAAATGCTTATGAGTGAACAATTAAATCCTTGAAAGCAGAACTTTTTAATGGAAACTGTGAGACAGTATAAGCTATCATAGCATCTCCAAATATGTAACCTTTTGTGATGCGTGTGTACATGGCTATTTCCTTAGTGTCCAGAATGACTAGCTGTTATGCCCAAAATAGCCTTTGTACTTTACTCATTTTTGTTTTCAACAGTCACACTGACTCTTTGCAGTCAAAATTTCCTAGCCAGTCATGCAATCAAGAACAGATCAGCTGTGTTCACACTGCCAAAGACAGCTTGTACCACAAAGGCTCTTCAGCTTAGCCATTTCTCACAGCTTCCTGAGAACAGCTTCATAAAGGAGGCTTTAGGTAGATGTTTTGGCCATTACTGAGCCCACACTTTCCAGCAATATCTGACCTGCCCTTTCCTGAAAGCCGACGGGGGAGGGGTTATCTGATTGCCTTTGGAGGTGAAGGGGGAGAGCTCCAGAAGCTGAGATTTCTCATCACCCATCGTTACTTCCCCAGGTGGGCTGCGCAAACCTCGCTCTCCATCCAAAACCAAGCAACCTACCAAACCCCAAAGCAACAACTCCTGCTTCTCCACGATGCTCTGACCAAAAGTGATGTTTTGCCCCCCCTCTCCTTTTTTTTTTTGTTTTTCAGCTGCTGGGGCTTGCTTCTCCCATCTGCAAGGCTGGGAAGGCTACTAGCGAGGCTTTGGCAGAGACACAGGGCATGGCTCCAGACTCTTGGAAGCTGTTGATTTCCTTCGGGGAGCCGGGGAGGAAACCGGCGTGTGCCCCGTGAGCAGCCGGGAGGGAGCCGGGAGCCGGGCAGGCAGCACCCTGCCCACCCGCATCGACCAGCCACCTTCGGGTAGAGCAAAAGGGGACCGGAGCTGCTGACAAAACCAACTTTGTTTCTCCGTGCCTTTCTTTTGGTGACAGTAGATGCAAAGGAATTAGTCAGCGAAAGGCCAGCGCTGCCCGGCTTTACCGGAGGGAGCTCTCGCCCCAATCAATACAGCCCCCCACACAAGAAAAGAGCAGTTTGCTAATTATTAGACTTTCCACAAACATTATTTATTTGCCTTGAAACAAAACACGTTCCATTCACAATCCCAAACGGCTTGGTTGGGTTTTTTTGGGGGGGTAAAGAAAATAATAATAATAAAACACGAAAAGGGTATTATTCCTAGTTAGAAGCGAGTGGCTCTAGAAGTCACCTTTCAAACAAAGGAAACACTGACTTGTTATACAGAATTAACTGGAAAAAGTTACTGATAGTCCAGGCAGCCGTTCAGGGGGGTGGGTGGCTGGGTGGGGAATGTTTAAATATAGCAATAGCCATAGCTATCATGACTTCTAAAATTAAAAAGAAAAACGAGCACAAACAAAAATTTACAGTGTCAGTGAAATTAATTCACTGGAAAGTGAGGATAATCCACGCTCATAAAAAGCAGAAAATAACTTCACGCAGTTGACAGTTTTATTATAGGAACATAGGAAAATGGTGACAGAAAATGATATTTTGATGCCGATTGTTTTATTTGTGCCTCTTTCTGCGTGTTTTCTTTTCACAGGTCTGAGCTTTTAATACACCCTGACTGTCAAGTAATAAGCAAATGGAATGGTGTGAATTAATTATCTCTTTCATTTAAATGTACATTTTAATTAAGTTTATTGGTGGGAGAATTGACATCTTGAAAAGTTCTTTACATTTAAGAGATGTTAAAATAACAAAATCACTGAAGCTTAAAGAACATCAAGTAGGAATGGCATTTGTTTTCCTTAACTGACTGGGAGACCTAAAAGGCTTATCCCGTTGACTTTTAAAAGACCTAAAAAATAAAAGAAATTAAAATAATTAGAGAACTCAACTAATTTAAAATATAATTTTGTTAAGTACTGAATCTAATTAAAACCAAAAAACAAAGTAGTAGCTGTAATTAAAAGTGTATTCCTCAGGGGGAATTACAGTTTTCTATACCTAAAAGAAGAAAAACTTTAAAGAAGAGTTAATGGAAGTCATGTTTTGTTATTTTTGAGGGTGGAAGGAGACTTGGTCACTGATTTTTATTTTATTTTTATTCAGTTTTAAATAGAACCCTGTAAATATTTTTCATACCTATATCTAAACTGGTAACGTGGAGGCATTTGCTGGCTTTATGAAAGACCAAAAAGATTGTCTTCTCCTCTGGCACAGCTTCATCATTAGCAAAAACAAACCAAAACAAAATGACAAAAAAGCGGCTGTCATTTCACCAGCTTGGGTTTGGTAAGTGCCTATTGTGTATCACAGCAGAGAGAGAGAAAAGGTCAAAGTTTAAATTGGGCTGGTTGTTTTGGGGGGTCTCCGTTTGAATTCTGCGCACATGGCCTGATCCGTCCTTTCCCTGTGTCCCCCTCATCCCCGCCACCTTTCTTCCCGCTCCTGCTCGCCTTAGGAGAGGAGAGGAGAGGAGAGGAGAGGAGAGGAGAGGAGAGGAGAGGAGAGGAGAGGAGAGGAGAGGAGAGGAGAGGAGAGGAGAGGAGAGGAGAGGAGAGGAGAGGAGAGGAGGTCTAAGCCCGGCGTAAGCATCACTCCTCGTCACAGCGAGAATTTGCCAGAGGAGAAAATGTGGTGCTGGGGGATGGAGTAGGTTGAGGCAGTTCAGGAGGAAAACAAAACTGAAGGGAAATGAGTTCTTGCAAATAAGAAGTCGAGTGTCTTAAGCTATAATAAATAAAATGCACTTTCTCCGGTTATAGAGAAAAACCACACCGATGCAATGGATAGCAGAGGAGCTGTGGAAATAAGGACTAAACCTTTAAAAGAAGAGGAGGAGAAAAAAAGAGGATAATCTAATAAAGCCTCCAAAGATTCTCTCTTCTCAAGAGGAGAGCAAAAGGCAGTGGCAGACGCAAGCGCAACACCTTTCCTCCACGTGCTTTGTGTTCCACTCCCAGGAGTTGGGTTTCCCGAGTTCCTTATTTTGAGCCATTGGGAGCCAAAGCGGGGTGAGGGGAAGGGGAGGCAGCAGTGACATTTCCCCCCCCCATGCTGACATCTGTGGAGGCATGCGGAGTCCCAGCCACACGGCCAAAAGGTAAATTAAAGCAGCTGCTACTCGGGAGGCCTCTGCCCAGCTGGCACACACCTACCACAGGCCTGTTGGACCAGGCTTCTCACAAAAGCCATTTGCAGGCACAACAGAGGAAGGGGAAGGTGTGAAAGTCTCATGGGCTTGAGACAGAAGAGCACCATATTCTGGTCTCCATCTCTATAAGCATTTAGTTATTTTCAATTGACTGGTGAGTGGGTACCATACAGACAGAGCTGACCCCAGCAGGTAGCCAGGACTCTGCCCACCTGGCAGTGAGGAAGCCGAAGTCTTTCCCTGGTGGCTCCTGATTTCGACTAGGCTGGAGGTTGGGTGGCAGGAGATGGGCGTAACGCCCATCACAGTAAAGAAGGGACTGAACCTAATTCTCCCAGCCTGAGTAAATGATCTAATCTCCGCTATGGTTACCGTGACAGGGCAGTCTATTGGCACCACGGCTTACTAACCAGCCTCCCAGAGAGAAGCTGAGGCCTCCAGGTGAAGGGAAGCCTTCCTTGTGTTCCTGGAGAAAATGCGAGGGGAGACCAGCCTCTCCGGGCTGATGGGGCACTGGGATGGGGCAGGTGCCCGCTGGGCTGTTGGGCTGCGTGGGGTCCCCAGGGGGGCACTGGGGAGCAGAGGCAGTGGCAGGCACTGGAGTCAAGACCCATATTGCGTTCCATTCTGGAGTCTGGGGCTTAAAAACGAAACACTGCATCATGCAACTCTCAGGTGCCTTTTTTTTTTTTTTTTCATTTGATCTGGACCTATGTATGCAATTTTGAAAAGGCTTTTGAAGTGGGCTCACTCCTGTTCTAATCAACATATTTTCAGAGAGACCTTTGTACTTTCTATCCATGGTGAAAAATGATTAAAATCATGCTAGTTCATTGTGGCTATGCATAGGACTGACCACCATTACTGAAATTGAACTTGACCTAAGGCTGCTGGAAGTTGCCCCTGCAACTAAAACTTTAGCTTCTCACTTAATCGGTTGCTGTTTATTTTGCTGATAATGCTGTCTCAGTATCAGCAGAAAGAGTGCAACCCTTGTTTCTGTTTTCGTGACAAATTCCTGCTTCAGCTGAGCTACAGGGCAGAAAAGTAGGTGGTTTGTAACCCTCTTGACGGCACAGACAATGTCTTCTGTGTCCAGCATTGTTTGAGCACAAAAATTAAACTGGTTGATTTAGTAAACAGGGGGTGTGGGAGGGTTTTAGTCATTTATAGTTGTGGTAAGGTGCAGTTGGAGACTCAGTGCCTGAGATGTAGGGTGGAGTCATGGAGAGACTAAGGCACAGGTTCTTCCCTCCTCCTCCTGAGCTTTGCATATCTTGAACTGCTGCCTAAATAGGGCTGGGACCTCAGGAGATTTTTCTTGTCCCTGAAACCACTTCTGCCAGTGTAGACATCTGTCGATCGCATTGCTGGTGTTATTGTATGGTTATACATTAATTAAATTAGGTTTTCATTGCTCGTCATGTAGCTGTTGTCTACAGATAAGCAATGGACTTGTACCTGTCAGCTTTAACATCTTCACGTGTTAGAATTTGGATTTGTAATGGCTCAAATGGCTCCTCTTTTAGTAAAACCAGAGGCAGCTGTAATGTTTTTAGCTTGAGGGGACCCACAAATAAAATTCTGTTGCAGATTAGCTTGTGCAATGTAAAGCAATGGAGGGCAATGTCTAGTCACTCACATCAGCAGGACCTGCTCTTCACAGGGGAGATGGAAAGACCGCATTTGAATCGCAGTCATTGCCTTTGCTAGAGACGGAAAGGGAGAAGGAGATGTGGGCTCTTGTAGTGCTCCATTAGAAACCTGCAAATATTGTACATTGGACACCTCTGAACTGGATTCTCATTCTTCCTGCTTTTATGATCTTTAAATCCAATTCAGTGATCTTAATCTAGACATGAAATTAAACTGAACGAATTCACAAAGTTTCAGTACTCTGTCTAAGGAGGCAAGAGCTCTCGCTTTTCCTTATTTCAAATGCTTTATAGACCCGTGTCACGGTCCCCACCTGGGACAGGCCGGCAGGTGATGTGCCGGGAGAGGTCGCGGGAAACCTGAAGTTACTCTGCAGAGCAGCAGCAGCACCTGAGAGCAGGATCTCAGCCCTCCTGAAGCCTGGTCTGGAACACGTGAGTGTAGCTAATGAAACACCATCCAGTCCTCAGCTTCTGGCACCCACAGCTGTGCTGAAGCATATTTACCCCTCCGGTTTGCCAGTACAACCATACAACGGCCCCAGGTCATTCTGTCTTTACTGAGACTATCTTTTATGTTTAACTCTTTTGCAGTCTCCTTGTGTGACGTATGGCAAATCGTTAAACCTTTTCCTGCTCTGTTTTCCTTATCTACCGAGCGAGGATAACACTCACCTCCGAGGACTGTAGGAGACTAAATTCATTATTGATGGCAGGGTGCTCCGAGATGTTTGGGTGGCAAGTTCTGCCTAAGTCCAAAGCATATTTGAAATTGAAGAAACGTTTGATTCCACCTCCAGCTGTTTGCTGTGGCTTCCCTGACTCATAAAAAATGTTGCCATAGAGGCTTTAAAAGCTGCTGCCTGTGGCCCTTGCTTTTTTTCACCACTCTCCTTTCTTCATTGCATAGCTTAGTTATGCCTCTTCCTTAAGAAACTTTTCTCTAGCAAAGCACAGCTTGCCCTTCCACTTCTCTACAGGTGAAGAGTGTGTTTCATTTCCTTGCAGATGAGTTTTCAGCATATTTTTTTAGCTTTAATATAACAGGTTTTAATTGAATAGATACATTTTATTAAGCTGTTATTGCATTTTTGTATTTTACCACAATCCTGAAGTGGTTACAAAAGACATTTCAAGTACAATAAAAATCCAGAAGGATTCATCAGTGTCATTCACTTTCCTAAAAAATGATGACATATCACATTCATATTGCATTCCACAGTGCTTGTTAGTAAAAAAAATATAAATTATTCTTTTAAGAAGATAAAGTAAAAAAATCACAAAGTTTATAGGGCATAAGCTTTCATTTTATTTTTGTAAACACACTTTCCAGCAGAGCTCAATCTTTTTGTAATTACTCAACACTACAGAATCTCTCCTTGGGCAGAAGATTAGATAATAAAGTGTCTACGACAAGCACCAATCTTTAAAAGGGCCAGAGAAACAGCACCTAAGATATCAGTAAGAGCAAAAATTCTACTTGAAAGAATACACTGGTGTTTCTATTTACTAACTTATCAGCTTTGCTTAAATTAACTATGACTGAAGTATGCTCTACCCTTTTCCTCAATTAACTTTTCATTCATTCACAAATTCGTTGGGCCTCACCCTGGAATGAGACCCTTCATTCTTCAAAGGGCCAGGGTGACCTGCTACAGTTTCCAACTAATCAGAGAAACAAAAAAAGGCTGAGATTAAACCCCAAGGAAGCCAGGCTATCTTGGAATTCACTTGCAAGAATAAACATTGTCACTTACAACAAGCAGATCTGCAGATATTTAACAAATCCCAGGGTGCTCTATACAGTGAAGATTTCCACATTTGATTGCCATCTTCTCCACCAGAGGAGTTTTCTTAGGTCTTTATCTAATGAGGAAGTTAGCTAGTCTGTTAGACAAAAGAAATTTTCAGCGCGCTTATAAGGGTCTAGACAAGCCTTCTATGTCCCTATCCATTGCAGTCAACTCTGATATTGTGGTTCATAAAATTCACATTAAAATCATAATTAAAACAAAAATACAGAATTGGGAATCATAATCTCTGCATGTGATGGATATACAAATGTGTGACCTTTATCTTTTGTAAGAAGCAAAGAAATGCACTTAAAATTTCTTGTGGTTAAAGCTACCATTTCTGAACAAGCCTTGTAATAACTGTGCGTTAATTGTCCTTTTGCTGAAAATACTGCTTCAGATGCCTTTTCACTGGCAAGAGCGGGGTTTGTGCACTGACTGAATGCTTGGAGCTAAATTGATATCAGCGTTACAGATATCCTTAGAAAATAAAAATATGGCCAGAAAGTTGGTAAGATTTAAGAAGAAAATTCTTTGAACTTCTGGGCTGCTGGGATGTCCCAGTGCTGTTGATTGTGGTTTTCATTTTATGCAGCAGAATGTTCCGTTCAGTTTAGATGCTGCAGTGCTGTCTGGAAGGTGTCCGTCAAAAACAGTTTGTCAAAGAAAGATCTCAAAAGAGTAAAATTATCAACAAACAATTCTGAGTAAAGTAAACTTTCTAATATAGTGTTTCACATTGTATGCCTTTGAAAGCAGTTCCTGATATGTTCACTTTGGAAGTGCAAGGTATGGATGGTAAATATCTTCTCATAACTACTGTGTTCATGCAAGGAAGGAGATAAAGCAATGGAGCAGGAAACTTGAAACAAAATGTGCTAACCATGCACGACATATGTCACGAAGAATGAAAACAGGACAAAAGGAGTGGTCACATTAATGGGTTTCATGCCAGAATCATCACAACACACCTAAACTGTGCACACCTAAACTACCATTTCATCCTGGAGAAGAGAAGGCTCCGGGGAGATCTTTTTGCGGCCTTCCAGTACCTAAAGGGGGCCTACAGGAGAGCTGGGGAAGGACTTTTTACTAGGGCATGTAGCAATAGGACGAGGGGGAATGGCTTTAAACTGGAAGAGGGCAGGTTCAGATTAAACATTAGGAAGAAATTTTTCACTTTGAGGGTGTTGAGGCACTGAAACAGGTTGCCCAGAGAAGTTTTTGAGGCCCCATCCCTGGAGGTGTTCAAGGCCAGGCTGGACGTGGCCTTGGGCAACCTGGTCTAGTGGGAGGTGTCCCTGCCTATGGCAGGGGGGTTGGAACTCGATGATCTTCAAAGTCCCTTCCAACCTAAACCATTCTATGATTCTATGATTCCGTGATCTCCAGTGATTACTTTGACCCCCTTTAATGGTAAGACATTTCTCTCTATGCCTTTGCTGTATTCTGGAGAAGTAATGGAAAATGAATTCTTCAGTAAATTGAAAGACAGAGATGGAGAAAATGGACAAGCTTCCTTGGACAGAAAGGTTTGTGCGCCCCAACCTGTTCTGGGATGTTTAGATACAGATTAAGAGAAAAGTCCACAGTGTGAGGAAATGTGATTGCTTGTGTAAGCATGCAGTAGCTTTTGCCTTAAGACTGTGCCTTTACAGGACAAAAAAAAAAAAAATCTTTCTTTCTTCCTTCTTTCTTTCTTTCTTTTTTTCTTTCTTTCTTTCTTTCTTTCTTTCTTTCTTTCTTTCTTTCTTTCTTTCTTCCTTCCTTCCTTCTTTCCTTCCTTCCTTCCTTCCTTCCTATCTACCCACTTACCTACCTACCTACCTGTGTATAATACTGTTGTAGCAGTGGATAAGAAAATAAGCAACATTCTTGCAAGTTCTGTAGGGTGAGGTGGTGTGGTTTTTTTCTTTTTTTTTTTTTAAGACCAACTAATACGGCTAAAAAAAGAGATAAGCAGTGGGATACAAAAAGTCTCCTTCAGGTCAGATGGCTGCTAGGAGTGGACTGAGCCCTCCCAGCAGCCGTTGTCTGCAGTGGGTTGCCTAAACTCTCCCGCCAGTCCTTCCGCTGGCAGAACTGGGGAGTGCTAAACAGATGGTGGGAAGCGTGAAGCAGCCAGAAATGGAGGATTCTTTGGTCAGCACAATTGGATCTGAAAGCAGATGTCTGACTACCACCTTCGCTGCACTGAGAAAATGAAAAATACAGCAACACTGGGACCGAGGCGGATTACTTACCTTCCACCTCAGCACAGCTTGGGCAGACACAGTAAAAATTTTAAATGGCGGTTTGACAGGGAGCTTTGTTCCTTAAAACACAACAGAAACAGGCTATGAAGGCCAAGTAAGAGACCTGCTTGTACCCTCTTGCTCCCCAGAACAACAGCGTAGGGCCGGAGCTCATGTGCGGGTCTAACTCAGCTCCCTCTAATCTATAGGTCTATAGGCTGTAGTGGTAGCCGTAAATAGCCCCAGGGGAACAAATAAGGACTGCTGTGCTGAGTAAGAGTTTGTACAGGCTGTGTGCTTTTTACGGTATATGTCTACATTTGGGATGAAGATTAGCAGGCTGGTTGCCTCAGTGCAAGCAGAAAACATGTTTCAGACTGCACATTTTCACGGCTGACTTGCAAACTGGTTTCGAGAGTGCACTAGCACAGACATATTAAAACCACTATTGTTTGAGCCTTTTATCCTTTCGTGTTTAAAATTTTATGAAAGACTTAAAATTGCTTTCCTTTGATTCCAGTTAACCTAGTTACTCTGTATTTCTCCGTACAGGTTGCAGAAAACAGGATTTTATGAGCAATTCAAACTACGCATGAAGAGTCTGTTAACAAATACGTAGTGCCAAATCCTTAGGTACACAGGACCACTGCAGTAAAAACAAAGGGATTGTATGGGTGGGAATAGATTTTGTAAGGAATGCGGATTCCCAAAGGAAGTGGTAACTTTCATAAACTCTCGAAAACCTGTTTTCCATGCCCGCCGCTCTCACCACCTTCTTCTTATAAACTGGGACGTTCAGTAAAACCTGTAGTTTTCTGGCCCGCTGTGCCGTGCTATTATGGCTGAACAAGTGGGGTGAAAAACAGGCATGTGAAATTTTCACGGTGCAGAACACACCAACACAAAGCCTGGCCTCGGTTTCATATTTCTTTACCAATCCAAAACCCAGACAAGCTTCACTGAAAGGTTTGTTAAGGTTCACGAACCGCAGGATGAGTTTGGGGGTGTGCCAAAAAAAAGAAAGGTCTGGAAGAGCGAGCAGAAACTGGGAGCAGATCTACTCTGGGCTCTGCCACGGTCTGGCTGCGGGTCTTGGGCAGATCATCCTCCTTCTCTCCTGTCTCTCAAAGGGCACTGCGTGAGTAACGCTGCTAAACTCTCTGTGTCTCAAGAGCGTTGAGAGGCTGAATAGCTGAGAAGCCATTTAAACAAGTGGGGTGTTGTACGAGGACTAGAGTGGGCTATAGAGACTCCCCAGTAGAGCCATAGCAACAAAGCTCCAGCAGAGACCCAGCTGGAGAATCCTTATCCTGGTTTGCAGAAGTCATCTGGAGGACAATACATGGCATTTCCCTGAAGGTGATTTCTTTTACTTCTAACGTACACCTTCTCATAGGTTTTGCCAGGATACCTGTGGCCCCTATTCCACTTCCTCTAAGGCAAAGAAAATAATTGTAAAATGCAGTTTACCGAGTTGGTAAATGTAGTTTACCAAGCTGTCCTTCCATTGGAAGGACAGAGCTTTGGGGTCACCAGGAAAAGTAGGCAGAGGGGGCAGCTCTGCTCCCATGTTCCCAGGCAGACTGGTGTGTGGACATGCATGGGAGGAGGTTCCTATCAGTCATGCAACAGCTCCTTACAAATTACCATGAAGTTGCAAACTGGAATTAGTCTGCTAGGAAAGTTCTGATCCTGGGTTCAGTTTTATTAGGGTCATTTAACAAATAGTGACTGCTTTACCAAGAATGTAAGAAAAGATGCTGAGAAAGAAAGAAAAACAAAACGTCAAACATGAAAACCACGGTTACTATATTCAGAAAAAAACATGGTCCAAATACTGATGTTTTCTTTCAGGTAAAGTTCTGCTGCTTTGGATCACAGCTCTACGATTTCACGAAAAAATGGGTGGCATAAAAAAGGACAGTAATCAGTCCACCGACTTCAGAGAACGCGTTGTTTTAAAGCTGAGTAAATACACTAATCTGTTTGCTAATCTGTACTGTTGTTTGGAGAAATGCAACTATTTAAAGTTATGAGATTCTGTGTTAAAGGTATTCAGGTGTGTTACAAGTAATTATACATAATAAGGTATCCCCCTATGACTCTGTATTTAATCGAGCACCTTATTTTGCTGTTTAAATTCCATGATTGCCTTTAAGAGGAGCCATGTGGTTTTTGACCATGTTATTAGAAGTGTTTAACATATCTTGTTGTTTTGTCTATAAGCTTCATCTAAATATTGCAAGTCTGCAAAGCCCTACCCACAAATTCCTCAATACCAGGGGGAAGAGAGCTTTTTCATGCCTGTAACATAATTTTATTGGGTATTAAGATTACTTGCTGCAACCACATTCATTGTCGGGTGATGAAATCAGAGGCTTTGTGACAATCCCATAGCATGCACAGTGGAGTGTCAAGATATTGATTACACTGAGCAATTTTGGGCAAATTTCATTTTGCAGCAGCCACACCAAGTGGTGTCCAATACATTCAAAAAGGGATTTTCTGCTGTGCATGTCTAGACATACGGTCTAGAGAGGGTAGAGAAATACTGGATACAGTATTTGCAGCCACGCAGTAGGAAACAGGGAGGTCTGTTATCTTTACTTCATATGGGATGATAAAGTGAGTCTGCTGAAAGTTAAGGTTGTTGAATTACAGTAGATATTGTTCTGATATAGGGCTATATATTTTAAAAAAGGGTGCCGAAGTCAAGACTACTAGCTGCATATAGGGACACAAAAAAGATCAGAGGGCTGGGGCACTTCTCCTATGAGGACAGGCTGAGAGAGTTGGGGTTGTTCAGGATGGAGAAGAGAAGGCTCCGGGGAGACCTTATTGCAGCCTTTCAGTACTTAAAGGGGGCCTACAGCAAAGAGGGGGACAAACTTTTTAGCAGGACCTGTTGTGATAGGACAAGGGGTAATGGCTTTAAACTAAAAGAGGGTAGATTTAGACTAGATATAAGAAAGAATTTCTTTACGATGAGGGTGGTGAAACACTGGCACAGGTTGCCCAGAGACATGGTAGATGCCCCATCCCTGGAAATATTCAAGGTCGGGTTGGACGGGGTTCTGAGCAACCTGATGTAGTTGAAGATGTCCCTGCTTATTGCAGGGGATGTTGGACTAGATGACCTTCAAGGGTCCCTTCCAACCCAAACTATTCGATGATTCCATATTGTTCCAAATGAGGAGTACCTCCAGCTTCTTGATACATTCATGTGATTCTCAGCATTTCTGCGGGGAAGAATTCATTCCAAAATGCGTGAGCAGAAGCCAGAAGGTGTACATGAAAGGGCTTATTTTCATGGCGACTAGACATGGCCTAGGCCAATGAATTCCTTCTGCGTAAGATAAGAAAGATCAGAAGCCATCTGACAATCATAATGAAATCTAAAGCTCATCTATTGAACTTGCCCTCCTCACTAGAAGCTTCAAACACCATCTTGATGTTACCAGCTCACGTACATGTGCACATGTGCACACCTGCACGCACACATCCAAACACACCCCCATTTATCCTGCAGAAAAAAACACCCATAAGACACCATTACTGTAATTTTCAGGTCTGAATACTTGCACACAAATAATCATTAAGGCTATAATATATATGTAGGATAGTTTCCAAAAATGAAAGGTTTGCCATGAACAGATCCATCAGACACTATCGCTTCACCCTGCAACTTTATCATTTCTTTGTTCGTATTACCACTAAATGCCTTGTCAAGACAATGAAATCTAAGCATATTATTACTTCCAATATCTGTATGTTACCAGTTAGGAATAAGTTGCTGTTTATGCCACTTTACATTTCAGAATAGTTGATATACGCTGATTAAATATGACAACCGATGCAAAACTTGTCAGCTCAAATTAGGTACATCAAGTATATTGTTTTACAGAAGATTTTTTAGAACACATTACATCATACTTCTTCATCATTTCCTGGAAATACAAATGCATTTTCCAAATTCATACATTTTGTCTCACAATAAATCTGTTAGGAAGATGAGTATTGCAGGTTTATCCCCTATGTAGCGATAAGGAAACTGAAACACAGGACTAGATCTTTGCGGTTGTAATTCTTCTCTTGCAATCTATCCAAGTTCTAAGCGTAGAACAATAAATGCCGTCCATTTATTCACTGCACTGTTTTAGACAACATATTTAATGAATTAACTGGTCTATTACTATGACAAATAGTCACTGTATGTTATCGGAAGGATGGGGCATCAGATTTCTCTCTTGTATCCAATATCCTAAACACTGTAGTCTCATCTAGGAATGTGCTGGTTCTGGAAGGTGCGTGAAGTGTCTCCTAAGGTTCCCATGAAAAAGACATACATGCAAGTATCTTATCAATAGCTGATTGCTTATAAACTTGATACTTATTAATCGACTTAGTGTGGTTCTTAAGACTGTGACATAGCTGCAACACGTAGAAGCCATAAAACCCCATCCTCTGCCTTGTGTCATGGGTTCTCTGGGTGTGCTTATCACATATTAAATACGCACTTAACCTTCCAACGGCATCCACTGCCCGGCCACCGGCATGTGCCTGTGTCCCCAAGAGAGCTCCTGAGGAAGAGGCCAGCAGAAAGGCGGGATTACATGACTGCCACTTCTTAATGATCTCTTTCCAAATAAGCCCGTGGTCATTGACTGGGCAGGGCTGGAAAACTTCCAGCACAGTTGTTTAGACTACTTGACTGGGTGATATATAGGGACTCCTTTTTACAGTGCTGTTAGTGTCTTCCTTCTAGCGTGGAATAGGATTCGATAAATTTTCGGGGGGGGGGGGGGGAGGGGGGGGAGCTAGTATTTCATTTTACCTGGGAGAAACATTAAAGTGTTTCAATCTGACTTATTGGTAACTAAAAGTCGCCTTGGGGGTGGGCTGAGCGGCTCGGCTTGCCCATTCCCCCCCGGGTGGGGCGGTGGGCTCCCATGGGAGGCGGAGGGAGGCGGGGGGAGGCGGGGGGGGGAGCGGGGGGAACCTGCGTCCAGCCCTCACCTTCCCGGCATCTTGTTTATGTCTCCAGGAGCCTCCCGACCATTAGCCGGGACCTCACACCGCAGCCCCCCCGGCGGTGGGAGGCTGAGTTCATGGGGCGACAGCCGAAGGGGGCGCAGGGTGGGTGTCACTGCGAGTACAAGGCGGAGCCCCCCGGGGCCAGCCCCGACCTGAGGGCGGGCAGCACGGCCGGGAGCCGGCGGGGCCGGGGCGCTGGGGAGGGCTCTGCCTGGCACGGCACCTCACCCCGGGGGTCCGGGCTGCCTGGGGCGCTGGGGTCCGGGGAGGAGGGGAGATGCTTCGCAGGTCATCGTCCAGGGCACCTGCAAGGTGAGAAGGATGAGTTCGGGGTGCGAAACCCCCTCTGGAGCTAAAACGGCGGCCACCGCGGTTGGTTTCTCTGCCGTCTCGCGGAGCTGGAGAGGGGGTCTGAGCCCGGTGGGCGGCGGCGAACCGGTGGCGGAGGGGGGGGGGGGCGGGGGACGGACATAGCGGGACGGTGCGTCAGCGGTGGAAGCTGAAGGACCTCGTTGTTAAAAGCCGCGTTTCGGATTCGCCCTCCGTCGCAGGTCTGAAGCTGCAGGTCCTACTTACCCACCCGGGTTCCCATTTTGTTTAAGAAAGGCGGCAGCGGGGCAGGAATGGCTTGAGAGAAACCGTCTGGCCCGGAGTGCGGGGGGACATAGGGACCAGAAAAAGGAGACGTTACATTTGGTCCTACATACGTTTATATCTGCGCAAATAAGGCATGCTGGTGGCATACGGATTTCCTATATTTTTCCCCTATGTAAACAGAAACATAAAATAAATGCACACAAACACGCACACGCAAAAAAAGGGGGTATGGAGAGAACGCGTTATGGGGGGCAGCTGACGTTCTTGTCATGTAACTATAACACAAATACTAAAAAGCAGCCACAACCTTGTCTTTCCTTTAAAAAACACAACAGATTTAAACACATACATGAACAGAGAAGCCTGTAAAATACAAGATAAAATTTTGAGGGAAAAACGTTTGTGAAAGTTGTCAGCAGTGTAACAAATTCCCCACGCACACTGAAAGGTTTGCAAGACCTTGAATGTCATTAAGTTGCCCCATTTCCTAATTTGTTTGGTTTTCTCTCTGTCACAAAAATGCTGTCTTAAAGCTGTTCTACAAAGACTGTTATAACTTGTAACAACAGATTTTTTTTTTTTTTCTTGCAGACACCAAATGATTTCTGGAGAAAAAAAACCAATATGCTTTGCAAACAAGCAAATGTAATAGTGGAAAACTTTTTATATATATACGTGTGTATATATATATCTATCTTCCAGTAGAAAGAATGCTTCCCTCTTTATCAAATCTTTATTGGAGGAGTTGAGTTCACTGTATCAAGAGATTTGTAGAATTTGTAGAATTCTGGATTAATCTTATCTGGAGAGTACACCCGGTCTCCCCCTTCTTTCTTTGTACTCACAACTGTTCTCTCAACTTCTTTGCCTCACAGCTGCAGCGCTAATAATTTATCGGCCCAGTCACCTCCCTCATACTGGTTGAGCTGAGTCTTCTTCAAAGCCAAAGGAGTGAGCTGTTGGACGGCACGCGATACAGGCGGCACGCTAACAAGGGGGATGCGAGTGAGCTTCAACTTCTCTTTGGTCATGAGTTCATGAGCCTTGTAAAGCTGCTGGGCAGGGTAACCAGATAAAGCGGAGATTAAAAAAAAATAAGCTTTGAGATGAGGCCAGATCATCTTTGATCCAAGGCAAATTTGCGCTGCTCTGTTACTCTAAGCTTGCACTAAAACAGGCCTGGCTGGCGGCAGGAGAATGGGCGGAGGAGTTGCCGGAGCGGTGTTGGGAGGCGGAGTTATGTTGCTTGCTGCCATCTCGGTGCGAGTGTCATGATGGAAGGGATGACTCTGAAGGGATTCCGGCATCTCTGTGGTCCAGGTGCGGCAGCAGCCCTTTGGAAATACCAAGCGTTGACACAAATGACAGCAAGCCTCTAAGCTGCTCTAACATGTACCAGAAGACTGTTCAGCAGCACATGGGTTGGGGCAACAGAAAGGTGGTTGGGTTGTATTCTGGGCTTGTAAGAGAAAGCAAAGATTGGGGCCAAAGTGCGTTATCAGACAAATATACAAACTGCATTAACTCACATCTGGAAGTAGCAGCCAGCCAAATGTATTCAGTATCAAACATTTGGAATGGGATAGTTTCCTCTGAGCCTCCATGACCCAGGCTACTAGCGATAAAAGGAAATTCACTGTATGTGAGCTAAAAGTTATTTCAGTGCCAAATTCCACCCCCCTCCCCCCCACTGTTCCCCCTCCTCTTCTGCGCTCCTGCCTGGCTTCATGGGAAGGGCATTCAGTGCTGAGCCGAGCTTCCTTCTTCCCATTTGTTTTGCTGTTCACCTTAATGTTTTCCTTTCCTTTCTCTTTGCGTCTCTCTCAAAGGCTGAACAATGTCATGTGCGCAGACATGCTCAGTCTCCCAGCCACTGGTGAGAAGACCTCAACACCTTTCCATGTTGCTCTCTAGCCAGGCAAGACTCCGAGATAGCAAACCTACTGTAGGGCAACAAGTGGCTGTGGGCATAAACATGATGTCTGGTGCCCTCTTAGACCCACTGTGGTATCCACACATCAGCACGGGGCTTGCAGCTATGGTAGAGGACTTAAACCAGACCCGCGTCTTTGCAGAATCACAGCTAGGGACTAGGGGAGACAGCTTAGGGACCTACTTCAGCACCAGATGCCATAGGTAGGGAAGCTCCCAGCTTGTTTATTTACACCTGTGCTGGTGTAAATTGGAGTAACAGCACTGCCTTCACAGAAGATTTGGGCCCCTGTTAGTTTTGCTCTTCTTTTTAAATTATTTTCCCAAATTAAACAAGATCCAAGCTCAGTGCCAAATCAGCTGAGCCCATCATACATTTTAAACAGAAGCTGGCCAATTACGTAAAGGTTTCATTACAATCACAGTTTTCGGTTAGGCAATGGCCATTCTTGAGAGCATTTTCCCACTTTTCAATAGAAATATCAACAACATAAAAACCCACGTCCCTCTTGAACCCAGTGCTTCTCTTTGAACAGAAATTTTAAAACATGGGGTTTCACTTTAATCTGAGGAGTTGCCCTTTCTCTTTCGCTATTTCGAAACCAAAACATCAGTTGAAATTTGCCCTGTGTGTAAAAAAGTCCCATATTATGATGTTTTGTTTGCTTTTCAAGAGAATAAATCTGTTTTGTAGCAGTGTGACCACTCAAACCCAGCAGCTTACCAGGGACTTCCTCATATCGTGGTTCCCTGGTGATGTGCAAGCCTCTGAAAGCGAGGTCTGCAGGCAGCTTCCAGCAGTGTAGGTGGAGACAATTTCCTAAGTTCTGGCGCGAGGATATTCACACTCTGGTTGTCGTGCATCCAGCAGTGGATGAGCAATACCTTATTGCCTTAGTGGCTGCTGTAAAAGCCCCGCCAGTGCCAGCACCTGTATCTCCTGGTAGGACATAAAAGCATAGCGGGGCAATAACAGAGGAGAGTGCAAGGTGGGAGGCGATGGAAAGATGCAGACTGAGATGTCTGACTGGGTGAACAGCGAGGGTACAAGGTGGAGGATGCAAGGGCCTGGGGATGTTTTCGGTCATGGTTCAATGAAGTGGGGAAGAACAGTGTTGGATCTCAGACTGAATCTAGTGATGGAGTAGAGAAGAAGCCATGCCTCCTTAAGCCCATATGGATGAGCTGCCACAGGACCAAGAGCTGCTACTGCCAGGGATGCCCTGTGGCTGCTGGTTTGTGGGTAAACTACATTTGTAAACACGGGTTTTACAATCCCTAATTCTTCTTAACTCGTCCTCTTAATAGAAAAGATACAAACTACACTGCATTTCTTAAGGAGCAAAGGAGATGATTTGTTCATCTGCTTGTACCTACCAAATAGCATGTGTTGTTAAAGACCACATATTTGTGCCATGTTTATCATTTAATTAATAAACAGTTACTGCCAGAGGACCCAAATAGCTTTATAAACATTGTCCCTTTATTAATGTGGGCAAACTGAGATGCAGAACTGTTGAGTCATGAGGTTTTCCAAGAGCTGGAAAGGAGTCAAGCACCCAGCTTTGGTTTTCCCTGGGAGTCGTGCATCTCAGCCCCCTTGGAAATTCCAGCCTAAGCGATTTGCCCCAGGGTCAGGCAGTGAGTCAGTATGTGAAGTGGGAACGGAGCCAGGCTATTCTGACTCTCTGTTTCCTATCCTAACCACTGGACTACTCACAGGATATTTGGTCATGCAAATCTCATTGCACAATATCTTGTCAGCAATGTTTTGCCATGAAAAAATTGTCATCCCTAACAGCACATGGGAAGCCCTGAGGACAGAAATAGTAAACCCAAGCCGCTCTAGATATTCAATACTACAGATGACACATCCCACGGTCAGATCTTATTACAATCAAATATTTGTGGTGAAAGGACCAAGATGAAATGATGCAGTCCTGATAAAATGGCCATTAAAGACCAGATGTATGCACCTGGAAAATGAGACACACTGCACTAAGTATCAGGCCACAAGTATTCTATTTCCTATTTGGGGTCAGATCTAAAGTCAAATGAGATCACTTCTCATGCTGAGAAGACTCTTCTCAGTCTTAAAAAATCGTGTAAAAAATGAAATAGTGCAAGCCAGGTATTCATATAGGTTCGCCTAACCCAAAGAAAAATATGTTACATTTGTATATATAAACTCAGTTAGCCAGTGCAATAAATATAGATATATTAGTGCAGCTAGAAGGAGCGTTTGACACTATAGATGAAACTGTCCCTAGTATACTGAAATTACTGTTATAGTCAGCTATCTGTTCAGATATATATACGTATTTATGTATAAACATATATATATATAAAAGTATTCTTTCAGCACTTGCCCACTCAAATGCTGCACCGAAATAAGGAGCCGTTATTGGGTACCTCAAACTGCAGGTCTAGCTTTATAAATTATTTTAACTTTAAATTAAACAATATAAATTAAATGTGTCATTTTCATTCCGTGGGAAAATAAGCATCCAGAGAACTAGTTAATAATACAATACAGTTCTCTTCTTGATCCAGCAGTAAATAAATACAACGGGAATTTAGAAAACATTTCCCTTGGTATTCTATACAAAGACTAAACTTGCTGGAAGCTTTGCAATGGGATGTCCATTAACTGAGTATATAATCTATCACCTTTCCATTACAGTGTCTTTAGCTGGAACATAAGACCAAGAAAAACACCATTTTGTCTTAAAAATAGCCACAGTCTCCCTCAGAAGGAGATTACACTGAGCTACAACAGACTCTCTGGATGGGGAAAAAGTTCCTCATTTCCGCGTGCCCGTAGCCCGTTAGCATTATTTACGCCATGGGACTTCCTAGATACTTGGAGGAGTGGAGCTCATTCTGCTAAGCGCTGTGGAAACATGTCATGAAAAAATAGTACCTGCCTGCAGATATAAGCTTTGCGCTTATACTGTGCTCCTCTGTACTGCTTTGACAGTGCAAATCTGTTCCAGCTGCCATTTTCCAATACATTTGCAATGCCATAGTTAGCTCCAGGGTACATGAAAAACTCTAATGTGCCTTTTAATCATCATGTACCACCAAAGATGGGAAAGTGGAGCAGCCAAGTGGGTAGAGGACGCTGCTAGATCGGCCCGTTGCATGCACTTGTGCCTACCGGAGTGTTTTAACAGCTTCGTTAACAAATGAGTCGAACCCATCTCAAGACCCGTCTTTCCGTTCAGCAAATTCTGTTCACAATGTGAAAGGTAGACACCCCCCACACCCCCCGTAGCGTAGCTGAAGGCCCGTAATGGAGAAGGGCAAAGAGCCACTGAACATGCTGGGAACGCGGGCAGCTAGCTCTGAGGAAAAAAGTTCAAGGCAAGCACTGACATCTCAGTGTTGATTTCTCTGTTACTAACATTAAAACTCAGGAAACAAGCATATTTGGACGCTAACGCAGATCAAAAATGCTTCTAGGCAATTCACCATTTCTCGGTGAGCTTGCCTCTTTACCAGGCTGCCAGCTCCGTTTTGAATACACGCCGCTTCTCATCTCCTGCCTTCTTGCCTCCCTGCGAGTCAAGTTCCAGCCAGTGGTGGCACAAACCTAAGTAGAAGCAGGCTGTATGACGGAAACGGTCAGCATTCAGGTGCAGATGTCCCTGAGCAGGACCGCTGAGCATGGCCATACCGGCTTTCTGTGGCCACAGTGAGCTTTACATCCAGCCAGCCCCAGAACTTCCTTCTTGTTCCCCTTGCATTTGGATTTGAATTGTCACAACCATTTGAAAACCTCTCAATAACCCAGCTCCTACGGAGATGAGGAGAGTTGCCAGGGAGGTAGGCCAAGCTGGCAATGAGATTGCAGGTTAGACATCTGTGGTCACTGCTCAGGACAGACCAGAGAGTCTGTTGAGGGTTATGCAGTGGCAAGAACTGACCATCAACCGTCTCCAGAGTTTCACCATCCCTGGAGGTGTTTAAAAAAAGGGTAGATGTGGTACTTAGAGACATGGTTTAGAAGTGGTTTTTGTCAGGGTAGGTTAATGGTTAGACTCGATGATCTTAAAGGCCCCTTCCAACCTCAGCAATTCTATGATTCTATGATTCTATGAGGATGAAGCCTGATGGGTCAGTAAATAAACACTGCCTCCCTGCTCCTGGAAGGATCTCCCAGTTTCCCACTAGAAAAGTGAGTTCAGGAGCAAGATAGCATATTCAGGGAGTTTACTATTTTCTCCTGAGATACATCTTGTACAAAAAGACAAGCTAAGAGATTCAATGTCCAGCCTACCTGTGTCAGAGTCCTTTTCCTTGTTACTAAGTGTCTCCTGAAAAGACTGATCTGCGAAGAAAAAATTCACACTTTCAGCTGGATCCTGGGAGACGGATAGAGTTAGAAAGCAACATCTGTTTGGCAATGGCTTTAAACTGGAAGAAGGAAGGTTTAGATTAAACATTAGGAAGAAATTTTTCACTTTAAGGGTGGTAAGGCACTGGAACAGGTTGCCCGGAGAAGTTTTTGAGGCCCCATCCCTGGAGGTGTTCAAGGCCAGGCTGGACATGGCCTTGGGCAACCTGGTCTAGTGGGAGTTGTCCCTGCCTATGGCAGGGGGGTTGGAACTCGATGATCTTCAAGGTCCTTTCCAACCTAAACTATTCTATGATTCTATGATTCTATGTCTTTTAGGAGAAAAACTGCACTGATGTGAAGACTTGAACTGCTTTTTTTTCCCACAGGCACCCTGAGCAGGAGGAACATAGAGACCTGCACTCTGATCACACTTCCTCTCTTCTGGCTTTCAGAGAAGAACTGAAGGTCTGAGGTCCTCATGGGATCTGCCAGCTGCTATCCAGGGTAAACACTACTCCCTACTGCAGGGGAACCTCACTTGAGAGACCTCTGTTCCTCTTACATGGGTGCTGACAAGAACTGATGAGCAAAACCAGAACCTTAAGCTGGGTAAGACTATGGGTAATTGGATGTTTGTGTCCATCCTGTCCAGGCTGGGTTATCGTAGTTACTGTCTGAGTCTGGATCCAGGAGCAAATAAACCTGTTCTTCTCGGTGGAGCGGGTTAGCACGAACCCCCATTTTTCTGCTCTCTACCCCTGCATTGGTTTGTTGTGCACTTCATTCTCTGCTTCCAGCTTTTACTTCTGATTTTCAAAAAACTCTAAGGTTGACTTAGGACCCACTTGAGTCATACCACCATCATGGTATTACCACCCTGACTCACTCAGTTCTGCTGTATTCTACGAAGATAACACAACTTACAAAGCCTCAGATGAATCAAGCAAAGAGAAAACATTTTATGAAAGGGGTTTCAAATGAGATTTCAAAGATAGATTAAAGACTGTATGACTAGTGCTTGGGCATGTGACAACAGCTTCCTCTTTACAAAGTATTTTTTCTCAGAAATAGTATGATGATGATGATACAGGTGATTAAAATGTTTCCCAGTGCCTTGACTGGAAAGAGAAAATCTCTCCTGGTAGTCCCCATGAAATACATAGATCTCATTTACCTCAGCAGCATTTCAACATCCTAGAAAGAAATTCTATAAAACCTCTAAGAAAGCCTTTGCCTACGGTAGGGAACGGAGTAATTTCATTTAACCTCACCCAGTGCTGGCTCTGGGTTTGCTGAAGGTGTGGAAAAAAATAAATACACCAAACACGATACACATGGCTAAATCCTAGTTGAAGGCAAGTAGGTAAAAAAAAAGTTGGCCTGCTTTCTTCTGACAGGTTGGGCCAAATGTCACCTGTGTATGCACATTTGGTTTCTAATCCAGTCCTTAGTTTGGCTCCTTCATTGAGAATGACCTGTTTTGTCTTAATTTTATCCCTCCCTGAAACCAGGGGTTTGTGTAACAGCTACACAGAACAGCTGCTTGGACTATGCATAGGCCAGTTTACATTAGCCTGGTTTTTCTTGAGAAAGTCATAGTTTAAACAAATGGTTATGTCTATTTTAATCATTTTTGTCTTCTTTTGAAGTGTTTTTTCAAACATTAGCTTTTTTCCTTCAAAATCAAGTTTAGCTTTACAAATTAGTCTGCTCTGTCATGTCCCCTTTAAACACAGCTGTTACTACAATGTAAACATAGGTTTTAAAATGTAGATAAACAGTTACAAGAAAGAGGGCTTCAAGTGTTTTTAACACATGGTCAGTTCTTGCTTACTTGATTTTCCTCGGTTTAAAATTAGAATTCAAAATACACGCTGTATTTCACAGATGTCAGCCCTTCAATAATAACACTTACATAGCGGTTTGCATTTGCAAAGTGATGAACAGAGAGACACCAACTAATAACCCTCCAAATGCCCCCGTGAAAGAAGCGAGAGTTATTTTATAGGTGGCGAAATGGAGTTACGTTGGTTAGAGTAGGAAACATTTGCAACATTTTCCTACCCTTGCAAACAGCTCCAGTCCTGTCAGCGATAAGAGCTGTCGGAGTCCCGCTAGCGCTGCAATTACTGTATAGTACTTCTTTATGTAGCAGCAGCCTGCTGGAGCACAGGGCAGGGACCAGGGCGTCCTCACTGGAACTAAACAGTTGGCCCCTGTTCCAAAAAAATGTGGAAAATCAAAATTAGAGGTGAAAATTCCCAATGTCATTGTATTGGCAGGTCCCGTGCTGCCACGCGAGACCGGTCAAAAATAACCGACGACGTTTCAGAAATGAAATGACAGGGCCAAGGTCATCACCAAGGGGTGCGCTGGCTGGAGTTCAGAGAGGGATTTAAAAGCTGCTCTGCTGAGACTGTAGGCACTCATCCTTTCTTGGCCACATCACCCCTCTTTAACAGAGCTATTCTCTTGCCTTTTCTGAAAATTTTGTCATTATGTTCAGCAGCTGGCCTCGCCGGGGCATTACCACC